>NC_089779.1:6687500-6905000 GCF_040412425.1 Macrobrachium rosenbergii | reverse complement strand
ATTCATTTCTAGGACAGTTATCGAGAGAGAGAGAGAGAGAGAGAGAGAGAGAGAGAGAGAGAGAGAGAGAGAGAAAACGTGTTATATTAGGTTATGCAATGAATGGGTGGAATTAGAGAATCGTTAAAACAAAATTCAAAATTGGGAACATAAGTAACCAAGATTAAGTAGAGGTCTAAAAATACTTAGAGAGAGAGAGAGAGAGAGAGAGAGAGAGAGAGAGAGAGAGAGAGAGAGAGAGAGAGAGAGAGAGAGAGAGGTAACAAAATACAAGGCCAACCCCAGCTTTTTCATAATCGATATCACTCCCAGGATGAGCAAACATTTGCCGAACCTTTCGCAGGAACTTGTAAGAGCTCCCGAGATGGTCTTCTCTCTAAGGATAAAAAAAGAGAGAGAGAGACAATAAAAAGAATAAATCCTCACTCCACAGTATAGAAGGCATATGGTCGTAAAGTACCCCCTTTCTAACAGGTGAGACTTGCGAAGGAGGTCAGGTGCCACGCAGGTGTTTTGCACTTACGTATGTGGTTGTAGAGAATTTGAGAAGGCAAGTGGTTACGAACGTGAATGTGTGGAATTTTATTTACTTTTACCTTCAAACATCTGAATTTTGTTATATTGGAATATAGAAAATTAATGTTTAACTGGGGAATTTGTCTTGCTTGAATTTCGTGGTCACTCTATCGTGGTTATGGATTTTAAGACCGGAAATAACGATGAAAATAATATATGATCAATTTTTGTAAGAATCACAAAAGAGTATAAATAAATTCTGGAGGGCAAAACGCTCAGGCATTAGAAGAACCACGCAGGAATTTCGTATCATGAACGCTAGGGGAACTTTCATGAGCTGCATTAAATCGTTCTGGCTATAATTAGATCATAACACCCTGCCTCACCAACTAACCAACGCACTTTCAATTTGCTCGTTTATAAACATGTAAATTTACTTGCAGTTAACTGTAGAAAATAGAAGGATTCGAAAATAGCTCGGCCGTTCGTGGAATATCCCCCCCGCACAATAAAATGGGACATCAACGGAATTGGTGAGAGTGGAAACATGGCGTCCGAGGGGATTAAACTTAAAGGAGAAGTTCACGTCGGTCAGCTTTATTGAAGAGGAACCAAATGGGATGAATTTCCGTTGTCACTGGACTGGAATTGGAAATCGAGTTCAGTCCTTAAACTTTCAGAGTGAATATCCTTATCACTATTTGCACATTCCTTCTCTCACACTGACGTATATTTTTTAATTCTACCAACGTTTTCGAGTATATTAAAAAAAAAACATAAAATTGAGACGTCGCCCTAACTTTGGAAAGAGAATTTTAATCACCAGCGATAAACTACTGTTTTGTCATTGACACACATTGCACAGATTACATTCATTCAACAGAATTTCGAGTAATCAGGCACTATAAAAAGAAGCACAACCTTAAGCACTACTTATCGTGGATCATAAACCAGACGTACAAGGAGGAAGTAGATGAAAATGAGATTTAGTGGATCAAATTACCAACTGCATCCGAAATGTTAACCTAGATATGCGTGCGTGTCAGATCTCATTTACTTCAGCAACGTGTGATTAACGGCAGGTGCTAAAAGCAAGTCAGCCCTTGGGGTAAATACCTGAGAGAAGACAATTAGCGATAATTCACTTCAGTTCTCTCTCTCTCTCTCTCTCTCTCTCTCTCTCTCTCTCTCTCTCTCTCTCTCTCTCTCTCTCTTGGCCTCACAATAGAAAACCCGTGTTTGGGCCCCGAACCGGGCGAGGAAAATGATAGTATGGATGCGTTTCTTTAAAAATACTTGAGGGCTTCACTGACTTAAGCAGTTAATCATTTACTTAGTTATTCCAGTTTGCAAGAGAGAGAGAGAGAGAGTATTAAAGTAAATCAATAAATTTGCGTTTCATGAAAAGGGGGAGAAATTTCCAAGGTCCACCTCAAAGTCAAGTGTTGAACCAAATACTTATGAGGTCCTGTCGAGGGGGTCTTATGTCATCGACATTCTTGAAGAAGAAGAAGAAGTGTCCTTTCCTGATGCAGCCTTTGTGTTATGCCGAGTAAATCATTCTCTTGCACTTGCCAACCGAAGGGTACATTGTTTATTCAAGAACATTACTTTATTTTACGCTGTTGAACAGAAAATAACACGGATGGGATTTGCGCGGAAATTGGTAATCCTCTAAGGGTGACACAGTTCAGTGACTATTTCTTTCCTTCGACTGGCAAACGTTGGATCTTTTTTATTTCTTCTGTTTTCTTGATATATAACCATTTTTTTTACATTAAATTGCAGTAGGTCTATCGCCTCCTTTTCATTTAAGCCACTTTTTTCATCCTTCTTTTTTTATTGATGCCCGGACTAGAAGATGGCACTAGGTAACTTGTCATACTGGCCTTTGCTCCTTAAAAAAATGTACTCGAACATACATATACACATACATACATATATACATACATACATACATACACACACATACGCAGTATTGCAAGTCTAAATGGAGGTTTATAAACACGTTATGTGTGAACGTTTTAAGCACTGGAACGCTTAACAACGTTCCGTAGGTGATATTCTTATATTCAGTGTCCCTAAAATATTTACATAAATAGATAATAAAGACACGTATAGAAGTAGGAAGGGCAGCAGCTAATGTTTACCATTTACGTGGCAAGTTAATGATTAAAGAACTAGGCTAACCTGTGACGGAGTCGATCCTCCAGAGAAAATCAATAATAAGTGAAATTTTGAGAGGTGTGACCGTAGAGTTTTTTTTTGTAGTCTCGTCAGGGGATTTGCCTATATCTGTTAAAAGATTTTGATTCTGGGTCAAAGACTCAAAGGTACAGTATGATATTAGCTAGGTGAATACGCGTTGTGTCGTATAAAAAAAAATAATTCATAAACATTTTATAATGAAAACTTATCAATATCATAACCAGTATATATATGTATATAATGATGTGTGTGTTTATAAATCATTTTCAAGTGCCACTGCAGTTACTCGCACAATGCCATCACAAAAACCACAAAAGCTAGGTCTGAAAACGTTGTCAAACGGTGGCTTTTGTCATAGAGTAATTACCGAAATTAGCAACGCCAACGACAAGACTCCCTTTCCGCCATAACTCGTGGACCCTGTCCTGGGGTCAGCCGTCGGGGGCTAATTACGATGGTTAATCAGTTGCCGTTTTTGGGATGTCATCTCGTAAACTGCCATGCAATTACCGTGCGTGGCTCCGGTAATTACCGTAATTTATTAGAAGGCAAATTCACGTCGTAACATCATGTGACGACAGAATCTGGCCTCCGAGAGGGTGACTTATGCTCTCACTGTGTGCAAAGAGCCGAGGTCTGGTTAAGACCTGACATTCGAGGTCAAGATTCAGGTACCTGTGGCTGACGCATCTAATTCAAGAGTGAGTTTCGAGTACGTTAACAATTATTAAGGGGACGTTTGCTTAAACTAAATCGGAGAATCTAATATCTAAAGTATGGAATGAAACGTTGAGGCTCATCGGGTAAGAGGTGCTTGCCAGTTCGAATGAAAAGTGAAAACTCGACAGTTTGAGAAGCAAGTAAGGATTAAAGGAGCCAGTCGATTGGATGGATACGAACAAGGGGAGTTTCTGAAACTGACTTCATTCACCTGTGAGTAAATAGCAGTTGTAAAGTTATGAATGTAATAAAGAGATTATCGGGTCAGTTTGCTGTGCAGAGGATGACGAGTAGGCGTAGTTCTTTAACTTCTCGAAACCTGTTGCGAATATATTATTTTCTTCATTTCATTCCCAAATTAGGATTCTGATTTTTTCAATGAAATACGGATTACATATATATATATATATATATATATATATATATATATATATATATATATATATATATATATATGTAATATATTTATTATATACACACACACACACACACATATATATATATATATATATTGTAAGTTTATCATTAGCTAATAGTGTTGACCATCAGTGAACACATAGACTTGTTATTTGTTTACTGAATAACGACTCACTTTCATAAATCTATCTTACTCGTATTGTAGTAAAAAAAAAAAGTAACAAAGATCTCTGAACATCAATTGATATTCAAATCAGATATGACATGTTCACAGGAAAACCATATGCCCTCAGGAATCTATTGACACTTTCAAAATATATATATATATATATATATATATATATATATATATATATATATATATATATATATATATATATATATATATATATATATATCCGATCCATCTTTCATTAAAAACCTTAGAATCCTAATTTTTGGAATATAAAAAAGAAAATAATAAATTCGCAACATGATTCCACAAGTTAAAGAGTTCTTTGCGTGTGACCATTACATTATCTGCATAACGAACTGGGTTTATAATCTTTGTTGTACATTCAAACCTCGACAACGATGATTTCATAATATCTTTTGAAAAGAATACGTTACGTGCACATACCAGATATCCAAAGGAAACTTTTAACCCTCTTCATTTCGTGATCTGGTGTGCTCCCATAGACCTATAGATCGATTAGGTGTTCCTGGAATAAAGACCCGAGTTCGTGAGGTAGTCGGAATTCGTGGCTCTTTGGAGCTGAAAGACAGCCGTTCTGATCTATAGGTTATTATGCTGGTGAAGATGATAAAAAATGCAGCCCTTAAATTTCATTTGCGTGAAAGTATAGCACATTTGTAGTCTAATATTCATTGGCTAATAATAATTTATGATGAGTTGCTTGTCTATTTAGCACATGTAAAGCGAGAATATTTAGAAGAATCAGAAATTTGGATATTCTAAGTTGCAAAAATGTTAGCCTAAGTGAAAATATGGCTCACTCTCCGCGGTGGCTTGGTCTTCTAGAGAGAATGGGGAAACACAAGTTAGAAACTGTGGTTTTGCTTCTACTTTCTCAATAGTTCTTTAGTTATTCTTTGTGAATAAACGATATTTAATTTAAAATTAGAGCAATTATTAAACACCGATAAAATTAATGACTTCCTGTAGATTTAAAAAATAAATAATATCTGGTCTGCTGATTTCAGCATAAAAAAAATATTATTCCTCTTTATTCACTTTCGATAAAAATGTACAAAATTTTGTTTATCGCTTTTTAAGTAGTTTTTACATCCTTCCCTAAGATCTGTCGATATCTAAATACATGAACATCATCGTGCGCTTACCTACAGCAGACGGCTACGAGAAAAATTGCATAATTTAAGGATATTTTCATCATAGTATTCAGTGAATTGCTAAATATTTAATAATTTTAATTACTTCTACATCACAGTCATGATTAGAGGAAATCAGGGTAGCTCTCTACATATACATAGAATATACAATTATGTATGTATATATGTATGATTCAATAAACACATATTTGAATAAAAATACAAACACATGCATATCACATATGCATATACACACACAGACATTTATACACAAAATTTATATATACCTATACATATACAGTATGTATATATATACCTATATATATATATGTGTGTGTCTGTATGTATGTATATGTATGTATGTATATATATATATATATATATATATATATATATATATATATATATATATATATATATATATATATATATATATATATATATATATCAAAAGACATGAAATACGACACTAGAAGCCTTCTATAACAATTAGTGTTTCTTTTAATCACTGAATACTTTCAGAAAGAGATACTAGCATAATGAGGTATATATTTAAATGTACCATGAAAGCCCGTAATTTCCTTGAAAAATTTTGCATAATTAGCAAGTTCAATAAATGAGGCTTTCACAGTATCTGCACTAACTATTGTAAAGGCGGCTTAAATTACAGTAGATATTATATCACTGGGATGCGAGTTGGTCAAAGCAATAATTTCTCGTTCTTCCTTATTCTTCGGCCTTAAATTACGCGGGACCCAATTACACATACCGCCAAATAACTTCCGAGTCAATCGATCGTGGCTTCATTACCTTTCTGTGCAAAAATTGATGTGAAAATCGCCATAGCAACAGAGGAAATTCGCTAAATGTGCAACACAAATATAACTATTCTTCATATCCGCTCTCCATGAAAATCAATGAACTTATATTTGTATCAGTTATCTATTAAAATCATCGAGATGATTTGAATATTCAGTCTGATAAAACTCGATGGTGGAAACACTTGGCAAAGCACAGACTCCTTCCCCTGGGTAACGTGTGAAGTCCTTGAACTGACATTGAATCCATAAACGTTTGCCCATTAGATGCGCGGAGGGACCAATTGCCGGAACGTCATCTCACGGACCGTGCCTGTTCCTGTGCTTTGGTGATTTAGCGCAGTAAAATCGCATAGCGCTTGTTTCTGGGGTAATCAGTTCACTGGAAAATCTTTAAACGTACCCGATTTTGGCTGGAACGGGTGATAGCTTTGCGGGCCGGCGTAAGCATTATGATCAGCTACCCCCACCCTCTTAACTCGCACCCCTTCCCCTCGCCACACCCCCTCCTCCCGTCCAATTCTCGTCCTCAAATCGTCCACCTTACTACTCAGTGGGTACCCCTTCCTCACGCAAGCTTTCTTTATCAACAGTGTTTTCTCATTTTCACTTCCGTCTGCAATACTTGTTTGCAATTGCAACATTATTTATACCTAACAGATCTTTTCTTTTTTGTTTAAATACTGTCCGCCATTCCTTATCAGGAAGCCGCGCCATGTCCACCCACCAGGGGGGAACCCGGCGTGCATAGGACTCCACATATCCTATTAGAAGGATGCGTGGGATGTCAGTCAGGACGCAAGGGTTCCTGCAGCTCCGGGCTCTCGCTTTCTACTGATGACAGTATCTGACTATCTTTGCCACTGACATCAGCTTTTAATAAGGAACACAAAAAGAAATTTATCGTTTGACTTACCTGTGTGAGTCTCCCTGCCAGACCTGTTCACGTCACCAAGTCCACCAGCTGACTGAAACGCTCCCTTGCTTGCTACCCATCTATTGGCATGGCTGCCAGAGGTCGCTGGACAGTCTGTTCTCTTTGCTTTAGCCACGACACGAATCTTCGGGCTAGGTCGAATTACCCTTTTTCTTTAGCCAACGGCTACAGTATATGTCTGTTTTGTGTATTCATCTGTCAGTATTGCAAAAGTTACTATGCTCATTAGTCAGACTCTTCATCTCTGCAGTTCCTTTGGAATGTAGTGGAAAAGTACATAAGCATTTAAACGCGTTTTAATCAATTCGATTATTATCAGTCATGAAGAATAATATGTAAACATTATTTACCACAGTTGCGTATTCGCCGTTGCTTTAATGGAAAGTCAAAGAGGAACGTTCGAAAAATATTATATTCTCTGTTAATTAGGTTATTGATTGCCCGGTCTTGCATACACACATACATACACACACATACACACACACACACGCACGCACGCACATGCACACACGTTATTTACATCGTTGCCATGGTGAGAATCGCTAACGCCTCCGTTTTCTGTCACGAACCTGACTTACAATGATCATCTCATTGTAAAATCGTTGACTGTTTGATTGTCAGAAGTTTTACAACGCATCCCAGTTCAGAATCGATTGAACTTTATTCGTTAAGTTTTTCTTGCAGTAACATCCATTAAATCTTGACTAAGAGAAACATTATCAAGTTTCTCATTTTTTGTAAAGAAAAAAATACCCGTTTTCTGTGCATGACAATGAGAGAAAACGGGTCATTCACACGACAGTTATGCGCTCCTCACTGGGTGACAGGGAACTTGGGTAAGGATGGCTCAGTCAAAAACGTGGTGTGATCAAGTAATCTAGTGTGCCTGCTGGGATGCCGGAAAATAACTTTATCCAATTCCAGAAAGAGGTTCGAGGACAGTGTTGAGTTTTCTCTGACAAGGACAATGCGCAGTGTAAACAATTTCTTAAGACAGTCTTTGTTTTTCGAACGATCGTAAAAGGTGTCTGATAAACTTGAAAATTCTTGCAGAGAATTTTGAGGTACTTGATGCAACTATTTCACCATTATGACGTGGATCCTAGGAAAGCATTTGAACAGGCTACCAGAGCAGATTTTCAAATCGCAGCGGAAAAGACTCTTTTGTCTTACTTAGTCTACAACGAGTTCTTCTGAATATTTAAAAAAAAAAAAAGTTTCAAAGTACCCAAAACAATCTCCTTACAATCACGGACGCTCTTGAAGCGTTGACAAGACTCAAACGCGATATCAAACTATTTGAAACTGTTTTAGACTTTTGAACTTACTAACCCAATAACACTTTAGTTAATTATAAGTGAAAAAAAACTTGCCTGATCTTATTGTGAACGGTTCCTCATTTGCGCCAACATGGGTTGCGGGGAAAGCAAAGACGTTCAGAGAATCAGCAGCTCAGACGCTCAGAAAAAGCTGCAGTCCTCCTTGAAGGGGCTCGACGTGGTTAGGATTTCTTCAGCGTCCTCTTCCTCCTCGGGGGTGGGCTCAGGGGAGTCGGGCTCGGCTCCTAACTCCCCGGAGGAAAAGCTATTTGGTCTGGAGTCAGAGGATTCCCTCGGCCACTTACCCACGACGTTGGAAAATATTCCCAACAGCGACTTAGGGGTGAGGAGGGCCCAGTTATGGCCACTTTTTCTCGTTTTTCATTCTCAATTTTTTTTCTTTCGTTTTTTGTTTGTTTCAAATCTTATACACTTTGTTCATACTTTCGTCTTGACTGTAAAGAGGTTGTTTAGAAGAGAACGAAGACAGGCGTTAACTGAGTTTAGGAGTTTGGCCTCCATGAATTCGCAGAAAAAGGTTGTATACTAATACACACACACATACACATGTATATGTGTATATATATATATATATATATATATATATATATATATATATATATATATATATATATATATATATATATATATATATATATATAGTAAAAGCATATGTACAGAAGAAAAGCAAGTGCTTGCAGCATATTGGCCTTACAATAAATAAAAACAAACGCACACACGCACACGTGCGCATATATATATATATATATATATATATATATATATATATATATATATATATATATATACATATACATTTGTGTGTATATATACATGTGAGTAGGTGTGGGTGTGCATGCTTGCTTTCATTTCTTATAAGGCCAACATGCTACAAGCACTTGCTCCTCTTTTGTACAATGCTTACTGCCCATTAACATTTTAATCGACATAGGAGCTTTTACAAAGAATGATCCCAAAAACGTGACGAAATATTCCTTAATTAATGAGGAGTTAGATAAGACAAAATTGTATCATCAAGGTTTCATCATTTAACTTCATAATACGACAGCTCACCTTTTTAATGACCAGAGAATTCTACCTAGCTGCAACTGGTTTCCGGTAGATCTATAAATTCTAGTGCTGGTAACTGCGCAGCCTTTTCCAAACGCATGGCTTGTTCGAGTAACTCAAACGCCAAATGATGATTTAAAAGAAACATAGAAATAGATATAGACAGTGACTGGACATTGTAGGACTATATTGATCGTGTTTGATACGTGAAAGTGTATTTAACAAAATGGCCTCCTTACGGGTAATCTAGGCTCAAAATAGGGTTGTCATCCAAACATACTCCTGATAATAGCATAGACTAATTAATCATAATACAATTGAAGGCTTTCATAAGCTTATTGTGAATTAATACCTATGTTTGAATAATGGGCATGCATGGGGAAGTATTCTAAAGGCATTTATGTGTTGAATCACGCTCACGCATATTTGTATAGTTTATATATGCAGATATACATAACAGTGAGAGACCATGCTCCCCATATCTTCACAAATATTCAGATAAATAAGTACGTATAGAAAGTGTTAATATGCAGTATTTAGTCTTTATAGAACTGTGGGCTTGTGATTATACAGGCACCTTATTAGCTCTCTTATTAAGTTCTTCCGAAAACAAGATATTAAGAATAATTTCCCCATAAACTTACGAGCAACTCTAACTTTCTCCAGCTCTTCGGGTGGTGTTTTGTAAACCTCTAATCTTTATATTTGACATCTACTGATATTTTTCTTCATTACATACCATGCACGCCATTTGAATGCTCCCATCTACCGTATGATCGGTAGGGACAGTCTATAGCTAATGATTTTGTCCGAGGTAGTCCGCCGTCTATAGGTCTATTATCGATACTCCTCTGCGGTCTATAGGTCTATTACCGAGCCCCATCTGCGGTCTTTAGGTCTATTACCGAGTCCCGTCTGCGGTCTTTAGGTCTATTACCGATCCTAGTCTGCGGCCTATAGGTCTATTACCGAGACTCGTCGCGGTCTATAGGTCTATTACCTAAACGTCGTCTGCGGTCTATAGGTCTATTATCGATACGTCGTCTGCTTCTTCTCATTCTTCGCTCATTATTTTCCATTCTCTAGTCGTACCAGTTACTGTTGTAGTGTGATGACACAGTTATTTTACTTCTTTCATGATTACTTTCCTTGCTTGACTAGTTGACTACTCATTTATCCACTCATTTATCCACTCATTCTACTAACAATCACAATATTCACCGCAAAACCTAACCATTTCACGTCTACGTAGGTCGTGAATGTGAATCATTAATTTACTCTTCCTTTTTATACCGGTAACTGACAACCATTTTCATTTTTAAATTTCAATAACCACAATCGAGATCTTATATACTGAAAAAAATAATCCACTACAAGTGCAAAACAGTTCGTGTTGGAAAGACAGGTTTACTAAGTCTTTACCAAAACACAAGTTTCACCTACCATAACTAAACTTTTTAATGAACATTATGGCATATTTTACACAGTTTCACACACCGTTGCTGTCAGGTGAAGCTGGTCTTCAACTAACATGGGCTCTTGTTACCCTTGTAGTCACAACCTCCGATAAACCTTGAGTTAGAATCGGTAATCCTCCGAGTATGACACTTTCCTTATGAGGTCAAGATTTGACACACTTCCCTAGCTGTTTTCCCTGATATCTGTGACCTTTCTTCCTTCCTTTTCCGATTTCCTTCAGGTCTGGTAATCAAGAAAGGAATTTTGATGGGTTAAGTAAAGCATGTCATATCACCAAAGGAGTAGAATACTTGGTTTATTATAAGGACTATTCTGATAAAGGAAAATGTAAGAAGAAGCATTTGGGTAATAATTCAGACTACGTAGAACTCTGTGTGAGAATTCGAATTACGTATTACTTGGGGCAAGAATCCTAGTTATCTAGGACTTTAGGTTAAAAGTCTAGATATCCAGAGCTCTAGGTCAGAATTCTAGCCGTGCAGGACTCTAGATGAGAGTTCTAGATGCCTAACAATTTAAGTGAGAATTCTCGTTATCTAGGACTCTAGGTAAGAAATCAGTCTGCTTACTACCATTTGTAAGAACTTTAGATACATAACACGTAAGGTGAGAGAGTTCTAGTAATCCAGAACTCTAGCTGATTATTCTAGTTCCTCAGAACTTAGGTAAAGATCCTTGCAATCTAGGTCTTTATGTGAGAATTATAGATATCATGACCTTAAGTGACATTTCTAAGTCTGGAAGACTGCTGGCGAGAATTCCAGCTAAATGGTATTCTACGTAAAAATTCTGTCTATCTAGAATTCTAGCTATGTAGGATTCCAGATTAGAATTCTAGTGTCTAACATTTGAGGTGTGAATTCCAGTTAAATGGGACTCTAGGTAAAAATTCTACCTATCTAGAATTCTAGATTAGAATTCTAGCTATGTAGGATTCCAGGTGACAGTTCTAGTGACTAACACTTTAGGTGTGAATTCTAGTTGTCTAAGGCTTTAGGTAAGAATTCTAGGTATGTGAAATTCTATGTGAGAATTCTAGATGCCGAACAACTTAGATGAGAATTCTAGTTATCTAGGACTCTAGGTTAAAATACTTTAGGTGAGAATTCTAGTTATCTAGTATTCTAGACGAGAATTCTAGCTATCTAAATCTTTAGGTAAAAATTCTTGTTGTTCAGGACTTTCCGTGATAATTCTACCCATTTACCACTACAGGTTGGAAATTTTGCTATGAGAACTTTAGGCGAGAATTCTAGTTATCTAGTACTCTAGATGAGAATTTTAGCTATCTAGATCTATAGGTAAGAATTCTTGTTGCCTAGGGATTTAGGTGATAATTCTACCCATCCACAACTATAAGTTGGAAACCTTTAAGTAGGAATTCTAGCTATCTAGGACCCAGGATGAGAATTCTAGATTTCTAACACTTTCGGTGAGAATTCTGGTCATATTCTACTCTAGGTATGAATTCTAGCTATCTAGGACTCTAGGAGTAAATTAATGATACATAACACTTCATGTGAGAGTTCTAGTTACCAAGAACTACCGATGAAATTCCAAGCTGCCCACAGCCTTAGATGAGAATTCGAGCTATCTAGGACTCTAGGTGAGAATTCTAGATATCCTTGACCTTAGGTGAGAGATCTTGGTGTCTAGGACTTCAGGTGACAGGTCTGGCTATCCGGGTCCTTAGGTGAGAAGTCTCTTTATCTAGGATTCTAGGAGAAAATTCTAGCCATCCAAAACCTTAAGTGAGATATCTCGTTATCTGGAACTCTAGGTGAAAAGTCTAGCTATCCAGAACCTTAAGTGAGAGGTTTAGTTATCTAGAGCTGTAGGTGAGGATTCGAGATATCTAAGACCTTAGGGAATAAGCCAGGTTAAGGAATTCTCGTATTGCGTAATTTCCAGCTCCTAAAAAAATAATTATTCCTTTTGTATTCATAACCCGGTTTGCATATTCCGTTCCTAGACCATTGCCTGAGATCACATTGCTGATCAGTATGCCTGGTCATATTCTTTCTAAAAATTCGTCAAAACCGATGACCATAATTGCTGTAACGTCAGTTTATAGTCATCAGTCATTTTTGAAGTACCAATTTGGTTTTCCTTAACATTATATTCAAGTCCGCCCAGAGAGAGAGAGAGAGAGAGAGAGAGAGAGAGAGAGAGAGAGAGAGAGAGAGAGAGAGAGAGAGAGATGAATTAATGATTAAAAACATAATAACCTCATTACAATTTTAACTAGTTGTTCACAGCCACTGTTGTATCATTATACTAATATTAGTCTTAATTTATAATAAATTATCATTCATTTTTATGTCGACGGTAAAACTGGTCTGGTTTGTCATAATCATTCATTTTGAGTGTGGGCGTAACTTTTCAAAGTATTCTTTATACATCTATATATATATATATATATATATATATATATATATATATATATATATATATATATATATATATATATAAACGCAAATGCCACAATGGAAAGTGAAACGACAGAGTGGTTGCTAGGCCTTTCGACACACGGTCCTTTACTAGCAGACCGATGAGAAATATAAAGGTAAGTTTACAAGAAAGCTTGTATAATTGACAGATGACATACAAATATCCCTGTGGATGGGGACTATAAAGAAACAGGTGGACCTGGAATCCAACACAGTTGAAGAATTAGTGGACCTACCAAAACAAAGGTAAATCTTTGAGAAGTTTTACAAAAGATTAGGCCTAACTGGCTAGGAAGCAGGGAGGAGTCAATTAAAGGATTATACAGGGGAAGAGACTGACCAGCAAAAATGACCTTGGGATGAATAAACTGATTACATACTTATTAATGTACAACACTTAATACATTCTCCTTTTGATAAACATCAACAATTTTTGCAGAATGAACATTTTCAAAAAGCTAGTGAACATACGAATACATAGAAAATGTATATAAGGTAACTAATTCTTCAACTGTTTTGGATTCCAGGTGATCTGTGCCTTTATAAAACCCATCCTCAGGGATATTCGTGTATCATCTGTCAATTATACAAGCTTTCTTGTCAACTTACTTTTATATTTCTCATCAGTCTGCCAGTAAAGGACCGTGTGTCGAAAGGCCTAGCAACCACTCCGTTGCTTCACTTTCCTTCATGGCATTTGCCTTTATATATACATTCGTCACGGTCCATATCTTCGTGATTCAGTGATACATATATATATATATATATATATATATATATATATATATATATATATATATATATATATATATATATATATATACTGTATAAGCACACGCAGTGTATCCGAGTTAATTCCCTGTTTAATTGTTACAAAATTCTAAACAATAAAATACAGAGCAATGTCCAGTCCTTGATCTCTTGTAAGTAGTGTAATGTACGAAGCAATTGCAAAATTGCTTAAAGAAATGTTGCCGTCAAAATTTTCGGATACAAGTGTATGTGTGTGTATGTGAGTGTGTGTGTGTTTTCGGTACAATAATCTTTATTTCTGAAGAGAAATTCTAACAGATAAATAACACTTTTCCAAGTAGAAATCACATAAACCCTTATTTCATTCACAGCGACTTTTCTCTGTCTTAATATCATCCACATTCATGTTAGCAAACTAAAGTAAAAACGATATAAATTATATACAAAGCCTACTGAGAACACTTAAGTGATGTAAACATATACAATAATTCGCGTATTAAAGTCCATGTTATTCTGAGTACTATCAAAAGATTACATTTATTTATTTTATGAATCAGAGCCAGAATGAGAACTACTTGATTTTTCGTAGTTTCATTCATGCTCTTCTCAAACTTATATCCTGTTCTTAATTCACCTTAGTATATCATAATCATTATTTTAATATTATTTTGCTGTCCGCGATCTTGGAATTACTTTCTTATTAATGTGTTTCTGTAACTGAATATATTCTGCAGACTTTGCCTGTGATTATTTTTATCATTTTTATTGCTGTTGAATTACATCACTTAATTTTTATAGGAAATTGTATACGTAAAGTGATTTGTCTGAAAAACTTTATTATCGCACCCTTCTTGCCACTAATTTATTTATTTATAAATAAATTAAGTACATTCTTGTATTCTTTTTATCCATTTTTTTTCTTTTTCTACCGTACAGAACTTTTCCGTTGGAAAACCTTATAACAAACGTGAAAAAATCGTCGGAATTAACATCAACAAAACACCCACATTTCATTCATTTCCCTTCGTAGAACAGAATACTCATTCGTCTCCTCTCTGAGGAAGAACTCAAACTAACGTACGTGTGCGTCCATTGCCTCATTATCACGTGAGGTACCTTTATATTGCAGCGTTATGCAAATAATGACTCGCTCCACCTGCTGAATTCAACCTCACGAACCAGCTTTGACCAGTTACGCTAGGATTTTCGTATCATCGACCATAACAACCGCATGCACGCTGTATAGGATGTCTGTCGGATCGACTCATCCTTCCGGCAATATAAACTGGATTTACATTTATGGGACTTTTCTTAGGTTATTATTTTGTTTTAAAAAAGGCATACAAAATTTCCCAAAGAATTAAACGGTCTTTCTGTTGTGGTCTTGAAAACTTAGCCTCTTTGACCTTAAAGGGTGGTTTCAGATGTTTACCTGACTGTTCTCAGTTTGTATTGGTGTGAGTTTGCTAGTCTCATACCCTTCTCCACCTGAGTTTTAACCACTACACCCTGTTAACGTGAGGTATTTGATTCACTTCTTACGTCAACAGAAACACGTTAAAATAAAACAGAAATACCTAAATCGTCCCGTCTTGTTCTAGAATCGAAGCTGGGATCTCTCACTCGGCACGGCGATCGTCCTGCAAGAACTATGACTTCGCGGCACGAAAGCTAACGAGTGAAAGTAATTATAAAATAAAAGTCTTGGCCTTACTTAACAGAGATGATTTACTTCCTGATTAGCCTTAATGTGTCATCCTTTTACAACGTTCCAGTTCACAGCGTCCAAATGCTGCCAGTGGACAGGTTCTGCAGCAGAGTTGATTAGTGACGACAAATGAAAACCCACGCTGGAAATCTATGGCCTTTCCTAACTAAGCTTATTCATTTCCTAAGTTCCTAACAACAGTTGGTGTTTCTTCTTAGTACACAGATAAAACTCCATTCAATACGAGCTTCATTCAGCCAATGCTCAAGTTTTAAAATGCAATTAAAAGATAACAACCGCACTAACAGCCGTTACAAATATATGGAACGTGTTATTACCGTCCTGTATAAACGCAATGTGTATCCAGATAACCACATAATAACTGTGGTTAAAAATAGCCATATAATTAAGGTGTTGTACTGTAAACAGTATACCGCGTGATATAACCATCTTCGTTATGGACAGTAATCAAATACGATCTGTTTTCACGCATGTCGTGTTGTAATCCCGATGTCAAGGTCTTCCAGATACGGCGCGTATACCACCCCAAGATTACTTCAGATTTTACTTTCCGTGTCCAAGTCACGCGTCGTCATTCTCGGCGTTCGGATTACATTGGCGCCTTTGCACGGAACCCTAATTCCTCGGGGAATCCTCGACCATTCACTTCAGTCCTTATTTTTGTTATTTGGAATTTTGTGGTTCAGTAAATATTTTGTTCCAATTTTATTAGTTTGAAAAAAAAAACTTATTTCTAGTCTTGATTTAGTTTAAGTTACTGTACGGCTTTCGTGTATTTAGTAATTAAAGATTCGTTTTATGTATATATGTATATATATACATATATATATTAATTACTAACAGGACCTCATTCAAAGTGGATGGTATCTGTTAGATACTTGAGAATGAGGACTGTTTGTCCTAGAAAGCTTGTATCTTTTTTTTTAAATAAATATCTCCACTAGATACCACCCAGTCTGAATGAGGTCCTGTTAGTAATTTCACTAATGCACAGAACAAATGTGTATGTGATAGAGTTAATATATATATATATATATATATATATATATATATATATATATATATATATATATATATATATATATAAAGAATTCAGAGAAGTAAAGAGTAAGCTATGGAAGAAAATAAACAAAAACGAACCAGATAAATTGCGACAAATAAGATACACATCAAAGCAAAATAAGAGAAATAAAACGACAAACCATATCTGAAGTGAGACTCATCTCAGCTTGCTCACCAAAATAATCATGAAGGTGCGAGTCAGTCGCTGAACATCAAACAAGGGAAACATTTTCAAAACAGAAGATAAGGGAATTCAAAAATGTCCTCAGGATACGTAGGTCGCCCCAAAATCTTGGAGGACCTTGTAAGCATATAGATTTTTTTTATTAGCTCTCTGTAAAAGAAAACTATTGTGCCGGCTTTGTCTGTCCGTCCGCGCTGTATTCTGTCCGCACTTTTTTCTGACCACACTTTATTCTGTCCGCATTTTTTCTGTCCGCCCTCAGATCTTAAAAACTACTGAGGCTAGATGGCTGCAAATTGGCATGTTGATCATCCGCCCTCCAATCGTCAAACATACCAAATTGCAGCCTTCTAGCCTCAGTAGTTTTTATTTTATTTAAGGTTAAAGTTAGCCATAATCGTTCTTCTGGCAACGATAGAGGATAGGCCACCACCGGGCCGTGCTTAAAGATTCCTGGGCCGCAGCTCATACAGCATTACACCGAGAACACCGAAAGATAGATCTATTTTCGTTGACCTTAATTATACGCTGTACAGAAAACTCGATTGCGCTGAAGAAACTTTGGCGCATTTTTTACTTTTTTTTTGTGCAGTTAAAGTAGAGACACACACGAATACGTTTCTCACAAGTATAGTAGCAATAAGAAGGACACCGAGAATTCGAAATGAATTGCATGTCGTTGAATAAACCTTGTTCGTGAAAAGGTTTGGTGGCGGGGGCGGGGAGGATCCAATGTCCTAGACCTACTAACGATCATACGACGGTCTAATTTTGGCTGAATGTCTTTTAAGAGATTCAGCAACCGCTGATCTATACTCAGGAGATGGGATCGATGCAGTGGGAATAGTATCGTCTGCATAAGCCATAAACTTGCTTTCAAGGTCAGGCAACATTTCTTACATATATAATACAAAAAGGAATGCCTATGGATAGTAATATATACATATATTTATGTACATGAATATATATATATATATATATATATATATATATCTATATATATATATATATATATATATATATATATATATATATATATATATATTTCTTAGGCTTTTGTGCGTCATAAATGGTGTGTTTATTATCTTCTGTAATTTCTTTTCAACTCCACATTCTTTGGAAGCTTGATTTTCAAATCAATGGCCCTGATGGCTTGTACCATCTTCTGAATAATAATAATAATAATAATAATAATAATAATAATAATAATAATAATAATAATAATAATAATAATAATAATAATAACAAAATTATTTCACTTTCAACCATCGCTAATGATACATAGTATACCAATTTTGTTTTTCCATTGTAGACATTAACCAAATCAAGTAGTTTCTTTTCTTATTTCCGGTATGAAAATAAGCTAATTGCTTTAATTTTAAGTTTTTTCACTCATTATCTCTATCATTTCTTCACATTCTACTCACGCATACACACGAATTATTGCATTTTTCATTCATGCATGCGATAACTGTCGCAATTTGCATTCTTAATGGTATAAATGCGAGCCCATGGTCATTTGAACGTATATCAGTATATGTATTTATGCCTCAGTACTATACGGTACTCTAGCTTTTAACTATATCCTTAGTTACCTAGAATTCTCCTCTAGAGTCCTCGATAACTAGGATTCTCAGCCAGGGTCGTGAATAACTAGAACTTTCACTGACGTCCTTGAGAGCTAGAATCCCCGATTAAAGTTCAGTATAGCTAGAATTCTCGCCTATAATCCTGATTCGCTATGAAGATCATGTTAGCCAGAATTCTCACTAAGAATTCTAGGTAATCTGAGGACTCTTCTAGATCTAGATAGCTAGAATTCTCGCCTATAATTCTGATTTTCTTTAAAGGTCACGTTAGCCAGAATTCTCACTAAGAATTCCGGGTAATCTGAGGGATCATCTAGGTCATACATAGCTAGAATTCTCACTTGGAATTCTAGGTAATCTGAGGAATCATCTAGTGTCATAGATAGCTAGAATTCTTACCCATAGTTCTAGACAGCTCGTGATAACTATATTTTGCTTGTACCAGTTTGTCAGTAAAGGCAAAGGGAATGATGCCGATAAAATCACAGACTTAGAATTGTCAAATTATTATTCTTTTGATATTAGAGATATCCGTAACACATTGCGGCGTCATCCATGGCCCCTCTCTCTCTCTCTCTCTCTCTCTCTCTCTCTCTCTCTCTCTCTCTCTCTCTCTCTCTCTCTCTCTCTATATATATATATATATATATATATATATATATATATATATATATATATATACATATATATATATAAATATATATATACATATATTTATGTATGTGCAGTATATATACATATATGTGTGTGTGTGTACAGTGACAAGCGTTTCTAAAATGTGAAGAAATCTGAAAATTAAGAGGCCATTGTGGTTAATAATTGTTGCATATGTATCTGGTAAAAGTAACCAGTATATCCTACACACACACACACACACACACACACACACACACACACACACACACACACACACATACATATATATATATATATATATATATATATATATATATATATATATATATATATATATGTGTGTGTGTGTGTGTGTGTGTGTGTGTGTGTGTATATTTGTGTGTGTTTCTTCAAAAATCTTTATATTCTACTCATGCTACGTTACAGAATTATTACAACGGTCAAGAAACTAAATTACGAACGGTAGCGTTTTATAGTCAATTAATGGGTCAAGGTTTCATGCCTGGGACTGCTTATATACACATACGAGTACTCTCGTGCTTGTAGGGTGCAAGTTTGCGTGAAGAACCAAGCAAACCTTTCACACCTTCGCAAGCGGGAACGCACTTGTACTCTCACGTACGTACACACACACACACACACACACACACACACTACTTGTGTGTGTGCACGTATGTCCGTTTGCTTACGAAACGACGGACAAACATTCACATGCAGAAATACAGTACGACCCTGACCTACCAACTACTAACATACACCAAATGTTCCAAGCCGTTTCACCTCTTCAAATACTAAATTTATATTTTTATCTTCCCTGGACGTAAATACGATAGTTTATATCGTAGGTCTGTATTTTATCAGCAAAAAAAAATATAATCTTTGGTACTACTTATAGATATTTATGAAAGTCTCAACAGACGTATGTTCTCATAATTGACAGCTAAGTTACCGGTTCAAGGTCCTTATTTATTTACCGTATTTCCAATTCCATCATTATCATTATCATCATCATTATCATTATCAGTGATACCATACGTTCAGTTTGCGATTTTTGGCTTCCTTATGGTCATATTGCGCACAGTGTGCCTTGCAGTCTGCGACGGATGGTATACTTTACCTCAAGCGGCCCATAAGTGTTTTAAAGTGTGAGAGGGTGTAGAGCCCTGACGTGGACCTCTTGGCTCTGCCGTACCAACAGAGTCCTCCTTGTGGACTACTGCAAACAGCACTAGATGATATTAATTCAGTTTCCGGCTAGTCTTAGCCACATTGCTCACCATCTTTTAATTTCAATCTGTTTGCTTTGGGCTCCTGTTATGTTAGCTGTCCAACTTCTTTAACTTTGTCCTGCTCGTTTAGACTTGCCGTCGTCCAGCACTGGGCTAACTTTTTACCATTAGACTCTAAAGTAAGGAGAATTAATGCACTTTGATCTGAGCTTCTAATGGACGGTACGTAGTGCCTCTAGGGTTTGGATTTTTCGTCTCGACCCTCTCTTATATTACCGTGTGTTTTGACGGCATGAACGTGATAATAATAAAAGCACTTTTTATCGCTTCAGACGCATCATACGCTATCTTTATTCACCTTCTAGTTTTACATTACGTATGGTTTCTTTCATTTATTTTTTCAAGTAGCGTATAAAAGCTTCTTTGAATAAAAAAAATCATGCTTCTATAACCATATTCGTTGTAACGCCAGAAAAACATAAGCCAATCAGTCTGACAGTGCTAAAGGAATTTGTGTGTTCATTCCAGTTGCTTTTACATTTCTCCTTTTGATTACCGATTATTTAACCCAAATTTTATCTTCGGCTAGATTTTAGAACTTCACAAAATAATCTTCAAGATTCTTATTAACCTCACAAAATTGTTTGTAAGGCTTCGTAGAAGAATGTCTGTTATAGTTATTGTCTATAGTAGAGCACTGAAATTCCCTGACCGAGAAATATTTTGGATACAGTATATCTTAGTTTAACCAGACCACTGAGCTGGTTAACAGCTCTCCTAGGGCTGGCCCGAAGGATTAGATTTATTTTACGTGGCTAAGAATCAACTGGTAACGAACTTCCGAACACATCACCCAGACTGTTCAGTAAGTCACCCAGGAACTAAGATGACGTAAAAAGTTAATGAAATTCAATAAGAGACTAAGAGAATTTTCGATAAAAAAAAATTATGGTGTACATTAACAAGAAATTACCACGCAGTGGGGTAGTGTCATCAGTACACGTCACGCGGTGCACTGTAGGGATTACTTCAGGTACTTTGCAGTGTCCCTTCGTCCCCAAGCTGGAACCCCATTTATTCCTTTTACTGTAACTCCGTTCGTATTCTATTTCTCCCCATCTTACTTTCCACCGTCTGCTAGCAGTTGTTTCGTAATGCAACTGCGAGATGTTCCTCCTGTTACACCTTCTAAATCTTTTACTCTAAATTTCACTCTCAGCGCTGGATGATCTCTTAGGTCCCAACGCTTGGCGTTTGTCCTAAATGTTATAGATTATTATTATTAACTGTGTTTAACAGATAAATCAAAACCGCCTGATAAACAGAACGTGGGACTCCCAGAATAAACCAGGAAGACAAATGTGGAAGGTGACATGCAAGAGTTCTGCAGTACGATTAACCCTAAAGTTTTGAATAAATTACGATATGTCATGTACGCTCGCAATATCGAGGAGTACATTGATTTGATTGACTTTTTTCGTGCAACTATCAAGAACAAGGACAGAGGTATTTGTCAACATAAAAACCCCAGTTGCATTCAGAAACAGGATGATTTCTTTGTTCCGCAAGCGTTTTCGAAAGTATTTTTATAATGGTAATATAAGGGTTATTGTGTTTCAGTGGTTAACAACCACGCCTCGCCTCCTAGAGACCCAAGATCGATCCCTGTGGGTGGGTGGACAATTTAGGAAATTTTTATGAAAATGTCTTTGAGTCTCTGTTGACCTCAGCCACGAATAATGTCGCAAATAGGTAGGTCGAGTTTGGTTGGAACAAGGCGCAGGGCTAGCAACTTCATCCCTGAAGACATGTTGACATCGGAAAAGTTAACACCCACTGAAATTAACATCCTCTGAATGGAAAAGGCGTATCGTTGATAAGTAATAATGTTTACCAAGAACATAATGACCGAAAAGTGGAGAAATCCAATTAGTAATAATTACCCGCTGGCAGGCGATAAAACTAACATTTGTGTATATCGATTACTTGCGTTACATAACAAAATGCAAAAATTCTGTGGAATTTCTAAGACGAAATTTTTCACACCTTAAATTCTTAAGTAAGTTTCACACATTCATTTTGATCTTACAAACTAGAAGCAAGCTCAATTCTTAAGTAAGTTTCATCCGCTAATTTTCACCTTAAAAACTGGACGCAACATGAAGGCTTCCGAATAACACTCTTATACCTTCACCCAATATTTTCTTCCTTAGTAATTACCGACGCGTCTTTTGATAGTTGTGTTTCATTAGCAGAGGCGGAGAACTGTCAGGAGATTCTATACACGCAGCAATTAAGGAAAGGCTCAACTGACGCGACGCTATAGATCTTCCATTCGATATCGATTTATTTCAAGGTTGCATTCGTCACCTGGACGGAGCAAGATTGAAGAGAATAGACCTGGTTTTCCCCTCCCATTACCTTCTGTGCGAGTGAAGGAATAGACTCATTAACTCTGTTGTGTACTGTAGCTTATACTAAGTTGCCCCTAGCAACCACCATTTCCATGGGTCTTTCGTAAGTGTGAAAGTCATAGGCCTCTGTTTGATGGTCAGTGGTTTGGTAGGGGGATAATTACCAGGCATTTGATCCTTATGCTCAAAGGACCTCTCCACTAAAGTGACATCAAAAGTGTCTCATATTTGTAGCATAGGTATTTTATATGAAAGTAACCCAATGACAGTTTCACAGTTGGAAATGGTAAAGAAAAAATAGGCTATCAAATATCTGATTTGGGTACAAATGGTAATTTGATTGCATGAGGAGTTGTTTACATAAAGGCAGTTTCGTTGTTCGTTTTGTTCTATAAATCCCAGAGCTAAAGAGCAAAAATGCTTGAATTCACCATGTTAAAACTTCAAGGCCTTTCTCGTAAAAAAAAAAATAGAAAAAGCTAAGTCACGGCAATACTTAAAATGTTCCTACCAAAATTAGCAAAGGCCTACCAAAGCCGAGTTCATTCACCCCACCCTAGACCGTTCACATCAGAAGAAAATAAGTTGAACCTTCCCCGTCTCGATTTCAGGCCGAGATCACGGTCAGTGACATGCGAGAAAAACAGCGGCGATTTCATGATAATATTTTAGCAATAAACCGCAAATAACGGATGGAAAAATTACCTGGAAGGGAAAGCCCCCAGGAAAATAAATCAAGCAATGCAGGTGAGGCAAAGTCGCAGTAGAGGAGGGGAAAAAGGATTCTAGGAAAACTTTGCGAAGCAGCTGCAAAATAAATTGGATGATTTATTACCCAAGAAATCCTATTCAGTGCCCCAGTTGGTAATTTCCTTCAGCCTAATAGAAGTATAATGAACGCTAATAAGAAGCTGAAAGACTTACGAAGGAGAAAGAGCGTGCCAAAATCCAATCAAGCTAGACAAGAAATCCGTGAGTGAAATAACAGAAAATGGGTCCATTGGTGAACAATGACAAATGGCTTGGCTATGTGTTGGGAATGGGTTCAATGACAGCTTCAATTCAAGCCGAGGAAGGCGTTGGGGAGATATTCTCTAATCCCAGTTTCATGGAAAATAACGACGAATGGATAAATATGTGTTAATGGGGTCAGCACACTGCCAGTGACCTTTTTGGTATTACGAGCATGATGTTTCGGAGAAGCCGTGTCTTTGTTTTTTTTTTTTTTTTTTGGGGGGGTGTTGGGGGGTTCTGTCTAAAAATATATGTTGTCATTTATCTCTTATGTTTCGTGTGTAACGAAAATTACTCCTTTATTACCCGTAAACTATTTTAGTACGACTACATACACACCCATATATACACTTACAAGTGAGTGCTTACAACTATGTTCCCCATTGTATATGTATAGTTATTTATGTATGGTCGTGTGTATGTGTGTGTGCGCGCAAGAAGGAACGTCTTTTTTAGATAACTCATGATGGAGTTTCCTAGATCGTGCAGACGGCGCTGATGATGGTGAAGATATGACGAGCAATTCCATTGATTCTGATGTCACTGCATGACGCCGTGTTTCTTATTCCCTCTTTCGATTATTTCACCTCCTCCTCCTCCTCCTCTTCTTCTTCTTCTTCTTCTTCTTCTTCTTCTTCTTCTTCTTCTTCTTCTTCTTCTTTGTGCATAATTTGAATGCCTCCGCGCCAATGACCTCAATTCTTTGAAGTCGGACATAATAGGTGCCTGGAACAGCTGCCTGTTTTCAGACTTTTTTTTTTTAAGCAAAGCCCAGTAGGATTGGCGACCTAAAACCCCTTATTCTAGCCCAGGCCTGAAGGGAAGAAGTGGTGGTCGAAGGGTGGGGCTTATCCACGAAGGAAGCGATGGACCTTTCCGCTCTCGTACGGGAAAAAAACTTATGAGAATAGGGAAAAGAGAATCAGGAAGAGAAGTCCAAAGCTTTTAGGAAAGCAGCTGAATACGAGGTACCTTTTTAGCAACAGAAAGCATTTAATCATAATCACCAAGGTCTGTTCATTAATCAGCCTAACAGACGTGTTGTGACGAGGTTCTTCATATCTGGGGTGGCGCGGGGGTCGATGAGGGCAGGCCCTTATTAATGACTGAGAAGTAATTACCTCAGGACAAAACGAAAAGCTAAATATGGGGTAACGATGGTTTGAACGCCTTCGAAGACCCATAGGAACGGACTGCTTATTTGACCAAACTTTCTGAAACTAAGTAAATGACTATTCTATGCTTCTAGTTAATTGTCTTTTCTCCATTCGAACTGTGGAACTTTCTATAACAGAAAGCGTTTTATTCTTAACATAATAGATCGACAGAAGTTCTGTGAATAAAGTCTTTGCCTTTATTTTAAGTATTTACGTTTGTATGGCGTATATAAATTATATTACACACGCACACACACGGGATATATATATATATATATATATATATATATATATATATATATGTATATATTTATATATATATATATGTATATATATATATATATATATATATATATATATATATATATATATATATATATATATCACACATGACACAGGTGAAAAATAAGAGGTGCAGTGTGAGTCTGACTGGTTTCTACTCTATTTCCAAGTCAATGGCTTGGAAATAAAGTCGAAAACTCAGCCAGGACCTACACCCCTGTCTCTTATTTTTTCACCTGTGGTAATGTGTAATGAATGAATCACAACAAAAGTGATAATAATCATATATATATATATATATATATATATATATATATATATATATATATATATATATGTGTGTGTGTGTGTGTGTATACTGTATATATATAATGTGTGTGTTTGGGTGCAGTGAGTCCGCCCACATGCGTGTATGTAATGTGCGTTAACTTCTAAATAAAAGATGTACCAGAGAAAGAATTGAGAAACGAGATAGCGTGTAATATTGCCGGAGAAATATTCGCTACCCAATATTCCTCTGAAAATATTAGACGATTACGTTTAATCTGGTAAAATATTGTTTGCTTACATTGGTACAGAACAAATGACTTACGCATCTGCAACACGCAAAACCATAGCGACCAGTTACGTACTTTTATATTCAGTGATTAATGAAGAAACAGTCTCTCTTGACGATAGAAAATATTAAATGTTTTATAAGAGATAATCATTTACTTATTTTAAAGGAACGTTTTAGAACGTTAGTGTAGAGGATGGGTAAGTGCCTTTATGTCCCTGTCCCATTTATTATTTTGGTTTTATCATCCAAAAACATTTTTTAAACGTGGCCTTAGTAGAAATCAAGATATAATGTCTTTTGTAAAGTTGGTCCTGTAATACACGTCGGCTATTAGCAGAAAACACTTGAAAATGGTTTCATCATAATTACTGGAAATTATACAGCTATAAATATTAGCAGGAAAAGTTCCATGCTACTTATATAGTCATTTTCTACTGGGTGATTCAGATTACTCTCTCTCTCTCTCTCTCTCTCTCTCTCTCTCTCTCTCTCTCTCTCTCTCTCTCTCTCTCTCTCTCTCTCTCTCTTTTGAGACATTGTAATAAGAAAGGCTTATAAGCTATGCTATAATCTGGGCATAACTTGCCAAAGACATTGAAGAGAGCTTCTTGAAATGAAACCAAGAATAATAAAATAAAGAATTAAAGATTTGTAGCAAGTAACATGACCAACCAACCCGTCTGATTAAGAACGCCACAACGAAATCCGCAAGAAGAAATGATGTCGTGTAGATATATACGAAAGTACAAAATTCTGTTTTGTTAAAGGGTGAATGCGAAAAATCTTTTATGCTTCAACAATTTTAAGAATCAGTAAACGAGGATTATTTCATGTCACATTAACTTCGAAAACGATAAAAAGGCTAAAAGCAAAAATCATTGAGAGGTAATTTCAACCGTACAATCTAATCAAAAGAAAAATGGAAAAAATATGATAATTAATGAATGCACTTGGTACAAGACACCTGAAAAAACTTAGATCGATCGCTTGAACAATGGCATAACGAATAGAGAGCTCTTCCGGCGGCGGGAAAGAAAATGAAATAGATTGTGAATGAAACAGACACACGGTAAATGTTGTGCCTGAAAAAACTAGACGCCTTCGCTTGTATAATCTCCGGCAGCGTCGGCACGAAAGTAGCGCACGCTATCAGGCGGTGGCTTTGCGCCTTGGACTCGACTACTACAACAGCAGAGTGAAAAATAGCCGAATAATTATCATATTGTGATAATCGTAGTGTGTTCGTACATGCGCCTTAGCCCACGCCTGGAAGAGAAAGTTATGGGGGGGGGGGGTTGATGCGGTGAAGGAGATTTGTATATGCTATGTGGCGTCGCAATGATCATGGTCATCGATGCAGAGTTACATAAAGAGACAGAGAGGCGGGGGGGGGGGAAGGGAGAGAATTGCTTCGTTACAAGAAAACGAGAGAGAGAGGTGGATGTATATAAATATATATTATGTATATAGTATATATTATTATTAAAACAGTTTAACCAGACTACTGAGCTCACTATCAGCTCTCATAGGGCTGGCCAATATATATATATCATATGTATAATTAGTATATGTGTGTATATATATATGTGTGTGTGTGTATCTATAAAAGTATATATATATATATATATATATATATATATATATATATATATATATATATATATTTATTTATATATGTATATATAGATATACATACATATATATATATATATATATATATATATATAATTTATTTATATATAACAAATATATATATATATTTTTTTTTATTTATATATGTGTATATATATTTATATACATATACATACATACATATATATATATATATATATATATATATATAGAGAGAGAGAGAGAGAGAGAGAGAGAGAGAGAGAGAGAGAGACCTTCCTAAACGCTAAGAAAAAAAAATCAAACACGATCGAGAAATACCTTCCCGAACGCCCCATCAAAACCGAACACGTAAAAGCCTGCTAGAGATAAACGCGCCGGGGGCTTCAGTATCGACTGACATTGTAAGGGGTTAAACGGGGCACTTTGCCCTAATTCGTCACTCACTACCCCTTGACCTTGTCATTAAACACTTTAACGCTGAAATGAATCCTGAGAAGAGGCGATTAACTTCCTTCATGGTGAGAGGGTGAGGTGTCGATCGATCGATAATCTGAAATTTCCTTATTATGACTGTTTTCATGAGGGGGGTCAAAAAGTATTTATGGGATGAAGCTGCTACCTCCACGCCCGTTCCACGGGTGCTCAGGGGATATATAAGCTAATGGCGTATGGCTTTTTTTTTTGTGGTTACCCATTCAAATATTAACCAGATCTAATGCAACTGCTTTTCACTGATTGGACAAACGCATGTTTTATGATAGAATTATTTGACCTTCGTAGTTGCGACGTCCGATGACGTCATGTCAATCAGTCAGTTCCTAATACTGACCAACAAATACGATCTTCGAAAAAGAAATACTTAAGAAATAGTCCAGAATCTACAAATAAGGTCCAGTACTGATAAATTTTTTGTATTAAATAAGAGAGGAACTTCTTTTTATAAAGAAGCAATTACTGCTGACAAATTACGGCCTGGTGCAAATTACGAAGTAATTCTGATGTCCAGAAAACATTTTCTAAGTTATGGTTACTCGTGGACTCTAATTTGAAATAATAACTACCAACTTTGTCGTTTTTATCTTTTCGACCTTGGCACTGCACTGTGATTATATTTACACAATAATGCAGTCCATTTCCGTTGCCGCAATCAAATGAAATAAATAAGCAATGACAATAACTGAACTAATGAGAGTCCTAATGAAAATATATCAAATGTTAAAACTATCATTATAAATGAAATTGCTGTGGTTTACCTTAAACTGTTTCTTCCATCGGAATTTCTACGTTCGCATCCATGCCTCGCAAAATGAATGGTCTTGTTCTGCGTCGATAACGTAATGAATTACAGGCGAAGTGGCACCGGTTATTCGTATTTCCCAGTATTCATAGTGTGCTTTCGTTATAAGTATTTATGCTGCCCGATGTATTATTATATAAGAGACTAATTAAAGCTGTAGGCTACATAAATACGCAGAAGTATTTTACGTGACACATCATTACAATCGGTTCGTCTCTTAAATCATTATGATTTTAGGAAATCCGTCAAAAGGCAAGATTCAGATTTGAGAAATTGACAGTCATTAAGGTTATTTTGTACCATCTCTCATCTAGATAATTATTGAACTTTATAATTAACTAAGCTCTGTCTCGTATTCACTGGTTCTAGATAGACCATCTTAAATGAGTATCTGATGGATGATGTACCTGTTCCTGAAAGTGTTGTTTGTGCTGAATATTAATTACTGTAGTTCTGAATTGTAGTTTATTCCCGCTGCACCATATTTCTTTTTCAGGTTTTATGTCTAAGTCATTTATGGTCTCACTTCAAATTATATATATATATATATATATATATATATATATATATATATATATATATATATATATATATATATATAAATTTCTGACTCACATCAGGATCGAACCTAGGGCTTTCAACTGAAAGGCAAGGGCGCTGCCACTAGGCCATACACGATTTGTATGGCCTGAGTGGACAGCGCCTTGCTCTTCAGTTCCACACGTGATTGTGTGTTGATTAGTTCTATATACAGTATAAATACATCTGTGTGTGTATGTATATTTATACATATATATGTATATATACATACATATATACATACATACAGATACACATTTATATATATGTATAAATAAATATATTTATATATATATAGTTGCAACGCATTAAATTCGTCACTCCGGATACGTGTCATTGACATCAGAAATATTGGCCATCGCGGCGCGCAGTTCGCGAGGGTAAATGATGTGTCCTTTGGCATAACTGGTTTACTGAGTGAGCTTATGGATTTACCTACATAAATCCTCGCTTGATTTGCGACCTCTGCGGATAGCAGTCTTTTGTAGCTCGTTATTTTTAGTATAAGAAGTCATTTTGTGACAGGCTGAGCAGCGGGCGTGAAGAGGTATGTTTTGTAGGGCGCAGGAAATTTTTTGGTGTTTGGTGTCAAACCAATTTCGGGTTGGGGGTTCTGGCCGGAACGCTAGTTGTGATTTCAAGTCTCATAATAATAATAATAATAATAATAATAATAATAATAATAATAATAATAATAATAATAATAATAATAATAATAATGGAGAAACAAATCCACAGTTATGTGTAGGTACGTATATATTTAAAAGTAAATCTTTACAGAATACATAACCGTGGATTTGTTTCTACATTTCAAGACTCATGCTACAGTGAGTATTTTTAAATAATAATAATAATAATAATAATAATAATAATAATAATAATAATAATAATAATAATCCAGATACAATAGAAACTACAAAATACTTAAGTTATTTTATTAAATAAGTGTTATATTAAGCGTCAAGTTAAATTTCACGGGAACGTTGGTTGAGTGTTTCAATAAGAAAACTACCTCGAAATTAAACGCACCTCCAAAAGTGCTTTTCCAGGAAGCTTAAACTTAAAACTTTCACGTCCTCTACCAACAAAACAAACCCTCGTATGAACACAGGTAATGTAGGTCGCAGGATATACTTCGATGCAAAACTTCGAATTCCGAACGCGCAGTTCAGCTGCGTGAACTTACTCCGTAATAAGTTCAAAGATCCCAGTACATCGATAATTCTCTGTTCCCGCATATTTCGTCGCTAAGAGTAACATGCTCTACTCTCACCCTTTTTTATGGTGCAGTAGCGGGGCGAATTATGTTACCCAAATTAGAGGGAAGGAGGATTATGTCGATTCATCGTCACGCTGATCTGTTAATGCCGTGGGTAATCATGTACTCTTTAGCGATTACATGGTCTTTTTATTTTGACAGATTATTATAGGATTATTTTAATAATCGGATCATTTGTCGATTAGGTTTTTATTCCATCTCTCTCTCTCTCTCTCTCTCTCTCTCTCTCTCTCGTTGGCCTTGAAACAAAGCGGTGACGTCTCGACTCCCAGCCGAGTTGACCCGTGTTCGCTCCCGGGACGAGATAGGAACGGTATGGGCGGGTTTCCTTAAAAATCCGTCATGTTTCTGTTGAACCTTAGCAGTGAATTATGTGTCTGATAATTATTCGATTTTGGTGGGTCAAATGATCTCTCTCTCTCTCTCTCTCTCTCTCTCTCTCTCTCTCTCTCCAGGAAGATCTCCATTTGCGCTTGCATGCAAGATACCTAGCATAATTATGGAAATTTTCTGCTATCCCTTGACAAAAGAGGAGCTGGCATAATGGAAAAAAAAAATTATAATCATTTCGCAGAAAATGAGACCAAGAGTTCATCGTTCCCTCAAAATCTGCAATTAAGTGAGCGTGACGCGCGGCGCTACCTTCGAGTATGGGATTTGCGGGCTGGAATGTCTCATAAGCAAAATATATTCTGCGAAAAAGAAGAAGAAAATAAAAAGGTGGAAAAAACTAAATTTAGTCAATTTATCGTGTCTTAAACACCTGATAATTAAGGATCAGGTGTTCCTCGGGCAGGTGAGGTTTAGGGTCAATGTTGGAAGAAGAAGTTGGTGATGATGAATCTTCTCCCATTATTTTCTCTATTCCCATTTCCTTTGACAACGACAATTTGTCCTTGTTCTTTTTCGTAAATTGTATATAAACATTGTAATCGTCAGAATGTATGGATTTTGGCAACTGAGTAATTGATTTATTGATTTTCGTAAGATTTTATTTCATGTTCAAATCTCTCGCTCATGCTCTGATGTGTTTTCCGTTTTTCAAGTCATCGATGATGACTACGCCACATCGATTATAAAACTATCTTCATACAACGCATAACGCATGTATGTAGTATTCTACGTATAAAGCTAAAGTGGTTACATCTTTAAGAGAGGTTTTCCCAGACAGCTCACATGTCTGGTTACAGAGCAAGTGAATGAGATGAAACTTTGCGAGAAAGGGTGCACTGAATGACATTGGGAGTAGACCGATAACAATTCGTCTGCATAGTAAGCATCTTGCTTTTTGTGAAGTCTTCTTTATTTCGTGAGGAAAAGAAAGGTGTACTCAGAGGGCGCTGAAAGGAAACAGAAATCAGATTATAAATTGACACAGAGTTTTCTTAGAGATTAAATTAAGTCTTATTTTAATACTATTATTATTCAGAAGATGAACCCTATTCATATGGAACAAGCCCACGGGGGCCATTGACTTGGAATTAGAGCTTCAAAAGAATATGGTGTTCAGGTAATAAGAAGTACAGAAAGAGATCAGTTATTAGAAAAACAGATATATAAAAAAGCTGATGAATAAATAAAAATGTAAGTAAAATTTTAAAGAATAAGTTGAATTGTTTTAGGGTAGTAATGCATTGCATGTTCTTTTGAAATTTTGAATTTCCAGTTGCACGGCATCGTCTGGGAGGCTGTTTATTTGAAGATTATTGTCTATTTAAAGCAAAATTTTTGTCTCGTCGTCTGGGAAACATGCATTCTTTACTGGTGATGTTGAAATAGTGTGCTTGAAATCAGTTATACAAGACCAAATACTTAGCAATAATTTTGAGTCATTCCATATGCAAAATTTGGGGATCATTCGATTCCCTCGGGGCGACTTACTCAGTTGACCCAGCTGCCTATACATACCGGAACTTAGCCGAAAGTCGAAGTCAGGCTATCAAAATCGAATGCTGGGGAGGAATCTTATAGCTAGAATGTCGGCCTTTCTGCTTGACATATTGCCAACGACATCCCATAGTATGGAAATGATCCTGACTTCGACTCTCTTGCGAAAAAACATTCATGTTCGTATGTCAAAATACCATATGCATAGATTCGGCATACGACAGAAATTTTCTCCTTGTAATCATATAAAATACTTTTTTGTCTTTTAACAAATTTCAAAAATTTTATATCATGCTACTTAGACGGTCTGAACAAGATAAAAAAATTGGGAATTTATACAGTCTATACTATTCAAGGCAATATGCTCTTCGAAGATTTTACAAGTGGTCATTCTTTTGTTGGTGTTTAGAGCTTGAAATATCTACGAAGGAAAATATCCAGTCATTTTGCTAGACGTAAAGAGCAGGACCAATTTACATGGTTTAGTTCCTAAGTACAAACATCGGGTACCTGAGTTATTGGCCATTTTTGATCCGGAAGAATTTGACAACTCGCATGTATGTCTTTTATTTAGATTATATAGTGTTCACAAGGACGCCCCATTTTCCTTAATTTGGACGAAATAGAGCTGAGTAACATTACTCCTTGAATTCCAGTGTTGTGGTTGAAGAATGTGAAATGTATTTTGGTTGCTCGTGTATGTCTCAGACTATGTGAATGCGTATGTATCTGCACGCGTGCGTTGTAGCAAACGTCATTTTCCGTATTTATCAACTATTTCAAACAACCCAACTATACCTTGAAATCAGTTAAGCCATTAACACCTTTAGTATTTTGATATTGTCGGGGAACCTTTTTTTAATAAGATACACAGGGTATTCGACGGTTATGGAAAATTCAAAACCAATTCATTTTTAATCATAACACAATACGATCTTTTGGATTATCAAATTCAAGATACCAGATCATCTTTATGAAGTTCTTTGTGTAACACCAATCTTTTAGTATTCTGAAAGCAGGAGAAAAAAGAATTTGAAATTAATCATATGAATTCGAGAATTTTCGTTCTTAATACTCTCATTGGTACTGTGATGACTACCTAGGTCATTATTGTCTGACTCAGACAAGTAAAAAAATGGGCCGAAGTTTCTTCGGCGCAAACGAGTTTTCTGTACAGCCGCTACAGCTTATAATCAAGGCCACCGAAAATAGATCTATCTTTCGGTGTTCTCGGTATAATGCTGAATGAGCCGCGTCCCATGAAAATTTAACCACGGCCGGTGGTGGCATATCCTACGTCGTTACCAGAAGCACAATTATGGCTAATTTTAACCTTAAACAAAATAAAAACTTCTGAGGCTAAAGGACTGCAGCTTTGTATGTTTGACGACTGGAGGGTGGATGATCAACATACCATACCAATTTGCAGCCCTCTAGCCTCAGTAGTTTTTGAGATCTGAGGGCTGACAGAAAAAAGTGCGGACGGATAAACAAAGCCGGCACAATAGTTTTCATTTACAGAAGGCTAAAAATCGCCACATTACACTGAATTGGACTCTGGCGCAGACTGACATTCTAAAGAAGTTATTCACTCGTCCGTAACCTGATTTCCATACAGATCCGCATTGCTAAAATGGGACATGGATTTGGCCCAGGATTTGGATCCTGACATTGTACGTGTTCGGTTTTCCTTAAATACGTCATAAACATTTTCCTTCGACCGTTTGCGTAACAGTGACGTCAGACAGTCGACCCGAAATGAAAAAAGTCCACCTTGCATTGTAGGCTTACTTGAATGTTCAAACTATTATACTCCGTAGGGGGTAAGTGCCGTCAGTGCACCTCATGCGATGCACTGTAGGCATTACTTAAGGTGCTTTGCAACGTGCCTTCGGCCCCTAGCTGCAACCCTTTTCGTTTCTTTTACTGTACCTCCTTTCATATTCTCTTTCTTCCATCTTACTTTCCACCCTCTCCTAACAATTGATTCATAGTGTAACTGAGAGGTTTTCCTCCTGTTACGCCTTTCAGACCTTTTACTGTCAATTTCCGTTTCGGCTCTGAATGACCTCATAGGTCCCAGTGCTTGGCCTTTGGCCTAAATTCCATATTCAATTCAATTCAAACTGTTATACTCTCTGTTAAACTAAATATCGCATCTGGTTTCAGGTTTACCCTAAATATAAGAACATAAAAGGAAATTAAGTGTTATTGAACGTCATAAGAACATACCTTAAGTCTTTTAACACTAGCAAAGATTTTACATAGATGAGGAACGATAGAAGATGGAAAGGGATCTTAAATTTTATGGTACGTCAACTCATATTGAATTCGTGTTGGTCTTTTCATTCACTGTTTGTTAACAAGGCTTGACTGAATTCACTTCAGCGATCTCGGTTATATTGTTTTCACTGCGATCGCCAAGTGACCGGAGCGAATCTTTGAAAACAGCCTCGTCAGAAATTCATTTAATGTTTGCGCTATGAAAGTAGGAGGGTATTTTTCTCCTCTCCTTTACTCTTTGCGACGATTTTCCCTGTTTTTTTTTTTTTTTTTGTGCGGTAATGACTGTTTGTGAGAGCTTGTTTTGCCAATGCAAAGTTCTCAATACTTTGACGTGGTCTGGAAAATTACTAATGGACGTCCTTGTCTATATCCGTCTAATAATGGTACGATACGTATATGATATAACTGCAAGTATGTAATGCCAATATATATATATATATATATATATATATATATATATATATATATATATATATATATATATATATATATATATATATATATATATATATATATATATATGTATATATATACATATATATATATATATATATATATATATATATATATATATATATATATATATATATATGCATATATATATATATATATATGTGTGTGTGTGCCCCCACCATGGCTGATTAAACAGCTTGGTACATAATATATATATATATATATATATATATATATATATATATATATATATATATATATATATATATATATATATATATATATATATATATATAAAATATATATATATAACATATATATATTTATATATATGTGTCCACCACGGCTGATTAACCACCAGGTAAATATCGCATGGCTTGGCTCAAAAGAGGTATGTACCCGCATACTGGGATATAACGAAACGCGTGTAAACCGCGCCGGTGTGCTCAGGAATCGAACCTGTGGCCTATCTCAAGTGAGATGAACGTTCTGTGACCACTCGCATTCAAAGCATGAAGTGATAAGCGTAGATACATATAAATGTTTTTTCTACATTAACGTGTTACATTGTGCAACCTTGAGGCGTTGCACATCGCCCGACCTAAATCAGTGTCGTCGTCCTTCAGAAACCCACTTAAATGAAACACGAAATCTGTGAGGATGCAGAGTGCCATTCGCTTCGATGAAGCACTTTCCTTTATCTAAATTCATTCTTGTAGAAACGATTTTCGCCGATTCTTCGAAGTCAGTTTCAGGGTCGTTGAGACGCATGCGCGTTCGTCATACCTACAGTAAGTCCTTGGTCACTGATGTGGGCTTCCTCCTAACTCATGTTCTGATTATCTGATCGGCTGCTTTTATATAGGTTACAGATATCAATCAATCGCTCTTGATGTCCCAACATCAGGTTTATTCTGGGTGCGTGGATGATGCAGCAAAACTTTGGCCATTTAAATTGAGAGAATGGACAGAAAACTGAAAAAGCGTACGTCTCTAAATAAGAGGTAATGAAAGCCGCAAGTGTATGTGTACATAACATTAAATATCTAAGGAAAATTTGTGCCCACATGTAACGTGTACATATATATATATATATATATATATATATATATATATATATATATATATATATATATATATATATATATATATATATATATATATATATATATATATATATATATATATATATACATATATATATATACTTTTTATGTGTGTATATAATACATATGTGCATGTAATATACGTATATATATAAATGTATATATACGTATACATGTATACAGTACATATATATAATATATACAGTATGTATATATATATATATATATATATATATAGAGAGAGAGAGAGAGAGAGAGAGAGAGAGAGAACGCTATGAGGTTCTTTCGCCACACATAACACGCAAATGACAAAATAACTAGCTGTCGTGTATAAGGCATTTGTCATAATACCTTCCGGCAAACGCGGATATACAGCTCAAGAACTCCTTTTCTGACACAACACGTTGTTGACCCAATATTCTCTGGCCCTGTTGTAAACACCGGACGATCAGAATCTGACTTATGTTAATTATAAGAGTCACGCGACTCCTCGTGTAAGATTCTGCTGGCATTATTGAAGGAGGGTTTGAGGTCTCCTTCTGAGAGTTGCAGGCCAACGTGACGGGCAAGACGCATGCCATTTTGTGGCCCATGTCCGAAGAAAGCAAGATAGTTGCAACGAGAGAGTAGAAGGGTTTTGATATATATGTGTATATATATATATATATATATATATATATATATATATATATATATATATATATATATATATACTATATACTGTATATATATATTATGTATATAATATGAATATGTATATTATACATATTTATATTTATATATAGCATATACAAATATATATTTATATATACATATATTTTATATATATACATATATATATATAATATATATATATATATATATATATATATATATATATATATATACAGTATATAGTAAAGGCATATTAAAATTTATGTTTCATATCAATGTTTCAATAGGATCATTTAGAGTATGACTCTCGTAACTGTATGAGATTTTATGAATGGGCTCATTTAATTTTGTTGTACAAATAAGTGATTTATTTAATTGTCATTAAAGTCATTAATATTCTTTCCATCCGTCTATTTTTCTCAATGGGAATGGTTTCAGGAAGTCCTGTCTCCTTGATTTTCAGCAAGGTTTTCGAGGCGGGGTTGCAGGCCCCACCAAGTCCCACCCCAAAAATAATGAAAATGCTTCATATTGTAAGTGTTATTATTAGAGAGCAGATCAAGCATCTAATATACAATTCCCTTTTATTTCCTTTAACTGTGATTCGTTTAGCTGCATAGGCAGTATGCGAGTTGTAACAGCAGATATCTGCACTGGTTGAGATCTAACATAGAACGACAAGTCTTGTATTTTCGAAGTACAGTAGGTATGCCGAGTGTCCTAACCTCTGGACTATATGTTAATTCTTCTCTCTCTCTCTCTCTCTCTCTCTCTCTCTCTCTCTCTCTCTCTCTATTTATATATATACATTCATATTCAAATTCATATCACTAGTATTAGGCTTCGATAAGAAGGATCGATTATATATATATGTATATATATATATATATATATATATATATATATATATATATATATATATGTGTGTGTGTTCATATTCATATTATTCGTATTAGGCTTCAATAATACGGATGATCTCTCTCTCTCTCTCTCTCTCTCTCTCTCTCTCTCTCTCTATCTCTCTCTCTCTATATATATATATATATATATATATATATATATATATATATATTTTGCGTGTACGAGAGAGAGAGAAGAGAGAGAGACTCTGAGGCGCGCAAAACCAGAGGAGGGGGTGGGGGGAGGGTGGAAGGAGGTTCAGGCGCGTATCCCAAGCGACGAGGTAAACACCTCCGTCTCCCTTTCACCTACATTCGGACCAACAAAGGTCGTCGTTCTGTCGGTCATGTGAGATCAGTCTTTTTTGTCAGCTTTCTTCTGCGTATTGGAGACTGGCGGTTGCGTCAGATTTCGTAGCTTTTGTTTACGCAAAATCGTTGTAAATACTACGTCTGTTTCAGTTAAGCGACAGTCTAATTAACATTCCTGCGTTTCAAGCGTATATAACGCTTTGCTCTTGTTTGTAATCAGGAAAGTTTCAGTGGAAACAATGGCTTTCGTCTACTTTAAATAAACACTTTTAGAGCTTGTGCTTTCCCATTCAATAAACTCTTTTAGAGCATTTGTTTTCCCTGATTATAAATACATGCATTCAGCCATCCTTACATGCGTAATTATGACTTCGGAAATGAAACTTTTGCATGCTTGAGATAGAATCTTCACTGCTTGGGCTTACTTATATACACATAAACCTATACATACATAAGTAATGGTAAATTTACAAACATATTTAGTCAGGAAATATTAATATTTATGCAGTTATAAGTGAGCTTATACTGAAATATGATACACTGTTTATCATGCTGAGAGGGTATTTACAGCCGGCGTAACGTATCTTTGGTAATTACACTTACAGCATAACTTATTGACTGGTCATAATTACAAATCCACGCAGTAACATTTCAGGCAAGAAATGCTTTGACATTAGACGTCACTTATCTCCGTTTAATTACACGACGAACGTAACTCTGAGTAATTGTAATTGCCAAACGGGACGATAAAAATTTCGTGACACTGCCGTGACAAAAGTCGACCGATAAATTCGTTTTTCAAGACAACACGCAACAGGACAGCAAAACTGGAAGGCAGATTCAGGAATATTATTCAGGCTGACTGCTTCTTTCTGATTGGCTCGTTAATTTCATTCTTGCATCTGATTGGTCGTTAATTTCATTCTTGCATCGGATTGGTCGTTAATTTCATTCTTGCGTCTGATTGGTCGTTAATTTCGTTCTTGCATCTGACTGGCTTCTAATTTCGTACGTATGTGTGGTTGGTTTCTAAGGAATTTTTCTGTTGAAAACCAGAGTATAAATGAATAGCACCTTCGCTCTGCGTTTTACACGAAAGCACTTTAAACGGAAGGGTTGTCAGTTATAGTTACAGAGCTCTTCTTACAACTAAGGATTTTCAACCTTAGTGCATGATATTTTTCTGCGTAGAAATCTTCTTGAATTTAATCTTTACGAATTCGTGACCAATCCTTCGCTTTATCCTAAGTCTATTTATAGATTAATTCCTAACGTTTCAATAACTGATGTAATAATAAAAAATCAATTTTTTTCATTCAGTGGGGCGTGAATGAAATCTTTTAGAAAATATATATAAAAATCAGCCTTACTAGATATTTATTTTAAGATATATGTCCTTATCATGTATTTACGCAAGAATTCATACATGCAGACAATGCTTCTTAGTAATTGATAATTATATGGATGGTAAAAAATTTATATATTTTATTAAAGATATACTCCGTTTCTTTACTGAAAGGTCAATTCCACTTACTCTAGTGCGAAATGAACAGCAGTTTGATTATTGATTACTATACTACATTCAGGTATTTTTAACTCTTGTTGGCTCATAACATACACACACACTGTCTCTCTCTCTCTCTCTCTCTCTCTCTCTCTCTCTCTCTCTCTCTCTCTCATTCTATATATACATACATACACATATATATAGAAACACATACATATATATAAATGTATCTGTGTGTACCCTATATATATATATATATATATATGTGTGTGTGTGTGTATAAACAGAGCGTGCGTGCGTGTAAGCGCGTGTGCACGTATGTGTTGGTGTGTCAGTGTATGTATGTGTGTGATAAAAAAAGAGCCAAAAACATATATCACGTATATAAAAATAACATAATGGTCCCCTTCTAAGCAGTATATTGTTTCATACACGAACAGTATTAACACAATATAGATACAGTGAAAAGTAATTTAAACTTAAATCTATTTTCGCCTACGTATGCCTAGGCTTTGAATATTTTCGCCTACGTAGGCCTAGTCTTTGATATTTTCGCCTACCTAGGCCGAGTCTTTGATATTTTCACCTGCGTAGGCCTAGTCTTTGATATTTTCCCCTGCGTAGGCATAGTCTTTGATATTTTCGCCTACGTAGGCCGAGTCTTTGATATTTTCGCCTGCGTAGGCCTAGTCTTTGAAATAGCTATATAAATCCACAGACCATAACGTCAAGTTAGGAACGCCTTTGCGTAGCCTATGCCAGGCATCTCATTTCTCCTGTCATTACATAATTATATGTCAAAAACCCACAAAACTCTCTTCGTCGAAGTAATATACGGAAACACTTAGTACTTGGAAATAGGACGTCGTCTGCATACCTGGCTCATTTCGTCACACAGAACGACTGACGTTACCAACATTCCTCAGTAGTCGCTGTTTAGGGATTAAAAATTCCCGGAAGGTAATCAAGGTAATTTTGTATTTCAGATTCAAATTATACTTGCCTGTGACAGTGAATGCACATTCCGTATGAATTTTAAAGAAAGTTCTAGAGGTTCTTTATTCCCCAGACCGTTGGACTGTGGAACTGTGTGGAACAGTCTCCCTGAGGATTTTGTGCAATCGGAACTTCAAAAGTTCAAGCGAAGCTGCGACGCTTTACTACCCTAAAACGATTCTCCATATATTTTGATAATTAGTTTACATTTTTAACTATTCGTTTATTAATTTGTTAATTCATTTTGTTCTTTTCTAATGACTGATTTCGTCTTTCTGTATTTCCTATTACCTTCTCTTACTTCTCTCAAATGAATACCGTGTTCTTTGGAAGCTTGAATTTCAAGCCAACGGCCCCTGTGGGTTTGTTCCATACGAAGAGGGTTCATCTTGTGAATAATGATAATTGAATGATAACCATTTTTCAATCAGTATTTTAATCTACTTTCAAAAGGGTAAAAAAATTATTGTTATTATAATATAATACTTTATAGGGAATAAAAAAAAGGTATCAGTCACAAGTGAAGCGGAGTAAAAGTATTAGATTATGAAACTGTAGCTATTTTATTAATAGTTTCTCTTTCATCATATCTGCCTGTTAATCAGATTATACCTTACCAAAGAGAGAGAGAGAGAGAGAGAGAGAGAGAGAGAGAGAGAGATAATTATATTAATCCAGAAAGGTACGCAGTAGACCGATTTAGTGCACCATTAACTATCTAAAAAAAAAAAAAGTCTATAAGTCGTTTACCCTTGCGGTGTTGTTGTCCTTGGCCTATATAGCCTACAAACACGTGATAGTCACTTAAGCCCCATCGAATAAATAGACGAGTTCATGATCGTTTACCGTCATTTGTTTTTTGACCAGTCAGTTGTATAGCTTGGCTAGAGTACAACTGTTTTTCTTTCGTCTCACGATTATATTTCCAAAATAAGTTATTATCACTGTTCCCTAATGTACAATAGATAAATGGCTTTTGGTAGATCAATGCTTCTTTTGTTCGTCCAACTATCCAATCGCGTCAGGTTTTTAATCATCATATGTTTCCTTGAACCAACTGTCTACGAAATTTATTTCTGGTATTATCCTGACTACTGTTGGTTCCTTCCATCTTAATTAAATTATATAATTTCCTTCACGCTGTTTAAAATCCATTTTCTTTGGCCGATCATTCTCCCTTGTCAAAGTCTTCCCATTATTATATTTCACTCACTCAGTAAATCACATCATTTTGAGGGTAAAATTTGAAAAATAAAATGGAAAACATTCGGTCTATCAGGCAGGCCCCCATTTATTTTGTCATTTGTAGTTTTCTTGAATAACTCGATCTTCAAAGTCATTGCTGTTTTGAAGAAGCATGGCTTAAATGTCTGCAAGAATGTCTCCCTTTAAGTTTTTAAAATTTTATAAGTTCGTAGGGAAACTTGCTGAATAGTCTGTGTAACTTGATTAATCTATAATAATAATAATAATAATAATAATAATTATTATTATTATTATTATTATTATTATTATTATTATTATTATTATTATTATTATTATTATTATCATTATAAGTACATTAAAATCAAGAACACTGACTGAATGAGAAAGATGAGGTTTAAAAATGTGTTGAAGTAACGGATCCAAAATTGTAACTTCACTCCAGCAAGAAATTGATTTTGAGATGTGGTCAGGCATTCTGTACCAATTGCCTAGTAACGAAGCTGATGTCTTGGTCATAATGCAAGTGCCTTTAAAGAGTGTTCGTGCGTTTGTGCTACTTATTCCATTCTCTCATTCTCTTTGATGTTAAGAGAAAATGATGGGTGTTCACTTCTCAACATGCGAAAACTTCTATTTAAGCAGTTCGTAGTCTTGACTCTGTGCTTGTGTTAGAGCGCGTGTGAGCTTGGAAAAAGGCGTGTAAGAAGGTTGAAATTATGGGGCATTGTAAGAAATTTCTTGTTACTTCATCACTCGAAAACTGCGAAAGCTTACTACATGTTTGTACATACCCACACGGCTAAGTGCGACTTCAGGCAGTTCAGTATTAAGTTTGTGGGTGCGCGTGATTGTGTGTGTGTGTGTGTGTGTGCGTGTGTGTGTACGCTCATAAAAAACATTTGGTTTACTTATCACTATTATATTCACTGTGTTTAATCTTAATTTGTATAACTAGACGTATTAGTCTTACAAGAAACATTCTTATACAAAAACCCTCTATACTCGGCAACAGTAATGGAACAATCATCGACTACCTAAGTTGTTCACATATGATAAATATGCATTTTTTAATCTTACTATACGATGATTATCAACTGATAATTGGATTTCATTATTGCTGATCTATTTCGAGTTGAATTTTTACTGATGTTCATTGAGTCCAGGAGATATTTTAATCTTAAATATAATCGCCTTTGTGATGCCTGTTTGGAATAACATCTTCCAACAGAAATATATCAGTTTTTTAGGAAGTAGGTATTTCCACCCTCGATACCTATAGCTTTTGTGATGCAAGATAAGGAGGTAGGCTAAATCAGTTCGTCACTCTCTTCTTTAAAAGGTTTTGATTATCAGTAAGCCTTTACCCGCAGGTAGGAACTTGCATTAACCAATGCGCGGTGCAGTGTAGACAGTACTAAAGGTTCACATCTGCGTCCTTAAGTCTGTCAGGTGCATTGCTTTCATCCTTTTACTTTCTATCCGTTCCCCTTAGGTCTCTTCCAGCTTAGGCTGTCCAACCTCTTTATATTCGTACAGACATATATATATATATATATAATATATATATATATATATATATATATATATATATATACATCGATATAGATATAGACATATATACAAATATTTATATACTGTGTATGTATATATATATAAGCTGACCAACCCAGCACTGCCCATGATAACTCTGAATGACAACCAATAAACTCTCTCTCTCTCTCTCTCTCTCTCTCTCTCTCTCTCTCTCTCTCTCTCTCTCTCTCTCTCTCTCTCTTCCTTCTCCCTAACAACCCCTGTACTTTCTCTCTCTCTCTCTCTCTCTCTCTCTCTCTCTCTCTCTCTCTCTCTCTCTCTCTCTCTCTCTCACTTCCTCTCCCTCTCACTCTCTCTCTCTGTCACCCCCTTCCCAACTCCCACCCCCTTTGGTGCCACTGATGTCTTACCCCCACAGTATTCCTTTCCAGATAGAAAAGTCAATGTATACCGAAATTAGGTAAGGTAAATTCGTAAAGTTACCAAGTCTACGGGCATACCCAGCCCCGTCTCAGGCAAGCCCTTCCCATCCCTACCCACTGTGGTGCCCTGTGATGCTAGTGATGTCACATCCCCACAGTGCTGACTTCTAGATAGTAAGCCATATATGTACACCAAGTTTGGTTGAAACTGCTCAATGTGTTTTCGAGTTAAGCTGGCACATACACACGCAAGCACACATACATACATACATGAATACATACATCCATTTTTATATATACAGATATATAGATACATATATATGTATATGTATATATATATATATATATATATATACAAACATACACACACATATATAGGTACATATATTTATATAAACTTAACTGGTCTATGAATAAATCAGGTTTCTTACTGTCAAAGCGATGTATATAAAAAATTACAGAGATGTTATGACGCCACTCGTAGAGCACTTACCGGAAACACACCCGACTCATGTTGATACTTCTAAATGCCACATACCGTGATGGTTGAAGACGTTACTTGAAATTTTTCAGCTCTCTCTCTCTCTCTCTCTCTCTCTCTCTCTCTCTCTCTCTCTCTCTCTCTCTCTCTCTCTCTCCAAACCTGTCCAGTTTCATTTTCATACATTTTATGTCTATATCTTAAAAAAATATATAGTGTCTATTTTCACCTAAGAAATCATATACGTATCCGGCGGTTATTTGTAGTGGATTGCATCCAAATTATAGTATATATATATATATATATATATATATATATATATATATATATATATATATATATATATATATATATATGTATATATATATATATATATATATATATATATATATATACTGTACATATATATAAATGTATATATATATATATATATATATATATATATATGTGTGTGTGTGTGTATATATATATATATGCGTGAGTGTGTTTCTCCACAATTTCTGCACATGTCCACCTATATTATGATACAAGTTTAATATTTTTCTCTATTACTCATGAGAGAAAAAAAAAGTGTTGATCACACAAGATATTATTATTCACAAAAGCCTCTTATTTTTCGGCCTTTTAGCCCTATTCCCTCACTTAATCGTATGGTATGGTTTTATAGTCCCATAATTCACTCCAGGCTAGTGGCTACCTTGTAATATTTCATCATGAATCACGCTGAAGGTATTTATAGCATTAGAAGAAGCCATGACCGAAAGGCGTTTCTTGGCAATGCGTTCCTTTGTTGTATGCAATATATATATATATATATATATATATATATATATATATATATATATATATATATATATATATATATATATATATATATATATATATACACATATACACATATATATATAACCACATGTATATATATACATATACATATATGTATATACTGTATATGTTCCTTTAAAAATATGCAGCTTTTCATATTAGTAAATACAATAACGAGAAAATCTCAGGAACCAAACTTCTTGTCACGCCATGCCGTATGATTACCATCAAACAGAATTTAGATAATTGGACTGTGCCTTAAATTTGTCAATCGACAGATATTGCGGGTATAACTGTGTCATCAGTATCAATTTGTGTCGACAATGAATGCTCATTATTCTCACTCCCATTCGACTTTGATTACAATCGACATTAAATTCTCATAATTCCCGTTCCATTCGTCATTGATTGTAAATTCACATCGGAAATGATGAAGCCTTAACCAGTTATTGGTATCAGTTAAAACAACAATTTTGTTATTAACGTCGTTTCTGTTATCTTCATTATTATTATTATTTTCAAAAATATACGAAATCATTGGAGAAAGTGGTGCTATAAGCCTTGGCTATGATCCTCGACAGTTGACTAACAAGAATGTATGTAATTCACTGTTCGGGGCAAAAAGGACACAAAGGATTTCACAATGGATTTTTTAGGAAACCGGTACAAGATGAACCTTCCCTCCCCTCCCCCCATCCCCGCAGCCCATTCTTACCGCTACCCAGACATCGGATCGATCCCGGGTCTTGTTGGTGAATCATGGCCGTTCATTCTGAGCCATCGAGCTATTATTATAATGATAATTAGTGATCATTTTAATCATTAGTATTTCAGCACAATAAAATGTTCACAAATATTGCTACACTCATAGGTATTGATAATTGATAAGTGTTTCGTCATCGGCATCAAGATGGCTCAGTGGTCAAAGTCACTGTGCATACTTGTTTCTAAACCAGGCAACGGTTCGAATCCTGCCGATGACGAAGCACCTATAAACTATTATTCCACGTCGGTACAAGTTATTTCCGAGGTATAGTTGATTGGATTTTAACGATATTAATGGCCTAGAATATCATAATTACATTACTAATATAATAATATAAAAAAAAACTCTCTTGTATAAGTGACAAAAAATAACCCGTTCAAAATTTCGGAAAGTTGTTTAATAATTTTTCGATTTGTAATTTATCATATACCCTACTTTAGTCTTCATTTTCACTGGGTGAGAGCCTTGAATTTATTGCAATCTTGATTCTTTCAAAAAGCAAAAGTTTTCAGGTATTTCACTGCAGTTCAGCGTAATAATTTCGGAGTTTGCAAACCTTCCAGGCAGACAGATTGATAAAGAGAAAGAGGATGATATTTACTGAAAAGATCTGTCTGTAGCTGTACCCTGTTGACGTAGAGACTGACCGGAAACATCCCCAGGTGCGTAAGACAAACACAGGTATTCAGGTGTCCATCAATAATTCGGCGTGAAGATAAGATAAACAGAGTCATCGACGTTGTAATGTGATGGTTGCTTAATGTTCAGCGAATAGGCAGACCAGCACAAATGCAGGCTTTAAGTTTATGCCTGTGCTATAATTCCATATCGGTGTTAAGTTTCTGAGATAGAAAATTCTAGAATGTTTTCAGAAATCTATAATTTCTATATAGCAGCGTAATAAAGCGTAGGATACGATAACTATATATTTATATATATATATATATATATATATATATATATATATATATATATATATTTATTTATTTATACATATGTGCGTGGTGTGCGTGTGTGTGTGTGTGAGTGTGCATATGTGCTTCTACTGTATATAAAACATACTATCCCTTTAAACCGGCTGGTTCCAAACAGGAATGTTTGGCAATGTTCCCATCCTATACCCTTCTCCAAAACGGCTGCAACACCCAACACTCGACTAATTGCCGGGTACATAACTCACGTGTTCATGAGTGTTTATTATAATAGACCAATTCATAATCCTGCGTCAAAATAGCGGGAAATGACTTAGACGCCGTAAGGAAATACAGCGTCCACACGGCGCATTCGACTGTACCCTAATATGTGTAGATACCTGGAATCCCTGGAACTGAATTCTTGGAATGAAACGAAGGAACTGTTCCTCCAATCCAGGTTTTGTTCCTGAGCCGGAAAGGACGAGAGTTCAAAGATTCTTTCGTGGAAAGATGTGGTTCGAGAGTTTATCGTGAGTAACATTCCCCGTAATGCCAGTTATTGGAACCTGAAGACGATGCCATTTGGAATGCCATTTAGACACGAGTCTTCGAGTGAATAAGAGTGATACGATTATGAACAGTATACCGACGGGAATCGAATTATAAGATCCCACGTTTCAAGGTCAACTTCGCCGTCAATTCCCGTACGAGTATTTTATGGATGGATGGAGAAATACCGGTGTTATTCAACTTCATTCTACGGTTATGTTCTAAAAATCATTGCTGTCATCGTTGTGATAACATTTAACAAGCACATGAGGCAAATAAAAATCGAATACATTCGAGTAAACCTACAAGGGAGAAAGAAATATATTAATTCAATAACTTACTCTTTGCACAATACTACGTCACACTGCAAAGCATAAGCCACATCGAGCCCGAGTACCACTTATCTCTCGAGTGCTCTAAATATTTAAACAATGCAATCCAAATAATATCGACGTTCGGGAAGACGATGAGGTCAGATTTAGGCGAAAGGAAGGCGTCATTCATCGTCCGGTGTTCCGATTGGCGGAGGATTCTGTGACGTCACACTTAGCCAGCTTCTCATTGGCTGAGAAGTCAACAGTAATGGTTGTCATGGACTCAGACGTGACGTAGTTGTCTTTTCGGGGAGGTAAGGCGGATTTCTCACGAAATTGGACTTTCTGTTTTGCATTTTTTTTCCCGTATTTTCTTTCTCATTGTTTCTTAGATTAGGACAGTTAAACATACACTTTAATGTGAAGGGAAATGCGTTAGAACTGCATTTAAAAATCATACACATTTTCCGTACATTAGGGATGAGGGGCGCGTACTGTGTTATAGTGTAAAAGGCTTTGCATTATATACATATACCTACATATATATATATATATATATATATATATATATATATATATATATGTATATATATACACATATATATATGCATATATATAATATATATATATATATATATATATATATATATATATATATATATATATATATATATATATATATATATATATATATATATATATATATACAGTGTATTCCCAAAAATGTAAAGTGCCTTTTAAATAGGTATAATATCCAGACAGTTTCAGTGTTTCTCTCTCTCTCTCTCTCTCTCTCTCTCTCTCTCTCTCTCTCTCTCTCTCTCTCTCTCTCCCCAATGTATATATATATATATATATATATATATATATATATATATATATATATATATATATATATATATATATATATATATATATATATATATATATACATATACTCTGAATGTTTATACACACACAAACATATATACATATATGTGAGTGTATGTGTATCTGTGTATGTATACATACATGTATACAAGTACATAGCGAAAGCCATGTATACAAAGCGTCAATCCACATGGGTACGACCTTGGTTGCCCAGAGAGATCCAACTGTGTTTTGAAGCAGTACCATGCAAGCGAGCACACAAGTAAAAGTGCTATTGCACTGTCGTGCTTGGGCTGGCACGAAAACACGAGAGGAAGTCTTTGATCAAACCGCACTCGAGTGGCGTTTGAAAATCTGTTGAAGAGGTTCAGAGCTCAAGAGGGTGTTAAGTCATTTTTTTTTTTTTTTTAATCTTTTCCATTTGTTCTTCCGAAAAATGCAGTTATTTTTCCGTTTATTCGTTTATTTATTTATGTATTATTATTATTATTATTATTATTATTATTATTATTATTATTATTATTATTATTATTATTATTATTATTATTAAAAATGTTCCCATACATAACTGTGGAATTATTTATCCATTATTATTATTATTATTATTATTATTATTATTATTATTATTATTATTATTATTATTATTATTATAAAAAAATGTTCCCATACATAACTGTGGAATTATTTATCCATTATTATTATTATTATTATTATTATTATTATTATTATTATTATTATTATTATTATTATTATTATTAGGTAGGTAGGTCTAACCAACCACTAACTCATTTCTGGACAAGAAATAAACACTGGATCAATATGAGTTAAAGAAGTTGGACAGCTAAGCAGAAAAAACGGCAATTTGACATCTGACAGATCAAAATGCAAAAAGGGACGCTGCAGCGAGCGTTCGTTACTGCATACAGGGTCCGCGTAAAGTGCACTGTAGGCAGTAACCACTTCGTAAATAAATGCTGGCTTGTTAAACGGCATAACTTGTGCACGTACCCTGAGCAGTGAGGCTCGTTGGAGCTATGGTACCGATAGTGTAAATAAATTACACATGTATATATATATATATATATATATATATATATATATATATATATATATATATACAGTATATAAATATATATATACATATATAATTTTGCTATATCATATTTATTTTTCCAAACGGATGAAACTGCAGAGCCAAAGGAATCCAATATATCTGAAATAAAACTTTTTTTAAAAAGAATATAATAAAGTGGCTTAACTTAATCAAACTTATTTTGTAAAAATATCGCTGTCACATTGGCTTTACTAGCACCCCCCTTTAGTGAGGCCCAGTAACCCTCCTACCCCCAACCCCCCACCACCCCTAAATTGATAACCATCAGTCAACAGGCCATCACGTAGAGTTTGTCATCATCATATCATCAACTCTGGCTTCGTAGTAGAGAATACTTAGAGTAAGACTAATATTTAAGCCAAATGAGGAAATTACCCCATTGGTTTTTATTGTCGTGGAATGTATTCCTCAGCTTCAAACGAGGAAACAGGCGCATGTGCACGTTTGCATACACACACACGCACGCACGCACGCACGCACGCACGCACGCACGCACATACACATGCCTACAAACCCCATTGGTTAGGATGCCTGTCTCGCCTGCTAGAAGTCCAGAGATCGATTCCGTACGAGGAAAACGACTTAAACAGTTTTTCTGAAGACTCCAGGTTACTTTCGTCAATATAACTAAGTAAAATGATGTGCCTGGCTGTCAGCTAACAGCTGTTAGTGAATGATATGCCTGCTGTTAGCTAACAGCTGTTAGTAAATTATGTGCTTGGCTGTTAGCTAACAGCTGTTAGTAAATGATGTGCCTGGCTGTTATCTAGTAGCTGTCAGTAAATGATGTGCCTGGCTGTTAGCTAACAGCTGTCAGTATATGATGCACCTGGCTGTTAGCTAACAGCTGTTAGTAAATGATGTGCCTGGCTGTTATATAGTAGCTGCCAGTAAATGATGTGCCTGGCTGTTAGCTAACAGCTGTCAGTATATGATGCGCCTGGCTGTTAACTAACAGCTGTCAGTAAATGATGTGCCTGGCTGTTAGCTAAATGATGTGCCTGGCTGTTAGCCAACAGCTGTCAGTGAATTATGTGCCTGGCTGTTAGCTAACGGTTGTCAGCAAATGATGTGCCTGTCTGTTATCTAACAGCTGTCAGTAAATGATGTGCCTGGCTGTTATCTAACAGCTGTCAGTAAATGATGTACCTGGTTGTTATCTAACAGCTGCCAGTAAATGATGTACCGGGCTGTTAGCTAACAGCTGTCAGTAGATGATGTGCCTGGCTGTTAGTCGAATGGGATGAGTTGCAGCTAAGCTGGAGAAAGGCTTGCAGACTCATCCCAAAATGAATTGCATGAACCAGAAAGTTAAAACTTTCCAAGAGGAAAATCATTCTGAGTTAAAAAGTCAATTTTATATGATGACAGATTAAGCAGATAGAGTGATAGATAAATTAATGTATGTCTATAATACTTAGGCCTCGTAGTGCGATCGGTAGCCTACTCGCCTACCAAGCAAGAGTTGTTGTTTTTTGACTGAGCAGGCTATATGTCAGCACGGACTCTTGCTCATAGAGCAGTCCATAAGTGAAAAAATTGGTCATGGGTAAAATGAGTGGAAATATTGGTATGAAAAGGTGAAAACAAGCAAGAGGTTCGATTCCTGAGTGAGGGAGGGCGGATGGGCCCATCCCGTTAAAATCCCAGTGTGCCTCTGTTGACCTAAACTGTAAAACAGGTACCTGACCCGTTGACCGACCGGCACTTGCTGGTCATGTCCCAGTCTTGGCGACCTGAGAGGATGTATTCTTTCTGAATGTTGAAATGGCGAGGGCAGTTATTTCCTCTGTAGAATACTCGATGAGGAAGTAAATTTTATTCCAAAACGGTATTTTTAAGTTTATAGGAGCAAAATATGACTGATTTTCAATGGCAGACTTCAGTGATAGTATACTGTCTTCAAGGTTTTTATGATTTTCAGTAGTTCTATAACTTATGAGTTTTATTTTTTTTACCATTGTATACCTTTCATAGAAGAAGTTGAAATTACTAACATATTTTTCGGTGTCGATGACCTTTGTTGTTGTAACACCAGGTAACTGAATGTTAAATCAGTCAGTTAGTCAGGTACCTGAATTTTTAAAAAGGGCATGTAGTTGTTGCTCCGTCCCGGAAAGGCTAATCCCTTCTGTGCGATTCAGCTTGTGCGTGTGTATGTGTGTGTGTGTTTGTGAGAGAGAGAGAGAGAGAGAGTACAATTTCAAAGCGTTTCCTCCGTTCCTTCACTTCCGCTATCGGAACTTCAGAACTTTTTATCTCTGCTTCCATTCATGTTTTCGATCATCATTTTTTTTATAGCCACCAGAAAAATTGATGGTTTTTAAATGGACGCATATCTTACTTCTGATGTTCCTTTTTCTTCGTGTTTTCTTCTGTACGGCATTTCGACATTATAGGCTTCATGTACCGCAGATACAAAATGTACAAGTACATGCAAACATACAGTACATTCAGCATGTTAAAGGATGACCTTAGCGGTATCTGTTGTTTTAATTTTCGCCGAAACCGCCCGTGTTAGCGGACGCGGCAAAGCCTGTTTCATAGATCTCCCTTTGCTTGTATCACTGAAGAAATGTTAATATCGAAAAATTGTTAAAAAAAAAAAAATTGACCAAAGATCATCATACGAAAGAGTCGACATGACACATAGGACTGTGTCGCAACCCTTTGATGTTCAGATATTCTCTCGGCAGAAACGCGTTTTTATTCTGTCTGAGAGTGAGAGATCTGTTTATTATAAATGTACTTGAGAAGGAGTTGCAAAAAATTTGGGCAAGAGGTCTTAGAAAAAAAATTCGATTCACATTTTAAGATACTATTAACCTAATAGTCAAACTAGCACTCAGAGTCATTCGGTATCCAAGTAAACGTTCAAATACCGCCCCCTCCCCCTTCTCTCTCTCTCTCTCTCTCTCTCTCTCTCTCTCTCTCTCTCAGCCTAGTATTGTTACCATTAGGCTCAGAACAGAGGAGCCCGCATTCGATAACCCGGGACACGCGAGGAAAGTAACGCATAGGCGAGTTTCTTTAAAAATGCAGTGGGTCTCTCTTGACCTAAAACAGTTAACCTACTTTTGCTTGTAAGTCGACAGTTGTGGGTCGCTTTTAGGATTGAGAGCGAAAAAAGAAATAACAGGCGTAAGGTGATCGGCACCTCTCTCTCTCTCTCTCTCTCTCTCTCTCTCTCTCTCTCTCTCTCTCTCTCATCAGCAGCTACAACCAGTCATGAAAAGTGACATAACGCGCGAAGCGAATCGCCGTCCAAAATCGAAGCATGAGAAGCGATGGCATGTCTCTACGCCTTTGGAATGTGTTCCTTCACTGGAGTTTTGCTGGGGTTGTATCGACGAACCTCATTCCATCTTTCTTCCTGGATGTAACCTTCGAAAAAGAGTCCGTGTTATTTGCTTCCATTCGCTCGTTTGTCTGTTTGTTTGCAAGCAGAATCATGCAGAGATTTTCGCGTGGATTTTTACGAAAGCTTGACCTAAAGTCCTTTCCTTCTTTGGCAACGTGTGATGAGATTTTGGCAGTGTTAAGAATGTAAATTTGGGGAGAAGGAGCTTTTGAAAAGTTGGTGGATTTACCTTGGTGGAGGTTTGCTGTATCTGAATGCAGACTCTGGTGCTGGGAAAACTCTGTCCGGGACATTTCGGACCTCTTTTTATACTTCGGTGTTCCTTGTGTTTTCTTCCAGAAAATTCTCATATCTGGTCACGGAATAGAAAATTGGAAAGCAGAGGGCAATTATTCAAATCAGACCAGGAGAAGAAGAAGAAGAAGAAGAGAAGAAGAAGAAAGCGAAGAAGAAGAACACGATAATAATGAGGTACGAGGCCTGGTGAATTTTCTTGTCAAATTCCTGCTGTCAAAATGACTCAGCCAGGGAAGGAAGATATTACGAAGACGGAATAGGGTTATACTCTCTAAAAAAAAAAAAATCTTAATAGAGTTTATTTGAACAAGGAGAAAATCTACAAATAAAAACTATTACTTCTTGTATCAAGGCTCCAAAGTGTCCTTATAAGATTTTTATTTAGAGGAACCAAGGTGCTGAGTTAATATTCACCAGTGACGTGATTTACACCGTTGTCCTTTGAATGAAGTTTTTCTTCGAGGTTCAAGTGGCTCCGGTAATCGCACTAAGGGGGTGTTTGTGCCCTACAATTATCAGAAAATTGATATTAGCACTCGAGTGGGATACTTTATCATACATACATACTTACACACACACATCACGCACCCTCAAAGAACTCTGAACCTTCATGCAACTCTCGATTAGACACAAAATTCTATAGTTTTGCTTTTTTCTTCCTCAATCTCTGTTCCTCCCCCCCCCCACCCCCACCCCACCCCCACCCCCAACACCCCTTTACCCTTCTGGCATCTTGACCTCTTTATTCCATTGCTGTTTCTCTGAGAATTACTATATTGGAGCCATTTTTTGTTTCCTTATCAATATCGTATCTGAGCTCACGAGAGTGTGGTGCTGCCTGGCATTTGTTAGTCATCGGTCAACTGTTGATTGCTGACATATAATAAATGAATGCTCCTTTCTACCTTTCTTTCTCTGTCAAAAGACGATATATATATATATATATATATATATATATATATATATATATATATATATATATATATATATATCTCCATACTCGAAATAAGAACCAAAATATACGATGTTTATTATAATCTCATGATAATCTCGTGAAGTCAGACGAGAACCATTATAAAAACTGTTCAACCAAACTCATGCACTTTAAAATACCGGGACTTCTGGCGGCCTCCGCCGAGTTTTGCCTCACTGGGGCGTGACACACGTAAGTGGCACTTCGACACCACCGAACCTCTGGGCTCCGCCTCAAGGTCACTCCCGAATATCAATATCAAGCGCCGCTGCTTCTTCTAGCCTCGTCGGGCGCGACGACTAGGAAGTGAGAGTGAATCCGATCAATCTATCTAACTTACTGACAGGTTCGTTTCCGAATCGGTGATGATCGTTCATGTTTTGAAGACGTGTCGTCACTACGTCCATTTTTTGTCCCTTAGAGCAGAGTCTGCCTGTTACGATTACTTTGTCATCGTAACTTATCCTACACGGCTAAAGGATTACGGTTGAACTGGCCGACAGTTTCTTTACCGAGCTGTTGATCATTCTCGTTTGCAAACGTGTCGTCACGACGTCCATTTTTTTTGTCCTTTACAACGGAGTCTGTCCGTCAGTGTGTCTGTCACGCTTACTTCGTCATCGTAACTTGTCCTACAAGGTTAAAGGATTACAGTCGAATTTGGTCGACCAGCATGCTTAAATGTCCACAAAATTATAGTATTTTTCCACCCTGACAAAGACTCCGATAGTGTATTCTTCGACAATTCATCAGTCGGAATGTTTTTAGAGAGAGATTGGCTGGAGGTCGATGCGGGATATTTATTGCCTTAGCAATACTCTTGGAATACTTATTTTCTTATTTCCTGATTCATATAACCTTTCAACAGGCGGGACATTCTTCTTTGAAGTCAAATATTCACTGCTTTTTAATCTTGTTCCTTGGATCTGGTGACCATTTTATTCTCCTTCGAAGTAATTAAGCGCCAGATAACTTGCAATCAATCATTCACTCTCCTGTGAGGTGGCATCCTTACAGTTTCATTCTTTATTATTCCACCTTTCGAGTTTAGGTCCCTTTGTTTCTTTCCTTCTACTGCCAAGCTTTGGAACGCATCTTCCAGCTTCTGTCTTTCGTAATGTGAAAAGTCCCTTGCTTCCTTCATGAATGGGATCTATGCTTCTTCCTGTCCATTCCTCTATTTATTTTTCCAGTGTGAGTGGTTTTTTTTCGGGGCTGGTGAGGGGGACGTGGAAGGGGGGAGACTGGGCTATAAAGTTGCATTTGGTTTCCAGTCTCATTTGGCTTACTCTCAAAGAGCGGCACATGAGCAACTGAACCTTGAAAGATCGACAAACTGAGAAATTGTCTATCATCCTTACATCGCTATTTGCCAAAGGTTATCCATCTACAAACGGAGAAATTGTCTATCATCCTTACGTCGAAATCTACCAAAGGTTATCCATCTACAATGGGTCACCCAATGAATGATTTCGTCAAGTTTCATTAAAATCCAGTCGCTCATGCTTGAGGCTTCAGGCATGCCCGCACAAACACAGGAACGCAATAAAGTTTTTTTTACGTACAGAAATTCTCTTACTCTATTCAGTGTACCTTGGAAACAACGACACGAAAGTACTCGGTACTTGGTTTTTCATTTGCAAATTTGATATCGCGTGAAAGTTTGTGATTCCTCTGCAAGTAAGGAGGAACGACAGTGAAGGTGAACACGAAGCATTTTTAACAAGCGAAGATTCTCACGAGACACCATTTCGGAAATACAAAAGAAAATTTGTATAAATAATATACTTCCCCATTCCTTATGCCACGAAGTATTTGAGAGTATATCAGACAATATAATCAATAGTTTAACGGCTTAAGCAAATGCTGTTCCATCGATTGAAACACAAGACCTGTCACTAAAAATACCTCATATTGAAAAAGTAAACATTCTTTCGTTTTTCTGGAATCTCTTTTTACTCTGGCCCATTTTGGTTCAGTCACAGCATCCCTTTTCACAGAAAGCAGTGGTCAGTATGCTAATCGCTGCATTAAAACATTTAATGGACAAGCCGTATTTCAAATTCACAGAGGCCAAGTGCGCAGGAATAGCTTTGAGTCTCCTTACGAAGCAATTTAAAGAGGTCTGTTGTCACTTCCGCCAGCGGCGTTGAAGGAGGTTTTGCATTTGGGATTATGCAAACAGAGTTGTGCTGAATTTTACGAAGATTTTATGATTGGTAATGGATAATTTAATATTGGAGAAATAAGATCCAGCCTTTGATGAGATAGGGTCTCTTTCTCTCTCTCTCTCTCTCTCTCTCTCTCTCTCTCTCTCTCTCTCTTGAGAACGGGAGACGATTATGGCCTATGGTAATGGATGATTTAATTTTAGAGAAATAGGATCTAGCTTTTGATGAGAAAGGGATCTCTCTCTCTCTCTCTCTCTCTCTCTCTCTCTCTCTCTCTCTCTCTCTCTCTCTCTCTCTCCATTTTGAGTGCGAGAGACGATTATGGACTAGGAGAGAGAGAGAGACGATTAGGGCCTATGATAATTGATGATTTAATTTTGGAGAAATAGGATCTAGCCTTTGATGAGAAAGGGTTCTCTCTCTCTCTCTCTCTCTCTCTCTCTCTCTCTCTCTCTCCTCTTAGTGCGAGAGGCGATTATCGCCCAGAACCTCGTGGGATATCGAATGCGTCTTCGGTAGGACGTTCGACTAAGTTAAGTTGTATCTCTGTGATTACTATAACTTAGCTTTGGCGGAGGTTTGCAGTCTCCGAACGTTCTTGCTCTGATTACTTCAGGTTTTTTATTTTAATTTCAATACATGTTTTCTTTTCAAAAAAGACTTACATGCAAACGCTCAGGGAAAATGTGCATTGACTTAATTGTTACGTAGTTTTGTATTCATATATCTAGCTATTTATTGTTTGGTTATCTTTTCTATCCCATTCTATTTACTCACACATGAACTGTGCAACTATGCTTTCTAGAGTTCACTTTAGTTTCGTAGATCCACCTGGAATTCTGGCAAAAGAAATAAAAAAAATAATAATAAAAATTGATCGTGAACTTGAAGCACAGTCCAGAACTTTAATGAAAAATGGATTAAAATTCTACTAAACGAAGTGTTTGCTGATGCCCTTGAAGCCAGCTGACGTCAGGCAAGAGCCCATGCTGACACGAAGCAAGCTTAATCTAACTCCAACACTAACAGCGATTGCATTTTGGAAAGTCCTTAGAAGTTAACATAGTTTTGCCTCTCTCATTTGGGTAGTCGGGAGTAGTGGGTGGGTGGTTTAACATTCCTTTCTTGTAATTACGTTTTGTTTAATTTATTACATTCGTGCTGCTCCTTATGCCTGCTTGGTTATTTCAGTTGTTATAAATTGATTTTTTTTTTATAACCGGGGTTCTTAGTCGTTAATGGTCTGTGCGTTAGGTTCTGTCAAAAATTATGTACCATACTGTAGGCCCTGTGTGTGCCATAGCTTCTGTCGTAACCTTCTTTCGTAGCCTGCCACAGTTTTTTTACTTAATTACTGACTTATTTATATTTCTTTATTGCTTTTTTTCACTGTTATTTTTTACTGTACAAAACTTATGCTTTCATTCTTTTCTTCTCATCTCTTTGCTTTCACATATGAGCGTTGCTATGTAAGTTCATCACATCTCTGCTTGGTCCACAAGAATATGCATGGTATGATAATAATGATAATAATTTCCCCACATGTTTTCAAGCACCATCATCACAGTTACAAAGTGAAAAAGAACTTTCCATAGAGACCCCGTACTGTTAGACACTCCAAGGTCCTGCTAATCATACCCTTTCATTCTGAGTCCCATCCCATGACAGTGGTTAAAGACTTCCTACGGTCACATACCTTTCAAAACCTTAACTACACGTAGAAGCAAGGAAAGATATAGATTAATGGAGCCAAGAGGGAGCGGACTTTTTTCATACATGGAGCCAAAGCTGCCTCGTGAGTTGGTCTCAAGAAATAACAAGTGAAAAATGCGCCGAAGTTTCTGCGGCGCAGTCGAGTTTCCTGTACAGCGTATAATGCTGTATGGAACTTTCAGCCACCGCCCATGAAACTCTTAGCCGCGTCCCATGAAACTCAGCCAGGATCCGGTGTTGGCCTGCGTTGTTGGTACCTATAGCGGTGCCAGAAGTACGATTAAGGCTAACTTTAACCTTAAATAAAATAATAACTACTGAGGCTAGAGGGCTGCAATTTTGTATGTTTGATGATTGAAGGATGGATGATCAACGTACCAACTTGCAGCCCTCTAACCTCAGTAGTTTTTAAGATCTGCGGGCTGACAGAAAAAGTGCGGACGGACAGACATGGCCATCACACTAGTTTTCTTTTACAGAAAACTAAAAACCATAAGAAAAATTAGACACTTAGGAATGAATTAAAGCTCGAAACATTCAGCAGCAATTAAGAAACGTGGAAGAATAAACCCGGAGATGAAGACGTCTTGCGGTGGCTTTAAAATATCACTGAAATGACTGTCTGGAAAATGCATGAGCTCTGCAACTGGTTCAGTGCGATTTTAGTCCTAATGTGACAATCAAGGACAGCGCATCAGTGGAAAGGCCTTGGTCTTACGGCACAAAAGATCTGGCAATGTCTTTTGCCGATTTGTAATCTGGCATGCAAATCTGTGGAGGATTTCTGTCAGGCGGATTAATTAACCAAGGCAGAAAAAAGAAGAAAGAGAAGAAAAGCGAATGAGGAAAACGAATAATATAATAGGAGCGACGCAAGGAAAAAATATGAGAAAGAGGAATGGACGTAAGGTCCACTTATTGGAGAATATATCAGAAAGGTGTGAGGTTGTTAGCACATGCCTTTTACCAACCTGGATGCGACCTACCCTATATGACTAACTTTCGGGTGCATTATTCACAGTTTAGGTCTTAAGAGAAAGGTGGATTCTCTAGATAACGAGTCAGTCCTAAAATTACTAATGAACAGTACCCGACCTTCAGAAATGCTACAGTGGTTGGGTTTGCCATTTAGACCGTAGATTAATCGATTTCTCTAACCTAACCACGTTAACTGAGAGAGAGAGAGAGAGAGAGAGAGAGAGAGAGAGAGAGAGAGAGAGAGGTAAATACCCAATGACCCTGCCGGTGAAAGAGGCCCTTATCAGAAATAATGATCCATCTCTCTCTCTCTCTCTCTCTCTCTCTCTCTCTCTCTCTCTCTCTCTCTCTCTCTCTTCAAGACCTCCTATCGACCTCCATCCAGTCCATCAGACAACTACATATATATATATATATATATATATATATATATATATATATATATATATATATATATATATATATATATATATATATATATGTATATGTATGTATATATATATATATTCTGCTCTGTCATTTCTATTTCTGATATGATTAATTTTCTTTGATTGTCTCATGTGATCTTGAATGTTGATTAGCTCTTAAATCGGCGCCAGAATTCCTTGAGTTTGACTTTGTGACAAGTCTTAATGCCATAAGTCAAAGAGCTGTGAAGAATTTAGTTGACAAACCTTTCCGAAAAAAATTATCTCATCCTGATATGTTGCAGTTCGTGTGATCAATTCGCCCCTAGTTGGACGAAGTGGCGTAAACCAGCTTTCTCCCCATTCTGAGAAAATGGGCTTCAAAGATTCTGATACCATTCAGAGCTTCTACTCAGCTCAGCTTTTGAGGAAGTTTGGTTTGAAAATGTTTGACAAACACAGACAGCTGAACTTTTGATATATCGATTATCAAAAACTGAGACACTTTGGTTGAAAAACTCCAATGTTTAAAAAAAAAATGGGATACGCCAGTTCGTCAAACCAGGGACGAATTATAGAGCCTGAAGTCATCCATCTGATCCCTTGTAGTTTTTAAGAGTAGGTATAATGCCAAATATCATCCAGATCCGGTACAGTTCATATGACTTATCATCACCAGAAAAAATAATCTGGATCCGTTACAGTTTATATGATGGATCATAACTCAAAAAATCATCTGGATTCACAGGCATTTTATATAACGGATCTTAATCCCAAAATATCATCCGGATCCAGTGCAATTCACGTGACTAATTGCAACCTCAAACCATTAAAAAAATGCGCCAAAGTTTCACTACTGCGCAATCGAGTTTTCTGCACAACGTATAATGCTATATGAAACTTTCAGCCACGGCCTATGAAACTCTGCCGCGGGCTATGAAACCTTCAGCCACGGCCCGGTGGTGGCCTGTGTTGTTGGCACCTATAGCGGTGCCAGACGCTCATAGCTAACTTTAAACCTAAATGAAATAAAAACTACTGAGGCTAGAGGGCTGCAATTTGGTATGTTTGATGATCGGAAGGTGGATGATCAACATGCCAATTTGCAGCCCTCTAGCCTCAGTAGTTCTTAATATCTGAGGGCGGACAGAAAAGTGCGGACGGACAGACAGTCATCTCAATAGTTTTCTTTAACAGAAAACTGAAACTCATCCAGATCCGGTACAATTTATATAACCGATCATAACCCCCAACCCCCCTTCAGAAAAATGATAAAAATCATCAGGATCTGGAGCACTTCGTATGACGTCTCTGGAAACAAATGACGACAGAACCTCCGGATCTCCGGTTCCCCGAGTCTCGGAGACACAAGGTTAACCGGAATACTACTGGTACAAGGGTGGCCTTGACATTATTCCTCTGACGTCATCGCCTGTAGCACAGTGAAGGTCATTGCTCTCGGTAAATATCATCCGGAGATGATTTCCTCATTTCTCTCTCTCTCTCTCTCTCTCTCTCTCTCTCTCTCTCTCTCTCTCTCTCTTCTTCTTCTTCTTCTTCTTCTTCTTCTTCTTCTGCTTGGGAGATATGAATGAGGTCTGAGAAATTTAGGCATTGTAATAGACTGCTGTAGGTTATTTTGAAACATATTTTTAAACGATATGTCATTGGCCTATTTATTTATTTATTTCGCTTTGGGCGGAATAAGCAGGTATCTATTAAACGGAAAACTGTAGAAATGGTATTCAAATAACTGTATGGCCACCTGAAGATTAGACTAAATATCTATAGTTTGCTCTTATATATATATATATATATATATATATATATATATATATATATATATATATATATATATATATATATATATGTCTTTTCTTTTCTCGTTTGTTTTCCTCTGAAGGTCACGCAAGTTCTGTTGCATGAATCAGTTGCTCTGAATTTAGGTGCCTTTTCATTGTCTCTCAGGCACACTCATATACACAAACATGCGCGGTGAATGTTGCAATAGTAATGAATCCTGGATTCTTAATTAGTCTAGCCATAATATGGACAGGGAATCCATGTATAATTTTATTATTTTATGAGACATGAAAAACTGCTGGTTTTGAGGCTACTAAGACAGATTATGTTGAGTGTAACAAAACGAGTTTAAACATACTTCCTTTAATATCCTTTAAAGCACACCGGCTTTGAAATCAACTTTTCTCCTTAACTTAGAATGTAAAGTAGATATCTAAACGCTTATTATGTTCAAACTAAATATATCACAGCTTATTCCCATGCTAACTATAAAAACTCGACGCATTATAAAAAAAATTTAAAATAGGAGTTCCAGAAAGGCACAAAAGTAACAAATACCTTCTAGTTGTGTTATTGGTCTAGAAAAGAGTTGTACGCCCACTTGGAGAGGAGAATTCCTTCATTCATTTCCTCCTAGATTTCATGGCTTTCAGTGGAAAACTTATTCAAAAATATTGAGAGGTGTTATGTGGCTCATACGATACGCAGAATGGTGAATTACGTAAAACTGGATTTACTTGATCTGGTAATTAGATACGGTAAGGTTGGTTGCTAAGTAATTTGTTGTAAAATCATTCGCGTTTTTCCGTAGGAATTTAAAGACAGAAATAGTTATTTAACCCTTTTCCTGTCGAGAACATTATCGTTTCTTAGTGAAGTAAAGTAATGCAATTATTAATTGTACTGCATCAATATCATCGTATTTTCGAAGTCCTTTCGTCCATTTCTTGATTACAATTTTCTCGAAAGATGTTCCCTTATTATATAACAAAGGTTGTCCAATGTCGTATTGTTTTGTTTTTTAACCTAGTTTTTGATCAGTTACCAGTACCACCCTTATACTTATCTGCCACAAACCTCTGTTAGGCATAACAGAGTAGGTGGATACCAGTCTTACCTTGACCGTTAAATGTTAGCCAAACCTTTACTATCTTCTTCCAAATTGATGACTGAACTTTTACCTGCGTTTTGTAGACACGGTGTGACGTCAACACCTCTGCGCCCCTTCGTGAGATTCAGGTGCAACCGCCAAAATACATTAAATTTTAAATTCGGATCTGGTCTCGAATATTTTATTTTTCTATATTTCTGTTTATTTCATTTGTGAGATTTCGTTTGCACCGCCGTAGCTTGGATTGACCTGGAGATGATTACTGGCATCGTTTGTTGCCGAAAAATATGAAGAAATAGAGGTTTGTTCAGTGTACAGGGAGCTGTCAAATGTAGCTTGACAAGGAAAATTCAGTTCTGAATGAAATTAACCAGAATTTTTTTCTAATTTTCAGTTTTCTGTAAAAGAAAACTATTGTGCCGGCTATGCCTGTCCGTCCGCACTTTACTCTGTCCGCGCTTTTTTCTGTCCGCACTTTTTCTGTCCGCCCTCAGATCTTAAAAACTACCGAGGCTAGAGGGCTGCAAGTTGGTATGTTGATCATCCGCCCCCCAATCATCAAACATATCAAATTGCAGCCCTCTAACCGCTGTGGTTTTTATTTTATTTAAGGTTAAATTTAGCTATTAGCGTACGTCTGGCACCGCAAGAGGTGTCAGCCGCCGACGCATCTTCACTTGACCGCAGTTGGGGAGCAACTGAGCGCTAATCGGTCGGCTGAGAGTTTCATACTGTAGCATATCGAGAGCTTCATACAGCATTATACGCTGTACAGAAAAGTGGATTGCACCGAAGAAACTTCGGCGCATGTTTTACTTGTTGATAATAGCCACAACAGGAATTCAGTTAAAACCTGTCTAATACCTGTCTAATACAGTAGTATTATGAAGTGCACTGCTTTCTCATTTTACTCCAAAACAGACGATGTAGTTTATAATCGAGAGAGAATTCAAATGCACATTTAAAAAATGAAAATCATTGAGAAAGCTTTCACTTTTTTTTTTTTTGTAGAAAGTATGGCTTTGTAACCATGAATAAATAGTTCCTTATAAATTTTTTTTCAAAAATTAATAAAAACTTTACTAGTTTCCCAAGAAAGGTAGACCAGCATAAATAAACTGCTATATTCAAAATCCACGGAGAAGAGATCAGGATGGAGTTAATATATTGCTGAAAACAACAATTCCCCTAAAAGCCAACATTCGAAGGACGAGATTTGTATAAAAGGTCAGATTCCGAGAGAATTCGAGACTGTGACATTTCCTTGCCACATAGCTCATGCTACTCTTATCCAGCAAGGAAGCTGGTCATAGCATTTCAGTATTTCAGTAGCTGTCTACATTTGCTTAGCTATTTCGTTTTCCTTTATTTTAAATGAAAAATGAAGCAATAACTAAGTCCACCTTCGTCGTTCTCGACTCTATCAGTATTTTCCGTTTATGATATGAAAATGATTAAGCATATACTGGACGCTATCAGATCTTAATATTCTCGCTTCTTTCAATATTTTGGGCTGCTCAGGTTATTTACGATTTGTCTTGAATAGAACATGTATTTTTGATGTCTGAATCAGTCTTTAAAATATTGGGTGCATTATTTCGAGGAGGGAAGTTCATTTTTTCATGTCAGTTTTACATTGTACTTTGTTCTTTCCTATTTGAATTATGTCTCTCCTACACGGAGCACTTCCTCTCTCTCTCTCTCTCTCTCTCTCTCTCTCTCTCTCTCTCTCTCTCGCTCTCAGCACTATTTTGTAAACTGTTCCATTGAACTCAAGAGGTGAGTTCCTCCTACAATCAGACCCCCAAGTAGTTCCTCGTTGGACGAATTGGTAGAGTTCTCGGCTAGCACTCTGCTAGGCCCGAGTTCGATTCTCCGACCGGCCAATGAAGAATTAGAGGAATTTATTTCTGGTGACAGAAATTCATTTCTCGCTATAATGTGGTTCGGATTCCACAATAAGCTGTAGGTCCCGTTGCTAGGTAACCAATTGGTTCTTAGCCACGTAAAATAAGTCTAATCCTTCTGGCCAGCCCTAGGAGAGCTGTTAATCAGCCCAGTGGTCTGTTTAAACTAAGGTATACTTAACTTAGCACCTGTCAGAATGCCTCTTCCAACGTTTACTCTGTGGGAATCAGTACTTCTCGAGTTTTATGATTCAGTGACTTATTTTATTTTCCCTCTCCTGCAAGGTTTGGAATTCTCTCCCTGCTTCTGTTTTCCTGTCTTTATTAACCCCAACCTTGATCCTTCCTAATTTTTCACGTTTTTTTCTTTACCTGGGCAAGAAAATGGTACTTCGTTGCCCATCCCATTGGGTTTAACACTCATTAAAAAGATTAATTTAATAGCAAGCAACGTTTTTAATGTCTACGTGATTGCATGGCGTGAGTCCCGGGCTTGTTGTTTTCAAAGAAAGGCGCAGTGTTTGGTGTTGGGAGTAATCAATTTCCAAATCTTTACCTTTCCCGTGTATTACCTAAATTATAAACTAGATGCCACTACATGCAAAAGGATTTAGAAAGCTTCCTGAACCGCCGGAACGTCTACGCAAAGGGGAAACCGTACAAATATAAACAAACGCGAAACCACTTTCCACCACATGTGGCAACACTGAGGCTCTGCGTGTGTTGCGTGGAACACAATAACCACAGTCGACTGCAAGACTTCCCAGGTAGTCGCATATGATGATTGCAACATTCCGTGCAGGCAGCGCTGGGGAAATCCTCTGCAGTGACCGTGCGGGCACGTGGTATAACACGTTATGCACCAGGGAGGATTATTTTTTTTTAATTAATCTCGCTTCATTAAAAAGGTTATTAGACTTTGGTGGTCTTTGTATCTTATATTTTGCTTTATGGTACGACCTTCGTTTGTCTGAGATCCCTTTGTAAAAATAAAAACTTTTTTCAATCTAACTCTTACGTTACAGCCTTCGTTTCTTATCAAACGTTTGACGGTTACCAATTAATCTGTCAATGGTTTAATGAACAGTATAATTTGAATTCATTAAAACAAAATGTATGATGAAATACTGAATGAAAGAGAGAAAAGAGGAGGGAGAAAGAAAACCTATGAAGCAATGAGTAGTTATTGTGATTCAGGCCAATCGCATTTCTTAACTATACACTTTTACGGGTTGAAGAGTTGTAAAACTCTACGGTGAATGATAACCATGTTTCAATAGAGTACTGCCCAGTACCAAAAACTATGAGAGCATAATTCATTTTTCTCTTTCCTTCTTGTTCAGTGCAATTAGTTACTGTTTTTCTTTAATCATTTATTTCTCTACACAGATGTATGTGAATAATTATAGGAAAAAATAGTACGATTCTATTTAAATATTACAGAAAATAAAAAATAGGAAAATAAAATTATCTACAAAGTTGTTAGATTCTGGTTAGACGAAACGTTTAACATTGACAGCTTGATCATTCATTCAGATTTCAAGCTTTCGTAAGTTTATGCATTGAATATTGCCCAGTGATTTATCATATTCATTATTAAACAAAAATCTCATGCGATGTCAGTAAGGTAAATATGTCTGTTCTATATATCATAATCCTCATCTATTTCAGTCTGTAATAATAATAATAATAATAATAATAATAATAATAATAATAACTAGATTTCAACTGTATCGTTTCTAAAGAACAGCTTCAACCATACAACGCCGACATTTCGTAATACAGTTGCACTTAAGTGTAATCACTGTTGGCCTTAAATTGTGACCTTTATAAAGGCCGAAGTCCAAAATATTGCGGGAAAATAATGACCAATTCCAAAGTAGTTATCTATCAAGTTTCATCAGATTCAGGAAAAAATTAAAATATTGACATTTACAAGGAACCAATGAATTCTAAAAAGGTCAAGGCAAGAAATAGTCTTTATATAATAATCACTCACTCCCATACCCTGCTACTAAGTACATCAAAATCAGACGAAAATAATATTCTTGAAAATAAATTTGCCCTTTAACAACAACAAAATTTCTTACCGCCGAAACGAAATCTCTATCAAATAAAAGAAATATTGGAGATCGTCAATTGTACAACTTACAAACATGCAAAGGATCGTGATTCCTTAAAATGGTTTCTTAATGATGAACACAAACGAAAAATGCTTTATCCATTAGCCATTATTTAACTGAAATTTGCCCTTTAGTTTGACCTGTGACCTTGAAAATAAGTCAGATTCAAAAACATTTTTTTAGAAAATAAGCAACAAGGTGCCTGCTTACCAGTTTGCATAAAATTCCGAAAAGATGGTGATGGCCATGAAAAAATGGGCTTAGGTAAAATATATCTAACATTTGACCTTTTTAGCGTGACTGACGGTCGTTTGTTTACAGAAGGCGCAATAACAAGCCTTTGCTCCTGCAGAAACGATCAAGTTGCACGCATACCGGGAGCTCTAGTACTCGATGAAGCCACTTATTACCATACGGTTGTTATGAAATACTAATTCTGCGTATTGCTCGCAACTGAATAGGTAATGGGGATTCGTTACCTAATGGGTCATGAGCCGTGAATAAACCAAGAAGCTAAAGGTCGCTACCTTTTCCTCTCTCTTCCTAAGATAATGAGGCTTTCCTGGGAGAGACAGAGGAGGTTTTTCACTGCTACTTTCATCATCGAGGAATTTCATTTTCTCAAACAACAACTAATGGTAGTTAGTCAATAGAGAAGTTCGGAATCTGAAAGATGTTCACTTGACGCGTGAACATCTTCACCTATTTCTGCAACCGCCGATATTATTGATATTACTGACCCCATACCTATAGTGAATTCATCTCAACTTATTTCAGCAGAATTTATTCGCAAATGATGTGACCTAAGTACAGTGACATATCCTGACGTAGACAGAAATGACTTCATTCGATTTCGCATTCTTAATGGTAAGGTTAACCATGTTTTAAAACTTTAACCTCAAAGTCCCTTTCAACTATTCTACCATTTTGAGACCAAGTACCATATTTACTGCAGTCACTTCGAAGTTTTCTCTCTGTCTCCATCACTACCAAAGTTCCTCTGAGTATTGCGAAGAGGTAGAACGAAAAGAACTTGCTGTCAGCTCGGAAAACTCTTCCAGAAAGAAATGAATTCAAAATCCCAGCGAGGAGAGTTTATCGAATCCTGGGATTTCGACATTCCCACGTCAAAGGCGGCAAGTTCTCGCGTTCGGAAATGTCACCGGAGCCACGTAGATCTAAAACCGCTCCGGTAGGAGCCCGATTAATCTCGCTCCGATGTCTGTTCCGTCGTTCTGAGGACACGTACAGAGTGCAGAACGTTTAATCCGTGGTTTGAGTGTACAGTGGTTCACCTCCAACGTCTGTGGTCTTCATTCGAAGCCCCGGAACGAGAAAGGACACAGTGTTGTTGCTCGGTTAGTATGTGTGCATCAGGCGGTAGATGATATCTTTGAATATCAATGCCTTACATGCAGTCGGGGTGTCAAGTGGATGTTTTGACATAAACTAGCGCAACTGCGCAGTAGGCGTTTGCGGGATTTCTTCGAAACGAAACAGACGGCTCAACATGTGGCGAACACTTATATGGGAAATAGAACACAGAATGGTGAGAGAGTTTTATGGTTTCTTATGATTTGTATATATATATATATATATATATATATATATATATATATATATATATATATATATATATATATATATATATATATATATAGTGTAGAATAACACACCCAAATGGGAATATGTACCTTAAGTGCATCTGCTTGAGGGCAGGTTTCGAATCTATACCATTTTCAGTTAATGCATTGGTGTCAGTGACCTTAGTCACTAAGCCATGAAGTGTAGAAGTTATTTCCAAGGTAAAATGAGCTCGTTATAAATGGATTATTTGTAACTTAATAATCTAAAGTATAGAAAACGCATATATGTGTAAACACATACACACACACACATATGTATATATATATATATATATATATATATATATATATATATATATATATATATATATATATATATATATATATATATATACATATATATATACATAAATATATGCATATATATATATATATATATATATATATATATATATCATATATATATATATATATATATGTATGTATATATAACTGTAAAATATAGTTTGCATTCGATAATATGTCTTCTTTTTCAATATCTGCTCGTATGTACACATTAGTGACTAGAATATGTATGAAGTATATATATGTGCATATGTACATCCTGGGAGCGCTTGTGCATGTAAAATACTCAGACACAAAGCAAGCATAGCACAAAGCAACCGAGGTTAGACTGAACAAAGGTCCTGAGCGGTTCAAGAATATTGAAACACAGTACTGACAGACTGAGCTTATCCAAATCTCCTAGATTTGCATCGTTCGATAAGGTCAATCGACTATATAATTCATTAGTTTTCCTTTGACTGAGAGAGCACATCAGAGACAGTTGTCGACTGAAGAGAGAAAGGGCTGAAAAATGATGATGGTGAGTCTTGCTGTACATTAAGACGAAACAAATTTGTGAATGGAAGGCAAGGAGAAGTGACTTTTCTACGAGAAGGGAATAATAATAACGATAATTTGACGTTGCCACGTACGAAATCCGAACCGCTACAATTCTCCCCAGTCGACGTCAATGACACTTCGCACTGACACAGTTTCAAGTGGCAATTCAAGGAGAAATAATTTATTGATTCCAGAGCTGTGTCGTTCAAACCGCGCTACTTAAAACGAAGGTTCGGAAAAGGAGTAGCTGGGTTTGAGGCTACGTTTCTCGCAACTAAAACAATGCGATTTACAGACAACGCATTCGATTTTCATCTGTTATCAGCGTAAAGACTGGGGCTTTTGTGCGTGAGAGAGAGAGAGAGAGACTTAGAAGTTTGCGAGCGATAATCACTTTGCGATTTAGCTCCTCCTAACCCTTTCTCCTTCCTCCGATTTCCGTTCCTTGTTTCCTACGGGATGCGGATAGAAAATGACACTCGCTTGCCCGTCTCACTACCCTCTGCTCTGAAATACACTTCTGATTATTCTAATTCCAAAATATAGCAAAAAAACATACATTGGTTACAGAGCTTACTTCTAATTCCTGCATCTAGCAAAGTTTATTTAATTATTTCTTGACTTTCAATCTGCGAGTTGCTTGCTTCAATACAAGGTGAAGGTATTCCAGTAGCAACTATACCATTATAAGCCAAAGGAGAGTGTTGTGATACGTAGGTGGTTCTGACCTTGAGTTTCCAAGTGGCTTTGCCTTGACATACTCATCAAGGACTTAGAGCAAAACGCATCAGGTGTTTCTGACCTTGGAAATATACCTGCCGCCTTTGAGATGTAGAATATCGGGTCACCAGTATTTCTGGTCCGGTATCAAAATGCCCCAAAAGCACAACCGTAATTTAACTTAGGTATTTAGAGTATTACAAAATTATATTTTACGTGTCCATAGATGAAACATTTGTCAATACTTTCACGCCCCGAATGCATGCCAGACGACATCCGTTTCACATTCTTCGCCTTCTTTGTAGAAGGCAAAAGGTCCATTACATAGCGTCTGTATAGAGAGACTAATGCTATTCATCGAACACAACTGGAACTGGTTGGTGATGTGAGATTTATTGGACGTTTGGTAAAAACAAGTTCTTGCGAATATGAATACTACTGGCTATCTCCCTTATGTTTATTGTATCAGTGTGAGCTAAACCGTCAAGATAATAATTTGCATGTTTGCAAATTGCTAGACTAGTTGGTGATTCCCAGTAATGTATATGTTTGCTATAGAGGTTTTCTTTTATTTAGTGTGGTTTTTGTTTCTCAACAGGCAATTTTGGAGGTTTGTAAATGTTATTATACATTAACCGATTTTAAGAAAGAACTTCTGGACTCGTTTTCAGAATTCCAGCGTAAATTTTAACTCGATTCAGATACGTTTTATTCATCAGCAAGAGATCTTTTTAAGTTATAGATGCTTTTGTGCATTTATTCATAATTTTTTACAGATCAGGAATTAGCTGTGCATTATCATCTAGAATTTACAAAATCCTGTAGTCGAAACGTCAGGAAATCTGGATTATTGATGTCCACTAAACAGCTCCATTAAGTATTAGAATTAACCAACTCTGAATATTCTTCATGTATAGCTTAGTATGCTTATTCCAATTTCTATTAATTAGTTAATGCTTAATGAAGATATCATCAGATAATAGGATCAGAAAATCAATAGATTTGCAACAAGAAATTTTCATTTCCCTTCAATTTCTCGGCAAATAACGAATTGATAGATGTATGAATCACACTTCTATAGGAAGACTGTTATGGTTCAATGACCGCGTACAGATTCTCGCAACGATGTAGAACTTACTGAGCATTTATTGTTGTGGCGTCGCTTTGGAAATTTCCGATGATTTGTTGTGGGCAGTAAAAGCCTTCATTGTTTATTTTTTTTTTCATAGTAATAATGGCTAATGAATACAGTATTCTTTGTGTTTATCGATAAGAAACCATACTAATAAATAATGATCCTTTGCATGTTTGTAAGCTGTCCAATATTGTACATACTCGTTACTGAGTCTCTTTTATTTAGCAGAGTTTTCGTTTCGGCAGTAAGAAATTTTGCAGTTACTAAAAACATTTCTGTTTTAAAATGACAGAAACGTTTACTGCTAACCCGTAAATGCGTTTTATGTTTAACCTTAGGTTTTTGGTTAATCTACAATAGTGTGAGTGCCTTTAGTAAGCATCTGTACCTATGTAAATTTGTGAAGATAAACGAAATGCTTTTATTAGAATTTTATGAAATTCAAAGAATTAATCAGACATCATAATCAATCAGAACTAAACGTTTACAAGTTTAGCTTAGTAAACCATTTCTTTCCTTTTTAAATTCTATGTGCCAGTAAATGCTACGTGGAGAGACCAGTAAATATAAACTTTAATCAAGTCTACTCATGAAATAAATTTAAAGATACAACTGTAAGTCAAAACAACCTTGACGGGTACACGTTATATTTTAAGACAAACACACTCCAATTAATTCTTTGTCGATGATGTTGACTTAAAAAAAGGCATTTGCCTTTAGACGTTCAATTAAGAAATGGCGTTGCTCTCGAAGCCGTCAGTGATGAAGAAATTCATTTCTCATTATCAATTATTCACCAGCCCGTCAATCAAGCAGATGCCTGACTCTAGCGTTTATATGCGTATGTCTGCGACTTGGCGTAGGGACGATTGATTGGTTACCAAGGGGATTTTATCCTAGCTTTATTTTAACCTGTTGAATCTTTGCGTCACTTTTGAATTGGATTTTCATGGTTATTTCATCAGGTGTTTTCTCTCTCTCTCTCTCTCTCTCTCTCTCTCTCTCTCTCTCTCTCTCTCTCTCTCTCTCTCTCTCTCTCTCTCTCTCAGTGTGAGAGTGCGCATGCGTTTCTTTTAATATTTTGTCTGGTCATTAATTCTTCATTGTCGTTTTCGTTATTTAGAATTCGCTTGTATGGTTATTTTTAGTCTTTGCCCGTCCTCTCTCTCTCTCTCTCTCTCTCTCTCTCTCTCTCTCTCTCTCTCTCTCTCTCTCTCTCTCTCTCTCTCTCTCGTTTTGTATTGTGTTTGTTCAGTAACGCTTTTGTATCCTTTTATTTCTTAACGTATCACTTTTATTGTCACTTCAGGTATTTGCTCTCTCTCTCTCTCTCTCTCTCTCTCTCTCTCTCTCTTTGTATTTTGCTCATTCTGTAACTCTGTAATATCCCTTTATTTCTTACTAAATCACTTGCATAGCCACTTCAGGCATTTGCTCTCTCTCTCTCTCTCTCTCTCTCTCTCTCTCTCTCTCTCTCTCTCTCTCTCTCTCTGTATTTTGCTCATTCTGTAACTCTTTAATATTCCTTTATTTCTTAATACATCACTTATATTGTCACTTCAGTTATTTGCGCTCTCTCTCTCTCTCTCTCTCTCTCTCTCTCTCTCTCTCTCTCTCTCTCTCTCTCTCTGTATTTTGCTCATTCTGTAACTCTTTAATATTCCTTTATTTCTTAATACATCACTTATATTGTCACTTCAGTTATTTGCTCTCTCTCTCTCTCTCTCTCTCTCTCTCTCTCTCTCTCTCTCTCTCTCTCTCTCTCTCTCTGTATTTTGCTCATTCTGTAACTCTTTAATATTCCTTTATTTCTTAATAAATCACTTATATTGTCACTTCAGTTATTTGCTCTCTCTCTCTCTCTCTCTCTCTCTCTCTCTCTCTCTCTCTCTCTCTCTCTCTCTCTCTGTTTCTTTGATTAGTAACTGCAGCAAATAATTGAACTGGGATGATTCAGGCGGCACGTAACGTCCATAGAGTCGGGACTAGCCATCGCAACCCTTTCTTTCATTACCGTTATATTTGACGGTATGAGCTCACTATTTTTTTTTTTTTTTACAATACAATATTTTTATTGGGAGAAGAGCCCGTGCTGGCACAAGAACAGAGCATTATAACAAGGAAATCTGATTGTTAATCGTTTTCATAAAAGTACTGAAAATATTCTGTCATTAGCTTTAAAATAGAAATTAGTATGATAGATATTTTATAGATTATAGATTATGATTCCTTTAACTGAATTCCTTTATCTATGTGGTTTTCGTATTTTAATCCACGCCGAAAATTACAAGGAGGGGGCACTAGCTGACCCTACCCACTACCCTCTAATCTATCCTATCTTGGCCACGCCAGTGGCTGCTGTCTTCAATGTCTTGACAAGACTCACAGTGGTACACATATATACAAGCTATGTTTCCGATATACATTTGAAATAATCAGCATACATAAACAACCCTCGAATGAATTTTCGATTTAACTGCCACGTTATCTAACAGGACTTGCGAACACCCCATGAGCAGTAGTGCTCCATAGAACTATCCATTGTTCATTCACATTTAATTAGTGATTCATCGTCATTACTATTTTTTAGAATAATTACGATCGTATTTGTTATTCTGTTTCTCAAATTACCCCATAAACTCGTATGATACAGCGAGCGAGCTGTAAAGAATATATCCTTACTGGGAACAAAGCGCACACTCTCACACAGACACGCACATACGCACAGGCGCGAACACAGAACACATATACATTCGTAAAGACACGAATAAGTGTTCAGTCGAATCCCATAGAAGCGGCGTCCAATCGACCGCCACCTGTCACTCACTTCCTTAAGGTCAAGTGTTGCAGACAAGTCGAACTTTCATTACGTATTCCACCGGTCGAAGTTCCATGAATTATTTACTAGGCCTTTCTTGTAAGCGAAGAGTAAAGTCCCTTAATTTGCCAGGTCATTAAATGGGTGATACATAGTGTGATTAGTGATGGGTGTGGTAAGAGAATTGCTCTCGTTATTAGAATTATCAGCACTGTTGAAATCAACTCCTGTCCGATCTCTTTGTACCGAAATTTGAACGTCAGAAATCAAACTTTTAAAAATAATTCCGTTATACTACAGTCACTCGACTACGATCGATATCACTACATGAAATTTAACCATTCTAGTCTTTTTGTAGTACTATTTAAATGTCAAATATCAGAGAGATGACTGACAGGGTTTTAGACTAAAAGTATCCTCAACTCTCAATTTCAACCTGCAGCTAAGAGTGCAACAGAACAAACTCTCAAGAGCTAAAAGAGTATATTATATACCTTTAGCTTTTGACATTTCCCCCTTCGATCCTGTTTTAAGCGAGGATGACACAAATGACGGGTATTTTCGACTGAAATTATTCTCTGTGATCTTTCAATCCATTGACAAAAAAGTAGAAGATCACGGCTCTTTCAGTAGAAAAGCTAACTCGTTTCACGAATGTTACGTCAAAGAAATACCAAGATTCGTTTCATTCATTTAGAAGACACTTCGTGGAAGGTTGAATTTTGTCACTTCCCCGATTTTTAAGTAGAATTCTCATTCGTCAGTTGTTATAGTTTCACGGTTAATTCTTCCTGTGAGATTAAATTTTAGCATTCTAGTGTTCAAAGACTTTGACAGGAATTTTCTCATTCGCTTACACTCTCTTTCTTATTTTTCTCCTAAGTCGAAGGTCCATTAGTGAGTGTTGGTAGCATTCTATTGTCATATGTCGTATGTAACTCTTCATTAAATCATTTTCACACCCAACAATTCCGACGGGTCTATTCTTGACAAATGTTCCCCCTGTACGACAGAAGCTTGCGAACTTAATATTGACTCGTGTTTTGGCATTTATGTATCCAAAGATTTTGACACACCTTTCCCCAACAGATAGTTGACAAATATTTTCATTTTTTGACAGAGACTAATGATGCTGGTATTTACATGGACAAGCAGCCATATTCTGCCGGCAACAAACGAGGTGACAAGATGGCGTTAGGTCATCAACAAGCAATTAGAAATTATCGTTATTAGGAGCAACTAACGCTTTCTCAGACACAGTAATACATACACCACCAGCAATTGCTGCTATAGCTGATGCCAACGAGTCTGAACGTTCCATTATCATGCCCTGGCAACCCACTGGTTGTTTTGACTAGTAAGTTGCCAGGCCACGATAAGGAAAATCAGATTTTCATTGACTGGTGCTATGATTGGCCATCACTGTATAAATATCACTGTCGGCACAATGATACGCACTGTTTTTACCAGCTGCAGAACTGAAGGGAATTAGTAATTTTCCCATTCTGGTTGAAAATCACTGCGAAAAATAAAAAAAAAAAGAATATGTAAATATTGCAATGTGCAAAACCAGATGCTGAATTTATGATGTACACGTATTTGTAAGCAGTATATTTACCACACATACATCATACATACGTGTTCCTAGATAGGTGTGTGTGTCTGTAAAGTTTGTATATAAATATAAATACAGTATATTTGAGGATCACAGATTTTTTAGCTATTTTGCATGGAACATATACGTGTTTATAGGGCTTGATGTAAAGTTGAAGAACACGCTGCTACTACAGTTGGCATTTGACTGGACGTAACGACAACTATTTTAGCTTATTACTGCTTTATTTTACTGCTTTTTAGTTTTAGGGTGGTAGAATGTGGTTGGGTGTCCGTCATCAGCAATATTCGTTCCACTTTGCTGTCACGTATTACTTACATTCTAGAAATATGCGTGTTATCACTCATACGAACAATTTGATGTATCATTCATCGTTAATGAAACGAATAAAAAGCAAAAGTGTTAAAACTCATGAATAATATTTGCAATGATTAGAAACGCGGTGAGCGTCAAAGCTACCTTAATCAAACGCCTGGAAGACAGGTGAGACTCCCACGACTCATCCACCTTTCCCTTCCAGGAGTCGCTGGACTGCAGAAGGGGCGGCGGCGGCAACAACTGGTACAAAACGACGAAAACGCCGCCCACGTCCTCCGTCACGGCGCCCAACTCCTCCTCCGCCCGGAGTCAGGATTCCAGCGACTCGGGCATCTATGACCTTGACGACGATTATTCCTTCGTCATCACGGAAAACTCGCCGCCGGAGTTGGTCAAGAGGGTCATCGATGATTTCACGCCCATAGAGAACCTCGGTAAGGCGCCGCCGAAGGCCTAGTCTAAGTTGCTACTCTGAGTAGCTTCCTTCATTATTCTCCTGTTATCCGCTTCTGCCTTTTCGTTATCCATTTAGTTCCATCTTCATTTATTACTCTCTCTCTCTCTCTCTCTCTCTCTCTCTCTCTCTCTCTCTCTCTCTCTCTCTCTCTCTCAGACTCAGTCATTTAGGCGTGATATCTTCTAACTTCCCTGTATCCGGATAAAACTGAGAATCACCCTACATAATCCGTGATAATTCAGCAGTACTTCTACCAAATATTCAAGATCTTAAAACATTGCAAAGGGTGGACATTTTCGATTACCATTTTGTACTCTAAAAGTCTAGAAATCCTGCTTGACAAAAAACTACCAGACCGTGTAAGTACAAAGTCTGCAGCCCTTATCGATTTCAATTTTGCATCATAAACCCACGTTTTACAGTATTAAAGGGTTACACCGAGATCAAGTGGTACTAATATTACACATTTCCATCTGTCAGATCGTTCGTCATTTCAGTATATGGCCGTTTAGGTAAAACTATTTTATATAGAGGCTGACTGGTTATCGGTTGAAACATATCATCGTTCTTATTTTCTAGGGGCTGTCCTGTGCCCTAATGAATTGTTACTATTCATTTCTTGAAAGCCGATTTTATGTACATTTTTCATTGTCAGAGTACGAAGGTTTTTTTGACGCGTTTTCATCATCTTACCGTAAACTGGCCACCTTCATTTTTTTATTCATTTTGTCCTTTATTCTTTATCACTCTACAGATATTCTCATTCTCAATTTTTCCGTAACTAATATGCGAAAGAGATATGTAGGCCTACTCTACTATATTTCACCATGCACAAAACTGCTGCAGATTTTTTCTGTTTCTTTATGAAAGATATTGGCCAGTGTACCTACAAAGTTATCTATTTTAACCTTCTTGGAGCGTTGCTTTCTTTTTTATACCTTATAGGCAAATAACTAACAGATTCTTCACGTTCATCACCATTTCTTGTACCCATCTACTGTAACCACAGGTTTCATAATCGTAGCCAGGCAACCAGCCTTTAAGTAATCGGGCGCACTCCGGACCGGAAGGCTTCCAGGAAACGATTATGAAACCTATAGACTCGTTAGCTGCACCTTTTAAAGAAAAAAAAAAGATCAGTTATCTGTTTCTCAGTCTATGAAATGTTGCTTTCCTCTCTCCTGCAATTATCGTTCGTTTGCTGTAGTTGCAAATCAGCTTCCAGATAGTTTACCAATTCACCATCACGGATGACTTTATTGATGTCTAGATTTTGATTTTTGTACTTTGAAATATTTGAAATCTTCATGAAAGGTTGTCGATGTCTTTTATTTTTGTTTCCTATTCATGTCATTTTTCGAAGTGACACAGGAAGGGGTTAAATGCTTCATCGCATTTCAAACACGAATATTCTAAAGGATTTCAATGGAAATCTGATCCCAAAATATACATAATCGAAAAGATGAGAGTCCATTGCATGGCCATTGTATTTCCATAGACCAAGTAAATGTGATCTGCTAATTTCATGTATCCATCCATGAATTCAAATCACCTCAAATTAGAGCTTTTCTTGTCCCATCTTCATGGGTATCTAGATGATTCATTTCATCACTGAAGACTCTTTCGCTTTTATGTTGTAGTATGTATCTACCAGATTTCCTGTTGTGTGCCGATCCGTTCGATAATCTAATTCGCCATCTTTCGTTAGCTTGACATTTTCTGTCTTTGGTGCACATGAAAATTCATGGAGCAGCTGGTACCAATTTCTTTATTTTTCGTCCAGTTTTCATATCGTTGGTTAGTCAAGTTTCTGTCAGTAATAATATACCCTGTTTGGAATCTCACAATTTGTTTACTTCTTTTAATATTTTTGTTACTTTAACGTTTGACTACTCGCAGGCTAACGCTTGAATCTATAGTTGCTGTCCATGCTATTGTGAAAGCTTTATTCTTATTAATTTTAGGTACCTGATATTCATTCTTGTTTTCTGTAAGGCCTGATCCTTTACAATGCACATATGGTAACCACCGACTTTCAAAGTTCTGATCTAGGCGTACTCGCTAAAGGCCTCATTATGACGGTTGCTGGTTAAGAAGAATGGCAATAACAGTCGTCCGATACCACTTTTGCCATTAAGTTGCACAAACCCCATAAGCAGTAATATTCCATGAAATCCTTCATACACTGCTATTAGTGTTACATCCTTGTTTGCTGTCACCTTTGTGACTTTGACCGCCCACAGGATGCATAAAATTTCCTTTGTCAACAGACTTGACGTTAACGGGAAAGCAGTGCCCTCGGCTGTTGAGTGGCTACCAGAAGGCGAGACAGGAAGAAGCTGAGATCCTGGCGTCCCTTCGGGAGGAAGGATTCATCTCCACATCGAGGCAGCGCGCTGGCGGAGGCATGGCGTTTGAGATCATTGAGGCCACGCCAGCCACCGAGTCAGCCTCAAGCAGCAAGTTCAAACCAAAGGTAAAGGGAATACTGTATATTATATATATATATATATATATATATATATATATATATATATATATATATATATATATATATATATATATATACACAAACTTTATCACTTACACAATTGTTCTTTGCATTAATACAATTAATAACAGGACCTTATTTAAACTGGATGGTATCTAGCGGAGATATTTATCTAGGAAAAGTTACAAGCTTTCCAGGACTAACAGTCTACCAGACGATGAGGACTGTTAGCCCTAGAAAGCTTGTAACTTTTCCTGGATAAATATCTGTGCTGGATACCACCCAATTTAAATGAGGTCCTATTATTAAATATATATTTATATATACCTATATTTTGTCAAATACGCCTTGAAATTTTTTATATTCACAAACATTAAGTTACAAATGTTTAATATCAAACCCACTCAAATTCAGAATAAACACCGAAGGGGAATTTATAAGTGATAGGCGATCCGTCACTAAGTGGACGCGAACTGCCAATTGGTTGGGGAACAACTGCTTTTCAGTGATGCTGACAACATATATATATATATATATATATATATATATATATATATATATATATATATATATATATATATATATATATATATATATATATATATTATAAATGTGTGTACAGTGAAAATCACTGAAAAAATGAGAAATGAAGATACTGAGAAGTGGTAGAAATTTTTGGAGTATGTGAGTAGATGGATCACAGTACTTTCAGATGGTCTGACCATGTAGAGAGAATGAAGTAGTATAGGTTTGTAAAACAAATGGTAGCTCTGAGGTGATTAAGGTAAAAGAGGAAGAGGCTTTGAAAGTGAATAAAAGCTTGTTCTTCACTCAGCTGTTCTGTGTCTAATGTGATAACTTGTTGTTATACAGCATCAGCTCCTCTATCAGACTTCGTCAGGGTTGATTTCTCTTTCTGCATCTCTATAAATGAGACACAAATAGAGAAAACTTTCAACTGAACGCCAAGTCGGCTAAGCTATCAGTGGGAATGAAAATTTGGCTGTAAAGCCAAGCATTGGGGCACTTTGAACCGTTCAGCGTCTAAGATAGAGAAAAGGGGGAGTTGGAGTGGTCGGACAGCAAGATGTAAGGCAGGAGATAGGAACGGAGGTAGGCCTAAAGGGAAAGGCTTAAAGAGTGGGTGCAGCTAGGGGCCGAAAGGACGCTGCAGGCGACTTTTAGTAATGCCTACAGTTCACCACGTGAGATGCATTAACGGCACTATTTCCCTACGGGGATCATAATGTTGAAGATATGATTAGTTCCTCGTCAGTGCTGAATCTCTAGCAACTAATCATTACTTGCTGCAGGTATACAGATAATTGTGACATAATTTACAACGAAACCAATACCCAAGAACCAAGCCCTAAGCAGTAATAGCGTGCCATCACTACTTTGAACTCGTAGACGTATTGAAGTGCCACAAAGCATTCCTCGGGAGTCACTGGCTAGATTTTGTACATGAATTTCCGTATCTGGGACATCATCACGAGAGACAGCGTTGTCATCGAACACACGTAACGTAATCAGTGTACAGCTGGCAACACGACTGCACGGAGGCTTTCTAATCGTATTTCACTAACTTCTACGATAGCTGAGTTTGGACGCCCTGTGTTGCTATTAACGACATTCATGGATGTCTAACAAACACACTTCGAAACAATATAAATACCAACAACGAGCGAGCAGTTTCCAGTCTATTCTCAGCCTAGGAAAAATGACAAAGTCCTGCAATCCAAAACATGACTCCATAAATCACGCATTATATTCTTTCAAAAAGCGCACTTAGTGCGGCGCCACAGGGTGGCATGTTCTTCGGCGATATTTCTCGGGGAATGCGTTATTTATGGAATGAATAGCTCCGTAGTTATCTAGTTAGGTACGCTGTTAAGAATTCTGAAGCCAGAATTGATATTATAGCTGGTAGTAATTTCTATTGATATAGCAATTGTTCAGTTTTTATTGAGTGGCTTTTGAAGTATGTCTGTAATATATATATATATATATATATATATATATATATATATATATATATATATATATATATATATATATGAAGAGGAGAGAGAGAGAGAGAGATAGAGATAATAATCCACGCTGTGTACAAGTTTATTCAGTTAGTACTAATGATCCATCTCTGTATTCACGTGAAGTCACTGATGTTGCAGACGTTTCCTGCATAAAGGAATCCTCCTCGATCTTGTTAAAATTTGCTTTGTTTTTCTACTGACTGATTGTTAGAAATCTTATTTTTGTTGTTCGTCTTTACAGGACTTCCTGCCCCAGGGAACGAAAGATTACCTGGAGTCACAGAGAACCAAACATCAGCTGAAGAACTTCACTCCAGAGGACGTCGAGCAGAGAATGCAGTTGGCGGAAGAAAGGAGACTTGTGAGTAATTCCATCACCAAATTTTCTATTTTATCCTTGAATTTAGCATAAGAGATTCATTAAATAAATTCTATATCCCGATAATTAAGCCAATGAACGAAAACCAGACAAGAAATGAGAGGGTAAGTTAGAGGACGTAAACTCTTCTGGGAAGCGGTTAGACCCAGGCTGGTCCTAGTATGGCCCATCCATTAAGGCACGACTACCTATATATTTACGTTGAAGCATTTTCGCCCATATACAGTGTAGAGCGCATTCCACGTTTGTAATCTGCTGAATGTACCCATTCTGTGACCTTGGGTTCCGCGATGGATGTCGTAATATTCCTATCGACCGACATTCTTCTCTGAATTGTGGGCTGGAATCGAGAGCTTTCCGCTGTATTAGTTTCTTGAGTCATGGGGTAACTTTTGAAATCGAGGTGGATTCTGAATCAGATGTTCATGCTATGCAGAAGTGCTTGGAAGGAGAGAGAGAGAGAGAGAGAGAGAGAGAGAGAGAGAGAGAAGGGGAAGGGAATTAGATTCGCTCAATTCGAGAGGAAAGGTGTCGTAAGCTTTTAATTATAAGAAATCACAAAAATGCATCCATCGCATTTGTTAAGAGAATGAGACAGCCGAACAGATTCTAATCATATCGTATCGAAATATTTCGTCCCTCACAACCCTTCTATCTTCCTAAGACACCAAACCAAGTCAAGACTAGCAATTGAAAGGATATTTTGAATGATGTCTTGAGGTGTTATCTTTGTAAGAAATCTTTTTTTTTAATCCGTTCTAAATAAAGATTCGAAAAAGAAATATTAAGTAGATGGAGAGAGTATGAAAAACAAAGTAAAATATCCTGTCAGTTACTTTTCATAATCTTGACCCACAAAAACTCACACCGGAATATAGTTCATCTTTATTAGCGTAAAACAAAATAATATTCTGTTTACAAATAAAAGCTCTAGCAATGCAGATCTATACCTCACAGCAGCGTCTGACTAACACCAGGGTGATAGTAGCGATCAAAAACTTCAAAGGGATCTTTCACTCAATCTCACTCAATTGTTATTGCCAAACCCTGAGTCATTATCCCCCTGTGACTCACGGACAGTTTCCTCCGACTCAGATCGATGCAGCCGCAGATCTTACGTCACAGGTGAAGTTGCCTTCCTTTGAAAGGTCGCTGCATGAAAAGTTGAAGGCGCCTTCTATTAACCAGTCGTGTTTCTGCCCTCAGACACAGGCTGTTATTTCGCCCGCAAAGGCCGTAATCGGGAACTCGTTATTAATTGCGATCTGTTTTTTCGCCAGAGATTTAGGTATTCTCCAGATTTTGCAGGTCACGTTCACCAAAAACATGTCTTTTGATATCCACAATGAGACTTAACGTTTAGGTTTCTTTACAGGTTCGGAAAGACTTTCCGGTGAAAATAACGACGTCGAGTTTAGATGAAGCTGTGGCGATCAAAATCAATTTAAATATTGTCGCAGGCCTCATATTTCATTTCTTTGAAAACAGTGAAGAATAGACCCTCAATAATCTACCCGTAGAGACACATCAAAGCTTCAGAGAATACCCTGAAGAGCTTAACAAAGCTCTAGTCATCAATAAAGTTAATTGAAAGCTTTTTATACCGTTCCTTCCGTGACACGCACATTTATAGCAGTTTGAAACTCTTTGACGACCTTTTGAAGAACTCCTCTTTCAGCCGCAGACTATTAACGAGCTGTCGTGGGAGAGATTCTACTGAATGTTTCATCTTAGTCCCTTTTGGGGGTCGGGGGGAGGGGGGATGGAGGCAAGTGCATTGTTTGGGAGTTGTTGTCAAACTTTCATTGTGTTTGGGATATTTCATAGCGTATGACTGGTCTTTCAACAGGCGTTTATACATGCATACATACATACATGCATACATGCATACATACATACACACACATATATATAAACATATATATGTGCATATTTATATATGCATATATATATGTATGTGTATATATACAGTATATTTATACATATATACTCGTATATATATACATTATATATGTACATATATATATACATATATATTTCAACATTAAGCCACTTCCCCTAACAGTTTGGCCTCTCTGGAGCCAACATCTAGTAGTGGAAAGGCTTGAAGTCTAGAATATTGATAACAGTACTAATAATAATAGTAATAATAATACTAGTATATATATATAAATATATATATATATTATATATATACATGTACATGCATATATACATACACTTTATATATAAATATACACATATATATGTTTATTTATGTGTGTTTGTGTGTGTGCATAGTTAGGGTTTTGTGTACTGATATGATTCCTATTCATTACTCTCACTTCGTTAACTATTAATTTGAGATTGTGCTGTAACCATCGTGCATCGTGCTTTTCTGAATGACATTTACAAAAACAGAACAAAAAAAATAGATCGAAATCCCGCCTTTTATCGCATTAGTCCAGAGAAAAGAGTAAGTTGATCCTCGTTTGAAATGACATTTACTTAATACGAAAAGAGCAGAAGTTTTTTTTTTTTTTCGTCAACAGAGACGATTTATCGATTTTCCTTTTCACAGCCAGGACATTCACCCTCAGATCAATAAAAAAGAAATCTCCCCTTTTGTGTTCTGTGGCTGAGTTGTCCTTTCACACAAAACCCCAAAGATTACTTGTTTCCATTCATCATTCGCTCCGGAAGAGGAATTTCGATCCAAGCGACGTGTCTAATATTCGCGAAGTTTAATATTCGCGATGTTTATTATGAACGAAAAAATTTTATCACTCGTTCGAAGTTAAAAAAAATCCATGCAATATTTATTTTCTAGTGAAATTGTTTGTGAACTATATATCTTTGTTTTTAGTTTGTTGTGCTACATTTATTAGTTTTATTCAGAAGTACTGTGAGCCATGATGTAATTCTGAGTAACTATTTCCATCATCGCGTCTGCGCAGCCAGCATGAATTTTTACGGACCCAAAGTTTCCTATTTCATTGGTCGTTTAATGCTATGCTTGTTTTTCAATTAATTCGTCCCCGTTCTATATCTGTACTCGTGTATTTATAAAGTTACGATATAAGTTTTGCAGTACGATATCATGTTGAAAACCTACATGTATAATTGTTTTAAAGCGAATTTAGTTACTCATTTCTCGTTTTAATTTGTACACGTCTCCCTTTGCTGTCGTGTTTAAAATGAATAAAACAAAAAACCGATTTATTGCTCGGATATCAATAAAAAAGAAAATACATTCATAACCTACCTCAATGGGCTAATGGAAAAGAAATAACAGACAAAATTCGTAATGACTGAAATCATAAAAAAAAAGGTTATGTGAATGAATCGAAGATTGTTTATCGACGTCAGAAGCTCAGTAGCGAACCGCGAGGAACACTGTACGGTGATACACCAAATTCTAGGAATGTTGCATAATGCAGAGACAGTTGCGAGACATCACTAAAGAGGAGACAGTTCCTCGAAATTGTCAGTGAGTCTGTGCTCATTTATAGTTCTGTTTTAAATCGAGTTAACATTAAGGGTTCGATGAAACGATTATCATGAGCCTCATCGTCTAAGCTTAGACCAGATTAGAAAATAAAGTATCTAAAATAGTTTTAACCACTATTTGATTATTGAGAATTGTTAAGGAAATGCTGTTGTTCTATTTCGTGGTGCATCTGTTTATTCGCCCCCAAAAAATTATATTCAGAATCAAAATTAATTCTTACCATTTGGGACTAATTCTGCTTTAGAGCTCGCAGGGACAAGAGACTGCAGGGAGTTTGTGCGTGCATGGGTGGTGTTGGTGGCGAGGGGTGTGGCTCTGGTGGGGGGGGGCCGTTGTTAGCGACATTATGCAAACACATGCCTAGGCTAACACCCTAACTTAAATTTCCTAAGGAATTCGAAGGTCAGTCTCATCTACGTGCAGGAGAGAGAGAGAGAAAGAGAGAGAGAGAGAGAGATAGCGTCATGCCACAAATATTCCTGTAATAATGACACCTTCCCTTCAGAGGACCACAGACAGAGCTATGGCGACCATTAGCTGTGTGTGGGTCATGTGTACGAATCGATAATGATCCATTTGGACTCTTCCCTTACTTTCCTTTCACGTGCCAGCCAAAAGACGGATCTTATTATGCTATAATTTCTTTCTAAATGAATTTGCCACTGATTGCGAGTTGGATATAATTTTAACGTCTCTTGTATTACTGACATTAGTTTTTTATTGGCATATATTAAATAAGCTCTTTTCCCGCAATATACAGAGTTTTCTTTGTTTTCCAAAGTTGCTAAACGACAAACAATGGCGCTGTCCTTTGTTTAAAAGGAGAAATGTTTCTCATCTATGAATTGTCTTCGATCATTTTGACTGGCTGATAATTCACGAATGTAATTGTCTCAAGTTTCAGATGTTTTGTAGTCACTGTGGAAAACAATTTTCCAATACTGAATATTCGTTTCATCGTCCTCCTTTTTTCCAGGCCGAAATCGCCGCCAAGAAGGAAAAGATGGTTTCGCTATACAAGAACGACGCCGAGGAAAAGAAGTCCCATGAACTAAGAGACAAACTAGTGAATAAGAAGGACGCTGCCTTGGAGAAGAGGCGAGTATACACACACACTCACACAGACACAAGCACGCACACTTTCTTATTCCGTACACGCAGATATTCATGAATGAATGCAGTACACATAAGCTTTGTTGTGTTCATTTGGTCCCTGTTTTGACGAATTGGCGTATCCCATTTTTTTTTCAAGTTTTTGAGTTTTCCAGTCGAAGTTTCTCAGTTTTTGATGCTCCGTAATATATCAGAATTCCAGCTGTCTGCGTTTGTCACATTTCACAACCAAATTTCCTCAAAGATGAGCTAATTAGAAGCTCTCAATAGTATCAAAATCTTTGAAGCCTCTTATCTCACAATGGGGAAAAATGGCTTATGCCAGTTCGTCGAACTAAGGACGATTTGATGCTGAGTTAGGGTCAATACTTCAAGAGATTATTTGAACTTTATTGCTTGGCTGTCAATGTTGACTTCGAGTCTCTCTTGTCTTGAATGACATGGGCGATAATCCTTTGTACTGCTTCTTACTAATACTTGACATTCTCTCCAATTTTCATTTTTTCTTGTTTTTCTTCGGACCTCGGTTAGAACAGGGCATTAGGCTGTCAGTCCCACGGGCCTTTTGTCGTAGAAGAATTATGACTTGTAAACATTAACTCTGGGGTATTTGGTGTCGTGTCTGTCGCCTTGACTCTTCTTCACGTGGCTCATGATAGGACTTTTGCATTTTCCCTTTACCATTCAATTATTATTTCAATAAACGTTAGAATAATCGTTAGTAAGTAGTTACTGCAATTTAGTGTGTGTGTGTGTGTGTGTACGTGTATTTTTATGTATTTTTTTGGCTGCTCAGGTAATACAGAATATAATTTAGTATGGCCATGAGCATCATATATATATATATATATATAAATATATATATATATATAGAAGAGAGAGAGAGAGAGAGAGAGAGAGAGAGAGAGAGTAATCTGTTTTCCCAATAATCCGCTAGGTTAGTTCAGTTCCCGATAAGACTAGAATACGCGCGTTTGGCTCTGGGATAAGTCAAGAACAGGTTCAGTCAAACATGACTCCTAGAATTTTACGACCATCCAGATGTTAAGCCTCGTCGAAATAACTAGATACCGATGAGGCAGCCAGTAATGGCAAGAGGAGGTGGATACTTGATGTGGTGTAGCATTAAGCAAATAAGTGTTAGACTCAGGTCAATGTTTTACTCTTCATTCTGTGGAAACTGGGGCAAGATAGAGGTTTAAGGTAAGACGTGACCAAAAGGAACATACGAAAAGCAAAAGGCAGAAAATAATGCAGCCGTCTTTATGAAACGCCTAAAATAACCGTTGGCTACGTCTACAGTGTGTCGCTCGAGAAACACTGTAAGCAGTAAACCTCCTCCCCCTGGAAAAAAGATGGTCTTATCTATCTAAGGAGAGAATGAGTTTTATCTGTTTAATTAGATAAAGACAGAAACTGGACAATCACCAAAAATGGCATCATATGCTGAGTGGCTAATCCCATGAAATATCAAGTTCTTGTTACCTTTTAGGTCTCATGTGAAGACACGACAGTAATAAATGGAAATATTTGGGAAGATGAAATGAATAGCGAGTCAGATTCAGTTGCTTATTGCCTTTGCTATGAAAGTGATCAGGACACAGTATGAAGTCAGATAACAAGGTCTTATTGCCAGTTAGGAGATAGTAACAAAAACTAATACGTAGGCCTACATCGAGATCACATTAATGAGTCCATTGAATGACTCAAACGTTTATTTCTGCCTCTTTTTTTCCAGGGAGGCCCACCTGAAAGAACTGAGAGACAAGCTGAAGGAGAAGAACAAGAAAATCCAGCAGGTGAAACTGAAGAAGCTCATCAACGGACCTCCAGTTCCGATTCCCGTGGCGCCTTCGGCTGCAGCCTACAGAGATAGAGCTTACGACGATTTCTTCAACTGAAATGGCAGATTCTTAAACGATAACTTTTTACTGTTTCCAGCTGTGTTTTGAAAGCTGTGTGGATGGCTTTTGTATGGCGTCGTTAATTACTGGCGACTCAATGAGATTTCTGTCATTGAGTCTAGGGGTCCTCATTCGAAATTAACCAGGGCTCGGAGAGTGTAAACTGTTACTTTGTTTCCGCGGTTTCTTACACCCATAAAATGCTGCTGGATTCAGCAACGAGGCATTCGTACCCAAAATATGTGTATTAAGTGTTGTGAAAACCTTTTGAGTTACGAGTATCTTATGCAAGACAACATTAATATCTGGGAGCTTAAAATTATTTTGGAGAATGATTCGAAAGCCTTATGGATTACTTGGGTATCATTTATAGTTTATAGTTTACAACTTACCTGTAAAAAGATATTTCAAAACCTTACGAGTACGATGATTTGGTAAATGATTTGAAGGCTTCATGAATGATCGTGTCTCTTTTGGGACAGCTGGTAATATCGTCGGCACGCTGTTGCTTTGCTTGGAAGAAAACGTTTGAAAAAGAGGAAAAATGAAAGCTTGTCTCTGATTAGACAGCCACGAGTGATTATATTTCTTATTTTCGAATAGTTGTAGATATAAATATATATTTCCATTTTTATATCGTCAAAATTTTCTGCTACAACAGCAGCTGTTGTTGGTATGAATAAGGCAACAGCAGCTGTTGTTGGTATGAATAAGGCAACAACAGTTTAATAATGTTTTCTGTGTTGGAAACAAATTTAGCTTCAAACGAGACATTTATTTTTCGCGGGAAACGTCAGCTTGGCATAGTTTTATTTTGTTTACTGCGTCATTCTAGTTTCATCTTTCATATGTATGTAAAGCATTAACGTATTGTTTTATTCAGATTTAGTGTGGTAATAGCATGTATGGTAACGTATGAATGTTAACTGACTTGAGTATTCCGTCCTGTGAATAGAGTAAATAAAAATCAAAGGCATAATTATCCTTCCTCCGAACTTCTTTCGGGTTTTGACTTCTTACAGACTTCCTTCTAACTCTAGGGAACTTGCTGCGCAATGCTGAGGCCTTATTATTGTAAAAACGATAATGAATTTCTACCTAAACTGCCTTGTTGCCTTTGGTGTAAAACCGTACGTCAACCATTTGGACCTGGAATCAACAATTCTTCTTTCCTTCTTCGTGCTTTCTTATGGTCTCCCGATCTGAAAGTGTGATATTCAATCATTTCCTCGTGTTATATTTTGTAGAAAACTTGTACATAACAGGATCTATTATCATCATAGGTATATAAAAAAGGTAATTAATCTTAGCTTTAAGAATGACATATAAATGAAGTTGTGTTACTTACTTAAGACTTCCCTTTGCGGCACAAAGTCAAATCATGTCACGGAGGCATCTGTCGATAGAGACACCTGTCGATAGGATTCATCGTTTGCATTAGAAGTCATTTCATCATCCATAGAGAAGATATAGTCATATTTTCTTAAAATGCGCAATTGTTCAAAGGATTAATGCCCAAGTGTAACCAAAATACGTAATGCCAGTTTTCGAGCCAGTTCTGTGACCCTGAAGCCGCTGTTTCTAAGAGGGGCCAGTGATGTTTGGTCGGTGATAAAACTTACAAAAGTGACTTACAATTAATCGAGACTTTAAACAGATTTAACGGAACGTTCATCGGCAGCGTAAAGGACAAAACTGAAGAGGCTTTCGTCGACACTAATTTCAAATAGTTTTTCTTCTTCATGGCTCTGTTCAGGGCATAAAACTGCATTAAAAAGTATACGTATTTTTCCTTAAGAACGAGGGTATCAGTTCCTCTGGGAATTATTGCCTTGTCGAAGTGTGTAACATTAGGTGTAGTAAGAAACCAATCAGCTACAGTGATGAAAATTCTCCCTCTCTCAATATGTTAATTTATCTCTCTCTCTCTCTCTCTCTCTCTCTCTCTCTCTCTCTCTCTCTCTCTCTCTCTCTCTCTCTCTCTCTCTCCTTTTATTATTTTATTATTTTTCTTATTTCCTTTATAGTTCCCAATTCCCAGGAGCATTTGCAAGCAGGGATAAAAATGCGCCCTTAATAATTGATACAGTCTTTACGATCTTGAGTTTTTAATATTGTAATTAAGAATAGAAAAAAAGTTCGTAACCTAATAGGCTGTTATGAAATACAAAAATTCCTCCTAAAATTATAGACACCTTAATTGCTTGTCCCGAGTGGTTAAATCTTTTCCTTTGCTGTGTGTGTGTGTGTGTGTGTGTGAGAGAGAGAGAGAGAGAGAGAGAGAGAGAGAGAGAGAGAGAGAGTGAAAAAGATTGTAGTTTTTTCTACAACTTCATGTTAGTTAATTTAGGTGATAAAAACAGAATTTTGATGCCGATTTCTTAACAAGTAATGACCAATGTCTTTGTGTGTGTGTGTGAGAGAGAGAGAGACAGACAGACAGACAGACAGACAGACAGACAGACAGACAGACAGACAGACAGACAGACAGACAGACAGACAGACAGACAGACAGGGAGTGAGAGGGACAGAGAGAGAGAGAGCACAGAAAGATAGTAGTTTTTACTACAACTTCATGCTAGTTAATTTAGATGCTAGAAACAGGATTTTAATGTTGACTTCTTAATAAAAAAAGACCATTGTCTTGCGTGTGTGTGTGAGAGAGAGAGAGAGAGAGAGAGCATGGAAAAGAATGTAATTTTGACTAAACGTCCTGCTGCTTAATTTAGGTAACCAAAAACAGGACTTTTTTCAGTGATTTCTTAATAAATGATGATCATCCGTCTTGTCTGTGTGTGTGTGTGTGTGTGAGAGAGAGAGAGAGAGTGTGTGTGAAAAGATTGTGGTTTTGACTACAACTCCGTGTCAGTTAATTGAAGCGATTAAAACCAGAATTTTATTGTTGATTTCTTAATAAAAAAATGATGACCATTTGTCTTGTCTATGAGAGAGAGAGAGAGCAGAAAGAAACCCTTGGCAACGAGTCCTATTTTAACTCTATTTACTGGTCATACAAAAGATTTCTGTTTTTACCCTGATCGTGAGCATCATTTTGTATATTGCCGGTGTAGGCCTAAGCGAATGCTCGAACACAGAAGTTGTGTATGGAAATACCCACTGCGATTTGAATGGTACAAAGTTTTTTGGATGTAGGTCTTAGGGTCCACTATATACATATATATATATATACAAATCAAGAGAATAACAGACATTTCGTACGTATTATATACTCTGTGTTCCTAATGTCACTTACTCTCATATCTAGTGCAAGTCTACAACGGCAATTATTAGTTCCGACAGAGAAAAACGGCTTTCTGGAAACGGACACAGTCGCGTAGACTTATGTGAGTTATCCATAAAGTGCTTCAATGTTTAATACGCTGGTGACGGATGTTTGCGTAGAAAGGTAAATTTAGCCTCAACGGGATGCTGGCGTCCATGACTGTAGTCGTTGCAATGACAGATTGCATGAGCAAATTGAACAAACCTCCACAAGTGAGGCTAAGAAGAAAGTTATTGCACGCTCACGAAACTTGTGTATGGCATGTTCAAGTTGTTCCAGAACTTGTCACTAAAATAAGTGCCAGAAACTGAGAAAATAGAATGGTGAATGAAATGCCGCTCCGTACCATGGTAGATAATTGCCATGTTCTGTATAAACTGTGAGTAACAGCTTTTTTTGTTACTACCTATAATAATAAAACCCGAGTGGATCTTGTCTGTCCTCCCCAGGGTGACAGTAGAGAAGACATGACGCAGCCACCCACCCCCTGCAAACCGGTTTGTCCGCTCCAAGTGGGGGAGGGGTAGGTAAGGGAATGGGAGGGTTGGGGAGACATCCACCCTCCTCCTGCAAACCTCTCTGTCCGCCCCAGGTGGGGGCGTGGTAGGTAGGGGATCAGAAGGGTATGGGAGACATCAGCGCCTGGTTCCAGCGCTCATAGCGCGCCAACAAGCTCGTATATATATAAATGCTGAATATAACATGCATAACAAGGCAAAACATTGTAGTGTGTAGTTATTGTGAAATAAAAGGATACTTCTTACATTTTCTTTTAGTTTCATCCTCATTGCGTTAAACACGAGATGTGGTTGAATCATCCTCACTAGGAATGCTTCAAAATGTTGGCTACCTCTCTTTTAGGACTCCGCTTTCCATAGATTACATGAACTGACGAAAAAGAAAATGATAAAAGGGAAAAAGATTTTTAAGCACATGTCACCCTATACGGGTGTTTTTAGTGTTAACTCTAAAAATCTTACCAGAATAGTCTAGAAATTTGGAACTAACCATTAGAATTTTCTTCTTTTTAATGATAATTTTCATAAGATATATGTGTAAATAAAGTACAGACGACTACAGTATTTTGATCTATGCTTAGTATTTCTTCATAGGAATAGAACACTGACTAATCTTGAACTTTTACTATTTTGAAATAGGATTTCTCTGTCTGTTTGCTACAAAAATAACCATAATAATAAGAAAGGAATTACCAAAGCTTTCCATCAATAAAGTAAAATGGCATTGTGGTGTATGTTTTTTTACATTAAGTGGGCCTGACTACTACTGATTTCCTTAAGGAAACAGGCCACCATCCAAAAGGTGGGCAGAAATCCAGTTTCAATGACAGAGCCTAGTTGCCTATGTCTCGAACTAGTATACCCACCCTTAAGTGGGCCTGACAGCTACTGGTTTCCTTAAGGAGACAGGCCACCATCCCAAAGGCGGACAGAAATCCAGTTTCGATGACAGAGGCAAAGTTGCCTATGTCTCGAACTGGTATACCCACTCTTAAGTGGGCCTGACAGCTACTGATTTCCATAAGGAGACGAACTCGACTGACGAAATCCAGACATTTCTAAGAGCCAAAAGAATGGTTCACAGACTGGCCTGACGACTGCGTTGTCGAATGCTCACCAAAGGCAGCTAGGGAGGAACCCCAGACACACCTTCAGAGGGACCTTGGAAGGCGTGGGGGGACGCCTCCAAAGGAACCTAGGAAGGATCTTGGAGTCCCTCCCATGTCACCAGAGGTGCATCTTCGACCCTGCAGTCGTCAAGTCAACCTGTGACTCATCCACGCTGCCCTTCAGATGTCTCAAGCCCTGCGTCCTTCCTGCTGTGCAAGCCAGCCAAAATTCCTCCATCAGCTACGGGTGGCTGGCACTGCGATCACATCTGCTGTCTTTCCCTTCCGAACTGCTACCTCGAGTTGGGCTTCCTCAGCAATTCGGTCGTTCATCTCCCTGAATTAGATCCTCCACCATCTGCGTTAGGACTGCCCATTGCTTCCCGTAGTCGTCCTTCTCTTTTTCAGGCGTGCTGGGTAAGTTTTACTGCTGCTTATTATTATTATTATTATTATTATTATTATTATTATTATTATTATTATTATTATTATTATTATTATTATTATTATTATTATTATGCTAATAATAATCTTTTTTTATTTTTCCCTGTAAATATTGTACCCCAACAGGAATAATCGAAGAAACTTTAAAAGATGCAAGTTATTTAAAAAGTGTACTAATCTGAAAAACACACTCGATATAGGTTATAATACCTCCATAGAGTAATGAGTATCCCAGCAAATGAACACAGGTTACTTTCATTAGGTAGTCTCAGTAGTATTGAACCCTGAAAGATTCATTGGCACATAAGTGTAAATCTAGAAACAGACCTCCTTAATTGACATTTGGCTCAGACACTATACCCTCAAAGTAAATAGTGAGGCGTCAAATTCATCGCTTGGTAGGGAAATGGTGCTCATAATTATATCGTAGATTCTGCAACACAGGCCTAATGCTACATACTAATTGTTATTAGGTACCAAATTGTGTTAAAGCAATAATAAGTGGAAACCCGCCCACCCCACCTCCCCACTACGACGACATAGGTCAAGACGAGAGATATGAAGGTGAAGCCAGGTGTACCCCAGGAAAATAAATGTGCAAGAACAAGTTTTACGTAATTATTCTGTTGGTTAAAAATAAGCAACAACTGAAGCTAAATGAAAACCATGTTATTACAGACAAACCCTGTTCACAGGAAATTTCCCACTTGAAATCATCAATACTGCTACGTGTTAGGCTACGGTATGTCAAAGAATAAGATGATGGTAAAGAAAGCACCTACTAACTTTGTTTATAAAACTTAAGTATAACTTCCGAAGTAATATAACGAAATAAAAATCACTGGGTAAGGTAACTTCTACATGTATTTTTCATGAAACCTTGGTCATGAAATTCAGGAAATTCGATCCTTGTTTCTATTCAGAAACGCTGATTATTTGGGATACCCCAAAGGTCCATATACTTTCCTTCCTGACCTAATAGTTTGATTTAGAATGTGAATTAATGTTCATACTTTATAGGAAGAAGTGGCCCAAAAGACAGGCAATTAGCAGGAAAAAATAAGGTCCCTAACACCAATAGCAAGCTTAAACGAAAGGGGGTAAGCAGTAAACCTTGTATAAAAATCCAGTCAATTGTCTACTGTACAGGGCATGGCATTGTAGGTAAGGTTATGTAGAATGAGGAAGACCAGGTGAGATTTATATTGGGATGTGTTTCTGGTGCGATTGTCTACTATTTTCAATTATTCAATGTTTACCTGGCGTAAACAGAGAGTTCCAGTTCAGAAGAGTCTAGGGCTTAGCTCTGGAAGCCTACAATCCTCAACGGCTTTGGAAAAAAAACAGAATGGTTTCACTTCAGCGAAATATGACCCACTGTATTTTAAAATGCTTTTCTGTTACAAACCCAAAACTTTCCGTTGGGCCTGGATAAATCAGTATACGTTCATCAATAAAGTCAAAATTAACCATAACAAGCAGGTTAGACTACAGTAACAGAAATTTCCTAGTATACCTTACACAGGTTTTGAATGCGCTAAAAACTTTCTTAAATGTAGACGGACACAGATATCAAGTTTAGTTTGCTATTGAACCTGATACAAAAGCCTTAAATTACTGGTAATGGCCAATTTAGCCAGGGGGTTCTAGACTAGGAGTCCCTGACGTCTGTGCCATTCTTAGATCCACAACATTTTGGACATATATAAGAAAGAATTACTTCTCTACATGTTTTAGAATAAAAAAAAATACGCTACAGTACTATTAACATCAGACATGATCGAATTGGAATGAATTGTATCAGTTTATGAAAATACCATGTTGTTTGTTTACATAAAAACAAACTTTACTCCACGTCATTTTACGCTTTGTTGAAATGCGATCGATATTCTTTTCTTAGGTAATAAACACTTTGGTAAGAAATGGCTTCGTGGACTCCTGGAGCCTCAGTATTGCTAAGGTGTCCAGTAGAGGAAAGCCGGTTTGTATAACAAAATATAGCAAAATAAACACTTCACTAGCGAGACGTTACACTCTTCTGGTGGTCCCACGGAAATATAAAGGAAAAGTGTTTACCTGCATGAAGTTTTTTTGGCTGCCCTAAAATAAGATACCATGCCAGCAAAGGCTGGCTTAGACTAAAACGAAAGAAGGACCTTTTTATCTACGGGTTGCCAAATAGCAAGAACAAGGCTGGCTTAATCTAAAACGAATGAACGTATACCTTCATGCCTGCCAAAGCCCATGCTGTCATCTGACCAGCTTGATCTTGCAAATTGTCAAGAATTATCGAAAACTGCAAAAAAAAAAAAAAAAAAAAAAAAAACTGGTAGTGTGATGAAAGCGTTAGCGGTCCAGGATAAAATCTAAAAGTTAATGGAATATGAGTAAGCAGAGAGACCGAGAAAGTATTTTCTTAAACATTTTATGGTTTCACTTAATGCTTGACACTGTATGTATGATTTAGTTTTCCAATATTCCATGCTTATTCCATCGACTTTCGTGTCTCACTATACTCATTGCTGCTTACACTAGACTCTTCAAGTTTGTTACAAGTTTCAAGTACCTTTGGCATTTTGTGAGGCAACAACATCAATAAATACATTCAAAACAGCCCTCCCCCCACTGAATATAACACTACTCCCAGTGTTATGTTCAGAGTATACTGAAGGTAGTAATCCCCTATAGAGGACAATGGTAACATACAAACTATGGGCTATAAAATGATCATCCAATTGCGTTGGTATCTAGATATTGCACAGATTTCTTCACTACAGATGATAACTAGAGGTAACACGTTTGCTACAGGACTGGTCTCCCAGTTACTAAAGTTAAACAATATTGGGTCTGGTAAGTACTTGTGTGAATGATCAGCAACAAATACTAAAAACTTGAGCATGATTGTAATACTCTAGATAAGATTATGACTCTTCATGTAAGGAGCATGTCTCTATTAGTAGATAAGGAATTCTCTCTCTCTCTCTCTCTCTCTCTCTCTCTCTCTCTCTCTCTCTCTCTCTCTCTCTCTCTCTCTCTCTCTCTCTCTCTCTCTCTCCATTATAAAAATATTGAAGTGATATAGTCTCCAGTGAGATCTTTAGACTTTCTCTGGCCAGTCTAATACACTAGCCTGTGTATGAAATAAATATTAATGAAATAACTTTGACTTAAGTTGCCATTGCTAGTAATTTTACCACAGAAAACTATAAAACTAGTTCAACTGTAAGTGCTGATATTGTTGTGCATCTTCTCCCTGCTTCAAAATCTTCTCCATTATTAGTTAGCCTTCGTTTGTCGTGTAGTAATAAAAATCTTTTTAAAAAAACAGGTAAAATAAAGAGTGATAAAATTAGACTTAGTAGGTCATTTTGTTTGTGGATGGAATGCTGAGATTAAAATATTGGGGTTATATGCTAGAATCTCGGGACATCTTGGAAAGCATGCCAACACCCACTACATTTGTGTCGTATTTTAGATCAAACAGATGTCGTGCCAATTTAAACCCTTGATCTCGAGTAGCTCCTGTATAGGCTTAAAATATAGGCATAGGATCTTTTTACATTACTGGGAGATATGCAAAAATCTACAAAAGTGCATCCATTCCACAGTATTTGCATTATTGTGCAGTTCCTTCGCGACGTACTGCGAGTTTTCGTATGAATATTACCTGAAGTACAGTTGGTTTTGGTGAGCAACCCAAACGAACAAAATATACCTAATTATTCGCCATTGAATCATAGAAAATTGGGAAAAATTAGAACGACAAAGATAGCAATATGAATGTTCCAGCTTTAAATGAATGTAGAATAGCGGTAATAATTAAAATGCATTCGATATAATCGCACAATTGTTCAGCTGAAGTGTACTGAAGTTTCCCCTTCTCCGTTTTCTTCAAATGGCGGACGATCACTCGCTCAGGTGGCCCGAGCAGTCATCCGTACGGAACCATAACTATAAAATATTATATATTGTCGTTTGTATAGTGAATGACGTTGCCACGAAAGACGCGTTACAGTGAAGTGATGGTATTTCCAAGTGAAATGGTAACGGTGATAATAATTCCCAAGACAATCAGGTCGGGGGGTCATAGGTCACTGTTGTCTCGGAGGTCCAACAGGCGAAGATGAAAAACAGTCTGCCTTTTCTTTTTATCTCCTTTTTATTAATGTATAATCTATTGTTGCATGTCATTCCGTACTATAATGGTTCTCTGACGCTGTTATTTGTTGAGATTCAAGATGTCCTTTGTAAGTTGCCGTAACCCTAGTCAGACGTTAGGCTACTGTTAAAAACCCATTCGTATAATTCATTGTTTTCATGACCAGTCAGATTTACACTTTTCCACACGTAGTTTAGTTACTCCTTGTTAATTATCAGATATTTACAAGTATTAGCTCCGCACGGACTGCATGGAACGGTTCTACGAATAGGCTACGACTGATATTAAGGGAGCCGTATGTTCAAGAAGGGATTGGCTAACGAAATCTATTAGCCTACAAAAGGAACCATACTAACCTAATGTATCCTAACCTATCCTATTGGGCCTGCTACTTAGCTGGGAGGCTCCACCCCCCAGTGAAGGCAACTTTACTTTTTACCAGAATTTCCCCGATAATCCTGCGCATGCGCAGTAGCAAAAATATAATCAGTTCTCAGTCGAGTTATTCCATAGTTCTACCATATAATCTACTCTGGTAGTTTCTAGCTGTTATTTGGAATGGGGTGAGTAGGCTAGGAATTTCATGTTAAACTGAGGGTGGAGGTGCACATTTTCCAATTATTGTATTAACTAGAAGGAAAAACTGAACAGACAAATTGGATGGATGTTGGTCCTACGCTAGTCGTAAATTAGCAAGTTGGAGTAACCTTTGCAGTCTTTAGTCTAATTTTAAAGTGATGACAAGGCATAGGCTAGCCTATTTTTGTACGTCTCAGCACTTCTTCTCATTTTCCTTTTGGATATCTTTATCTTTTTGTTCAACTGCTTCAGTGCCCTGTTTATACTCTTTTGAGCAATGAATTGTTGAAACTGCCCCAGTATATGGCTTTACCCTATAGCCTAATTTTATAAATAAAATCAAATATACAGTATTTCTAAGTGTTTTTACATGCAGTAGGCTATTTGAAATGGCCTAGTGCTATAACATAATGAAAAAATTTGTACTCTCCACATGAATCTCACAGTCTGTTGAAATTCACGAAGTGCAGGTGTTTCAAGTGTTGGAAACAAAACACTAAGAAGCCTTATCTTATGCATATATTTTGTGATACATCTGATACTTAAAAGTAAATTGCCCTTTCTTCATCTTGAGTAGCCTGTGAGATCATTGTTAAGTAGTATTTTGATTTCTGGAATTTTATTGTTTTATGAATTGATATTGATGTCATTAATGGCTCATATTTTACACTACCACCAACAGATGGAGACCAAAAAAATTATGACTGGCTTATTGAGACATAACATCTTACAATCCAATACTGTTGATGTCAGCCTAGTTATAATTGATGAATTTTCTATTTTACCAGACCTTATTTGAGCGTTATGTATTATATACCCTCATATCTTATGATGCTTAGTACCACCACAAGAATATCGTTATCCTCCAACTCTGTTTTTCACCCAAAGCTTGCTTAAAACAACTGATATCTCACAATAAGCAAAAGAACTGATCTTTAGTACGTGAAGCCAGATTCTAGACACCTTAATGTAAGTGATGGCACTGATAGTTATATCACTGTATTTTTTTAAGTTGTCATAACGTGCTATCTTAGTCACTTGTTACTTGCTAGGCTTTTAGGTTTAATGCCTTAAGCTTAGGAAAAGTTTATTTGCATTTGTGACACTTTGGTAAACTTATCTTTTTCCCTGTACCATTTCTATTTGTTTTGAGAGAAATAAAGATTATCCTAAAGTTCAAAAAATGGCAACAGTTCTTGCATACCACCCAGATAGTGTAGCTACAAATCTCATTGGATAGTGCAGTTTGATGGTATATTTATATAAATCACAGGAATATTTAAAAGGAGACAATCTTTCTTGCTCAGGCTGCATCCTAGGTAAGGTTAGGATGTATTGGTTCCAGGTTACATCTACACTCAGCTCTGGGTCTGCATCCCACAAACAGACTTGAACCTTCTAGTATAGGTTAGGATTTATTAGTTGTAAACTAGGTCTTCATTTTTGGATATCATCTGTTAACCTACCATTTAATTTATCCAAACACATGAAGTGTAAATCCACTGAAATCATATATCCATTGAAATTAAGGTTTATATATACTTACCATGTAATTACAGAATCGGAGCCCGCCACCTCCTCCCCTCTCATGGACATAAGGACACAAACAGCATGAGGTTTTCTGCTAGGTTGTTTCCAGTACTCCCGTTAGTGGGCAGGGCTTGTCACCTACACTAAGCTTTCAAAGTGCTACGGTGAATTTTTAAATTTAAGCTGCCGCGCGAGTTGAAACTATAGCTATGTAATTACTTGGTAAGTATATATGAAACTTAATTTTATTATGAAAATATCATTTCTCCTAGGTATACAAAGGAAAGATTTTTATCATATTTTATTTACTCAACCACCCCAGTTTGTCCCTGATACCAAAGGAAAAAGCTTGGTAATGGCAGGTGGGGGGTTATTCCTCCTTTAACCACCAGCAAAGTACCTTGTTACCAAACTTCAACAAGGAATACCCTTATGTAAAAAGCTTAGGGTTCCTTATGTAAAAAGCTTAGGGTTGTATGCCTAGTAAAAATGCAAATTAAGTTTTTGTCTTATCTGATAACTTCTCCAGCGTGAAAATCCTAAAATTAAAATTGAAATTGGCTCTATCATTTACAAGATATTAGATAACCTATGCAGTTGAAGGAAAGACAATCCAGATGGGGTTATCTCATTAAGCTATCTTTGGAAAAGATATCTTTTCTTCCAAACGTACCTTTTTTGCCCAAGTCAATTATGGGTGTATATCTTGTTTTATTTTTTATTTGTTATTCATCAATTTGTATTTCAGTTGTTAATCAGTTTTGCAAGAATGCAAATCATTTTCATTTGCTGCACAATATATTGTAATTCCATAACTTTTGTGAAACCAGTGATATACTTAAAGTACGGTAATTTAATAAACTTTTTTTACTTGTCAGGGAGACGCAGAGATCTTCATCAAATACATCAAGTTACCTTACCAACCATGGGTAGGAACCATTCTATGACATATTTGTGGATTCTGTTTGAGGTTCTAAGAGGTTGCTGTGATCCAGTCATCTGAATACAGTTTAGCACATCTTTTTGGCTGCTACCCCATAGAGCCCTAGGTCAGTGGTAGTTCCCTCATCCATTTCAATGGTGTCAGTAATGCTGGGCATCTTGCTGAAGTTGCAAACCTCCTTCCTGACTCTGACAACATACCTTTTATGTGTATGCTTGCCAGAGCACACATAAGGGATCTATCAGTCACTGAGGAGGTGTAAAGGTTCTTTATTGCCATTAGTTCATGTACAGAAAGTACCTCTTTCACAGCAAGATGTCCAATATGGTAAGTTTAATTTTCTTGGGTACAATAGTGTACACGTATGAATGCTAGCAAGAGAGAGAAAGTTTGAATGTTCTGAATCATTGCTTTTGACAGCCATACCAGTTCATACTTCACGTACTGCTACTTTGTATACAGTATAGTATGAGGGTATTTTAAGGGAATATGTTTGTTGGACTATATTTAGTTATATAGTGGCTAATTCTTTGCATTTTATGCGTTTTATAACGTAAAGAATTTATTTGTTCTTCATTGAGGGTGTGAATTGTTATTATTAGGCAGTTTAAGCAGACCACTGAATTACAATAATGAACTCATAAAATTGGCTCAAAGGGTCTGATTTTTTAATAATAAATTGTAAATTTTGTAAGTTAACTTGCAGTTCATTAAAAATTTAATCTTAATAAATTGTAAAGGCATAGCATTCCCACAAAATTTCCTTAATTGTATAGTAAACCCCCCGTATTTTGCATTCTCACAATTTGCGGAATTTTCAGTGGAACATATATACACATTATTTGCAGAAAATTCGCCCATTGAATATTTCACTGAGAAATATTCACCAATGACTGTTTTCATATCATTTTCATGACTAAATGCGCTTTTTGTGTTTTTTTTTTTTTTTGTGTTTGAATTATCAAAATAGGCAGTTCTAAATGTTTTTAGGGGGGCTTTAAGTATTCGCGGATTTTAGCTATTCGTGGGGGGTGTGGTATGCATCCCCGCAAATATGGGGAGTTTACTGTATTACTAAAACTCAGCATTCACTGTTTGTTGAAGTTAGGACATTCAAGTGAGATGTTAAATTGGACCCAGTTGACTGTTCATAAAGTGTCCAGAGATCAAATAACAGTGACCAGTTCAAAGACAAGATAAAATTTGAAATTGTTTATCTTGTCTTTGATTGGTCAATTGGACATCATTTGGGAAGATTGAAAAGGGAATAAATGATAAGTATAGAAAACAGAAAATATTACAGAATGAGGTGGAAGGTAAGCTAGAGAACTTATGCAGGAAGCACCACTTACAAGACACTACAGCAGCATCTTGAATGACTTTATCATTACATTTTTGAAGTTTCTTCAAATGTCCTGTTGCATTCCTAACTCAGACTATTTTCCTGCTTCTATTTTTGTCTTTAATGTGTTGTGAGATCTTTTGAACCCTTATAAAAGTCTAAGAATTTTACTTAAAGGTTTGTTAAAACTTTATATTATAGTAATATGGTGCTGTTAAAAGTAGCTGGTCCTGAAACTAATGAAGAGTGCAAAGGAGCTGTTTGTTGGATGTCAAAACCTTATTAAGTTGTGTAATCAAAACTCTGTGTCATAGTTTTATCATTTAAGCCATATACTTTATGATATCACAGATCTGCAAATTATTTTTTCAAGAAAAGTGAATATGCCATTTTCATTTTTTTTAACAGGTCCGGGAAAAAGAATGGCCATTCCTCTCTGCACCATCACAACATCCATATTTTGACACCTTTGTAAAGAAGTGAACATTAAAAATCAGTGCAGCAGCTGGTTAAAGAAACAAAGCAAGGAACACTTAGTCCAACTTTAAGTCACAAATCTTAGTGAGTTTACCATTGTTGAAGCCACTCAGGTGATCGGAAGGAATAGGTTTTGGTTCATGGTGCTTGAAATGTAAGTTGAGTTATGTTTATTGATGTATGTTACAGCATTGTGTTATTACACCTCTGAATAAGACAGGCTGGAGCATTTTGTGTTTATTATAACTCAGTAAGCTGAGCTGTTCTAGTTTCATAACATGAAAAAGTTAGTACTTGCATCATTAAGCTTTGAAATGTTTGTTTTAGTATTTTGTTGTGCAGATATTGTTTTACTCTAAGAAGTATTGGCCATCATGTCTAAACTCAGTCTCTGCAGACTAGTGTGCCAAATACAAATCAAGCTTATGCTTCAGTCTCAAAGGAGGACTTGGTCATCATGAAAATTTGGGTCCTACAAGGTCTTTAAACATTACCAGTAAAGCAAGCTTTGGCTGTCACCACTTGGAACTACCAAAGACATTTCTCTTTCTCATACCTTGAGACATTGGACATAGTCCCATAGACAATTTTTATGATAGGTCCAATGATGACATCTGTTCAGGTAGTCCTTTGATTTATTACCACTTCTTTCATCATTTTGTTCTGCATTTCCTTTCCTGTCCAGTCTTTGTCAGACTTTCTTGCTTTCCTCCTTCAATGTTTTAGTATAACCAAAACAGCCTACACATACTAATAGAAGGTATTCAAAGCTCTAAGGTGTGGACGTACTATACTGCATTAAACTATTTTTGCTAAGCAGGCCTTGAAGTGTTTGGTAATTTGTAGATTACTGCACTTTGAGATTGTTATTCCTTACCTCCATTCAAGCCTCAAGGTACCATGTAAAATGAATTCTTGTCTGTCCTTTATGGCCTTGAGTAAAAGTCTTACCTCATTTAACAAATTAAGACTTTTCTCAGCTTTGTACATAGCAACTAAGCTAAAGTAAAATTTTGGTGGTTAGTATTTTTTTTAACACATTAAGAACTTGATAAAACATATTGTGGGGAATGATAAGTAGTTCTTAAAAATAAGATTTATTTTTTCATATACAGACCCATTGGTGTAAGGGAGCCTAAATCTGCTGTTACCTCTAAAGCTTTCTTCCTTACTGTTGATCTAATTCTCTGGGTGCAGAGCAGGGAACATCTCTGTTCCCTTGCCTTGTGACTGGAACACTATTGGCTGAAATGTCAATGGGTTTCATTCTCCAAAAATGTTAGTAAGCTTTCTTGATGATCATCACTACCTTGGGCCTGGTTTGATCTTCTGCCAATGCAACTATAATTCCGGGAAACAAGCAGCCACTAGAAATGGTGAAAGGCATGGGTAGACAGTACCCTTACCACCTCTTGCCACTGAATGGGAGTTTCTTGCTAGATATCTTGCCTCTTCCCTGGTGCAAGGGCGAACACTGAAACCTTAGAGTGTTAGAGCTCTGGCTGGATATCCCAAAGGCCCATTCTTGCCATATATCAAGAACCAAAAGGCTCTTAGAAACTCTTTCATTTGTGGCAGAGAAGAGACTTATCAGGCCAGTGCTCTAAATCCAAAGACATCCTGTCATATGGGCAAGTGGCCCATTTATAGAAGAATCTTGACCTTGCTTCTGGTAAAGAACAGGTGTTAAGGGTAGGCACTGTCTTATCAAACCCAGTCTTATAGCCTCTTGTTTATCACCCTGCTTGCTAACTCATTTAAAATAACTTTTACTGCCACAGCTTTAGAGAGTGGGAAGTCGCAGTTTGTTCTTCTGTTGTACCTACTTGTATGTTTAATAGTATTTCTTTTGTTATACAGTATTGCTACTGACCAATATTAACTCATTTATGTATAGATTTGACAGCCAGAATAACTGTAACAAGAGGTGTTTAGATTATTTATATTGAGTTTGCAATGTATTAAGCATCTTAATTTTCCCCAGACTTTTTAAAAGTGCTGGAGACCAGTGAAACATTTGATCACATTATATTTTCAGTGAGGAGGATGAATTTGGCAAAACTTTAATGCCCCCAAACCCCATCACTGACTACATCTATTTATCAGACTGTGAAAACACAAAGTTCAGATCGATTAAAAAGGGCATTGTTCATACACAGAACAAACCTTTGGTCTTAACATAAGGGGAAAAATTCTCTAGCGCCAGCCGGAGTCCAGTAAAAAAAAAGTTACAAGGCAATTGGTGGCATTGAGAGATGGGCAAGATGGCAGCAGGTAGGAGGAGCTGACCTCCTATGACCCATCTCTGGAAGATAGTTTCAATTTTTCTCTGACTGCCTTTGTAGGAGGAAGCATTTTTGCTTTCTCTCTTAAAAACCAGTTATTTTGCCACTTCCTGCCTGCATTTGCCATTGGATTCTACTTTTCCTTTTGGTTTTTGTGTTCAGTGTGATTTTGTGTTTTTGTGTGTTCCTACTGTGAGTATGCAATCCCACAACCCTCCTAGATCTGTTTAACTCCAGAGAAAATGCCCTGGTATTGAGAACAATCCTTGGTCCCGATTCCTGCCTTCCTTTGTGAAAGACCCACATTCTACTTGTCCAAAATGTAGAGCTAACTTCTGCAGCGTAAGTAACCTTTGTTCTGAATGTGTTGATTGGCCTCCTGAGCAGTGGGAGGGTTTTGGTAAGAAGAGGAGTTATAGAAGGAAGTCTGCACCACCATCTTGGGAAGGTTTTCCATCCTTGATGGCAGATTCCACGCCTGCCCCTTCTAAATCATCTTCCTTTCCAAGATCTGCTCACGCTGCTTCTTCTTCCATGGAAGATTTTACTCCCTCTCGTTCTAGTAATGCTTGGGCGTTGGAAGATTCATTTTGGGGGTGCAGGAGATCTTGTAGTTGATGTGGATACCCCCTGCTCCCATGCAGGGGATCCTTCCCCCCTGAGAGGGTAGAGGCTGCCCCTCCTTCTGTGTTCTCAGGTGGCGATGCGCAGAAGTTGTCAGACTGTTGGAGCTCCTTAGGCCTACCAGGCTTACCAACCCTTTCTGGCCTAGTGTCACATTATTTATCCACCCACTCTCAAGTTTCATCCGCCATGACAGTTTCCCAGTCTACTGTCTCGGTGACATAATCTCACTTCACTTCTGCCATAACTTCATGTTAGCCTCCTCTTCAACACTCGCCACTCCCCACTCCATGGTGTCATTCGTGTTGTCAACTACACCTACTGCTCTCTATTATCCAAACGGTTTGTGATAGAGTGGAAGGCATCTTCATGAAGAAGTTCGATCAGTTAGAGGCTAAAGTATCCAAGAAGAGACGTAATGGATCTTGTCCTTTGTCATCTGCATTTTCCTCATCTTCATCTTCGTCTTCTGCTATAGCCCTTTGTTGGCCGAGTTGGTTGAGCTTCAGACCGTCATTCGATGGGCGGTTCGATTCCACGCCGCCGGCTGATGAAGAGTTAGAGGAGAATTTATTTCTGGTGATAGAAATTCATTTCTCGCTATAATGTGGTTCGGATTCCACAATAAGCTGTAGGTCCGTTGCTAAGTAACCAATTGGTTCTTAGCCACGTAAACAAAAGTGTAATCCTTCGGGCCAGCCCTAGGAGAGCTGTTAATCAGCTCAGTGGTCTGGTAAAACTAAGCTATACCTACCTACCTACCTCCGTCGATTCCCGTCAAACAATGGAGGAAAAGTTTTCGTAGCCTCTCCACACAAGAAGATTTGCGAGTCTTCCTTTAGTACTTGTCATTCTTCTCCTGTGACTGTCATTCAATCATCCTCAGATACCTCAACAGCTGGCTGGTTCTGGCAGATTCTCAGGTAAAGTTGTACTCTACCTAGGGATAGTAATAGACACGACAGTTCCTAGAGTATATCCTTCAGAGAAGTTCAGGAACTATACCCATCTTTCCTCTCCAAGAAGAAGCAACTTGCTCATCAGTGGCAGGTCATTATAGGCTTCCTGTCATCCTTAGAGAAGCTAGTCCCTCACAGTCGAATTCACATTCGGTCCCTCCAATGGAGACTGAAAGAGTTTTGGTCCCCAGCAAAGGATCCTCCCTTGTTCAAAGTTCTGTTATCAGAAGAAGTGAGAAAAGACCTAGCCTGGTGGCTGGACGACAGGAACCTGACCGTAGGAGTGTCCCTGCACTCTCCTCCTTCAGAGATCCTATTTTCGGATGCCTTTCATGAAGGATGGGGAGCACACTCGGAGGATCTTCTAACATCAGGAGTGTGAGATCACCAAGACAAACAACTCCATTTCAACATTCTGGAGTTGAAAGCAGCCTTCCTAGCACTAAAGGAATTTCAAGACGGGGTGACAGGGCATTCGTGGTTCTAATGTCCAACAACACTACAGTGGTAGCTTGTGTCAACAAACATGGGGGCTAGTGTCACGTCATCTTCACGATCTGACAATACAACTGCACCAGTGGGTGGTCTCTCAATCAGTAGTTCTGTCAGCCAGATAAATCATAGGCAAGAAGAACGTAGTAGCAGACAAACTGAGTCAATGGGGTCAGTTCTAGGAACAGAGTGGTCACTATATCGAGAGGTAGCAGAGAGGCTTTTTCCTCTATGGGGAAGGCCATAAATAGACCTCACAATGAGACACAACAGAAACTAGAGGTTTTTTGTTCGGTCATTCCTGATCCCTGGGCAGTGGCAAGGGACGCCCTGCAACATCCGTGGGACAATCTGGATGATTATGCCTTCCCTCCCTTTTGCCTCATCTGTCAAGTCTTCAACACAGTAATGATTTCCTAGAACCACAGAATGACCCTTGTAGCTCCCTTGTGGCCACACGAAGAATGTTACCCCGATCTTCTAGTCTTACTTGTCAACCGCACATCAAGAGATTTCACCAGTCGATATGGTCCCTGTCTCTTCACGGCTGGAGACTATCCAGTATCAATTACGAGCGAGAGGCTTTTCTCGCAGGGCAGCGACTGAGATGCCGGGCTACCTCAGGAAGTCTTCTACAGCTGTGTACCAGGGAAAGTGGGCTGTCTACTGTGATTGGTGTCATCAACAGGGTCTTTATATGTAATCAAGGGTTACAGGGCTGCCCTAAGTTTAGTTCTACATGTCAAAGATGTGAATTTATCCTCTTCATGGGAGATTTCTATGCTTCTCAAGAATTTCGAGTAGTCCTGTTCTCCAAGAGACCTTAAACCTCCAAATTGGGACCTAACATTGGTGCTGAGCAGTCTGACACGCAGCTGATATGAACTCTTAAGAACTTCTTCAGACAGGAATTTAACCCTCAAAACTGTTTTCCTTTTGGCCTTGGCATCTTCCAAAAGAGTAAGCATACTACATGAACTATCCTTTAATGTTAAACACACTAGGGGTTGTGGATCAGTAGCCTCCGAATTTTTCCTGGAATGTGTGGCTAAAACCCAAAATCCCTTGGTTCGTGACAACAGATTCGAGACGTTCTCCTTCCCCTCTCTGACGGATTTTGTTGGTTATGACCCCGATGAGTTACTTTTATGTCCCGGTAGGGCACTGCATAACTATCTGAAAAGAACTTGACACCTCAGACCTGTTTGTTGAAGACTTTTCGTTAGTGCAGGCCAGATCAAGAAAGAAGTGTCCAAGAATACTGTCTTGTTTTGACTACGCCAAACCATCTTCACATCCTTCTATCTGCGAGACGCTGCCCACAGATCCTTGGACACTGTTTCCTTGGGTCTGGCGGTGGCTGCTCAACAAGTTGTGTAGCTCATCCAGTGCCCCTAGCAGGACAGTTTGTATCTAACCTAAGATGATTGGTTTTGAAAGTGAGAATGAATGGTTTGACTGGTCTACTCCCTCTCTCTTTCTAATTCCTTCTCTACTGGCAGGCAGTGGAGAGAATCATGCGCTGGAACTGGTCAGATACAGGCAAGTGTTGAGCCCTTTCCATTAATTTTGTTCATACACAATATGAAATACCTTGGAAGCAAGTCCTTGCCTCTCTCTTACAAGGGGAGAGAGGAAAAACAACAAGGCTGGTGGCTATCTTAGTGCTGTTGTCTCCAACAGTTTAGTTCTTTATTGAGGCACAATATAACTGGAGTTCCATTTTGTCTCTCTACCCAGATGTCTGACTGACAAGTAACCCTTACTTGACAGCTCAGATGCTTATGACTCCTTCCTATACCTGTCCTTGGCCAGGAAGTGAGACTTGTTGAGCTGAACCTCCAGTTGGTTCTGAGGCTTTCTCTATCCTCCCTCCAAGAGTAAATCTCCCTTATGTTACAACCAAAGGTTTGTTCTGTGTATGAACAAATGACAAATTTTCAATCAATTTTTATTTTTCATAACTAACAAACTTATAGTCTTAACATAAACTGCCCACCTCAAGCCAGCCCCTCATATTTTACCTGGGTCAGAGAAAACTGACACTGTCTTCCAGAGATGGGTTTAAAGAGGTTGGCTCTTCCTCCTACCTACCGCCATCTTCCCCATCTCCCGATACAGGTACCACCAATTTCCTTGTAACGTTTTTTAGCCAGGCTCCAGCTGGCGCTAGGGAACTTTTCCCCTTATGTTAAGACCAAAGGTTTGTTAGTTATGAAAAATACAAATTGATTTAAAATTTGTCATTTTGTAAAGCATTTTATTTATTCATAAAATATTAGCTTTAACAGTTTTGTTCGTATTTTGTGTTTCAATCCCATTCACAGTACAAGAGATTAAATAATTGATTATAGTGAGTTTTGTATAAACAACCTAGATATATTGGCTAGTCATGGTGTGATATTTCAGTTTTAGTAATTGATAGCTCAGTTATTTCCAGGCTATGTCATTACCATTATTCATTGTACATGATTTAAGAGTTCTTTATTTAATTTGAGCATCCCCATCTGTCTTCTGCAGGGAATGATTCATGTGGCTGAAGAGGAAACAGGAGATTACAACACTTTCTCCAGTCATGTTAGGAATTTAGATATGATAGTTTGATTAAACTGCTCAAGGATGATGGTAATAAAGAGGTACATTGTGTGTGATGGACACTAAAAAGTGTAAGGAGTCATACAGTTCATATGGTTAAAGTCTCTTCCACCTCTGTTGACTATTAAAGCTTACATATTTCTTCCAAATTTTAGCAGTTAAAGGAAGACGATATTTTTTAAGTACCGTCCCCACCCATAAAGTGTCATAGTCAGTCCATTTATCCTCATCTAGTCATGTGAATGCATCTAGAAAGAACATTTTGTCATGTCAGTTTTATGGGAGTAGTAATATGGTGTCAAAGCCCAGGAGCTAACGTGATTATTAAATTAAAATGAGATTGTTATAAAAGTGAATAGAATGTATTGTGGCTTTCAGTCTAAGGGAAATAAGTGTTAAGAGTCGCATGTTCAAACTGCAGTTTTTAAGGTGCCTTTAGTGCTGATGCTAATTGGAAATGATGCTAGAATGGAGAATTACTTTTTTTTTTAAACCATCTGGCAAAATAGTGAATAAGCACATATAGAAATAACCAACTTGGTAGCCTCTGCGTAACTAATGCCTTCGCTTCTTAGTTGACATCCTTTGCTTTTTTTATTTTTTATTTGGTTTATCTAGTAATAGTTAGTAGTCTGTAGCCTGTAATCTTGCCCATGGAAAAATAACATGAGTACTAGTACAGTAATTCTGTAGTCTAATTAAAAATGATGTTGAGGGAAAGGAAAGGTTTGATGTTCAGTGCCCGAGGTTTAACTGAGAAAAAGCCAGAAACCAAAACATTTCGTGGATTGCACTCAAATAATCATTGTAACCAAGACTTTTAAGGCTTGAAAAGTTGCTAGTCCCATGCTCAAGTGCAGAAGTGCAAGAAACGCTACCTTTCCAACTTATCTCTACACTCCCCACTTGTGTGGCAGAACCTCTCTCGAGCCTTGTCAGATCACCACTCTACTCACTCTGGTTGCTGAGGGGACTTTGGTTATTTACATTAGCTTGCATGTAGCTATATTCATAGATCTTGAATCTCCTCTCTTAGATGCCATTTGGTTCAAAATTCTTTAAAATTCTACTTTTGTTGTCCTTACCTGTTTGAATGACTTTACAAACTTCTCTTGTTTACAGATTTTGCACAATTAGCTTTCTGCCCAATTTATGCTACAAGCCTTTAGGTTCTTGTAACCTACATGTTGAGTTTACGTGTTTTGTGGACACCTGCGTACAATATTGTGTTACTGACCCATTTCTATGGCTCAAATTTTCTGTACATGCTCTTTGGGCTTATGAATCCATAAACTAATAGCATTCTCTCCAAGCTGGTGGTCATACATTTTAACTTGAGTTCTTCCTTTAGTTTCAACTGTGGTCATTTTGTGATGGTTGAATCCCCAACTAGCACCAGCAATAAGGGCTTGTGTTACACTGTAGTTTGTTGAGTGTGAAATATAATAGTGAGAGTATATTTGACAGGAACTATATAACATTTTCAGATATTGTAGTTTAATGCTAGGTACAGTTGGATAGGTTAGTCCTTGTTTTATTGTTTTGTTTCATATATGCTAACTAATATTTGAATTTTGAGAGGCACCATCCTTATAACAGTATTGTAGGATTCAGAGGGGTTGAATAAAAAAAATAAGGATTTGTAAAGAGCTCAATTCTAGATACTGATATATTCCTTAACGAAAAGCAAGAAGAGATAATATAGTTTTGATGTAATTTTAGAACCAAACTTCAATTTCCAATTACAGGGAAAATGAAAAATATGAACCATATCTGAACGGTTGTCTAAATGCTAATAGGTCTATCAGTTCTTTATGAAGTGTATAGGTTCATTTGCTTTATTCTGAATTTTCCAATCCTAAGACCAAGAAGCTTGGTCAGCTATCTGTCCCATGGTTCACAAATATATAGGTTTAATTTGTGTCATTTGTAGCGTAGATAAGCTGTGGGGATTGTGTGAAGGACCTATAGTAATAGGTATTGATCAATAGGTCCATTTCAAGAAGAAAATCTTGCTTTGCTTAGCTTATATTTTTTCCAGGGTTGGTGTTGTTATCTGATCCAATTGTTTTTTCAGTATCTAATTGTTGCAAATGATGTGAATATCTTGTGATGCATTATATTAATATTGAACTGCAGGCTGTGATATTGTGAAAGTTTTTTTCTTATAGTGCTTAGTACAGCTATGCTCTTGAACTGTACTGAAGTGTTTGTTAGTTTCTTCTTGCTGTTTGATACGTAAAAAACAAGTCTACACCTCAGGCTTTTATGCCACAGTTCATATAAAGGTCTATTAAGAAGGGGTTATGTCATGTGGGAAATAGAATTCAATTTTAAGCATTCTGGGATATTTAAAAGTTTCCATGTCAATATTTCTTGAGTCAGTTAAATGAATTAAGTACGTAGAGTATAATTTTAAGTTCAATTGTCGTTCTTTTGTAAGTAATGCTTACATTTCATTGGAATTTTTGTCACATAGATAATCCCTATGGTTTGTACATCAGAAGAATTAAAATAACAATTATCTGTGTATGCAGGTTTGCTCATTTACTTTGTATAAGTAGGAGCCGTTTGGTGTCCCAGCAAATGATTTAGTTCAAAGGGATTATGTTCCACTTGGTCCATATGATTTTTTTTCTTGTTATGAGGGACAGCATCTTTAAGGGTAGGGAGTATAAAGTCAATCTGGAGTGTCATTCTTGAACAGTCATTTGTTCCTACAAGAATACTAACCTTATTCCTTAATATGGACGGATCTTCAGGACAAACTTCTGGTTATCGAAGCTTGGCAACAAGGAAGTAGTTATATAGCACTAACTAGGAAAAAGGGGTGGAGAAACCGCCCACTTACTTGACTTAATGCATTAATTTTATGTTCTACTTTAGGACAATGTAAACATCACGCTGCTGGAATTGCACTATGGTTGTTAAAGTGTCTTCTCCCCTTGAAATGACTCAGATTTCAGGCTGCCTTTGCTTTTTAGTCTGGTTATCATTGTTATGACTGATTGACCTGTTCACACACTGCTCTCCCATTCTGGACCCATAGGTTGTACTAGAAGATGCCTATCAAACCCATGGGACATCCTCAATGTTTATGCCTTCCCTCTGTTCATCTTGATCCATTTGGTAAAATACCTAGTGTAGGTTACCCCAGGACTCAGGATGACCCTTGTGGCGGGTTGTCTGCAAGTGAAATAATATTCAATCTGTTGAGCCTTTATTTGTGAAGCTGCCATGGCCTGCTTTGCATAGGTAGCCCCCACTTGCTAAGTTACCACCAGTCAGTGGAGTTGCTTGTGCTTCATGGCTAGGAACTATCCAGAACCCCCACTGAGAGATGGACTTTTTTCACAGGGTTTCACAGATGTCAGGTACTTTATGAGGATCCATAGTGGACCAGGGAAAGTGGTCCCTCTGCTGTAATAAAGGGCTATCACTCATCCCTTTCCCAGGTATTCCCACCAGTAAATTCAGGCCTCCATGATAATATGTAACTGTTGTGCTCCCAAGTCTCATCCAGGCACATTATGAGCTTGGGGAAGGTTCAGACAGGGGGTTACACTCATGGCTAGCCCTGGCATTGGTAAGAAGAGTAAGTGAGGTTCAGAGGCTCTTGTAGTTAGTGTGTTATATGGGAGTTAGGTATTATTCTGATTTTCCTGAATTTGTGGTGAAAGCTCATGACCTGTCAATTGCTGGTGAGAGATTCAAATAGTACTCAGTCCCCTCCCTCTAAAACATAGCGAGGATTGAGATAAGATGATAGTTGTGATGTGCTATCTGCACAGGTCTTGACATTTCAGGCCCAAGTGTTAACAACAGTTTGTTTGTATTGACAGGCATAAGAAGTGACCAAGAGTAGTGTATTATTCTGGTTTTTAGAGGTTATCAAGTGGGTGTACTGCATCTGGCAAGAGAGAGAATCTTTTGCTGCAGGTGAGAGCCCACTAAGTTAAAGGCACTCCCTCGTCCCTTGTGTTCACGAGAAATTTCTAAGCGGCCCAGGGATGTTCCCCACAGATGCATAGGCACATACTCCTTTGGACTTGTTGTTTGCTGCTCATCACATTGTGTAGATGCCAAGGCTCGATTGGACAGAAAAGCACCAGTTAACACTTACAGATATTATGCTTTGTTCCTTTCTCCAGCTCCCTACTTCATCCTCACTTCTCAGCACTTCTTTTAATAGAGTGAACATCACTTTGGCTGTCTTGTTTTCCTATGAGATTACAAGTGTTGATTGCTTTTTATGGGTTGTTGTTTGTGTGTGCTACTCAGTGTGTAGGTACTTCTGTCAATGTTATTAGTAACATGGGTCACACATTTTTCAGTATTTATTGGTTAAATTTCACATTTTTGTACTTATGTCCTGTTGCAGTCATCTATAATCATTATTATATATTGTTTAATATTGATATTTAACCACAGCAAATGTAGTCAGTTTTTGGTCTATGAGAGCAGAAGTTTCCTTCTGTTGTTTGAACATTCACAGTGAGGACTGTATTTCGTGGTCTTGTGTATTGAATTCTAACTTATACTAAAATGCTAAGTCATTTCAGAATGTTGAATTCTGTGCTTCCTCTGCAGTTCCTGAATCAGTTCTTTGTCAATACAATAATCAAGCAACATTTGAGCAACCTTGCCTATCAGTCTTGGTACCTTAACTTGCTTCAAGAGAGTGCTTGGCACCAGAACAGGATTTAGCAGATGTGTGAGGCATTTGTTTCTTAGCTGCAGCATTACATTGTGACCCTGTCTGATTGGAAATTTTTATTGCATCTCTCATAAAGGCTTTGATGATATGCAGATCTTTTAGATATCAGTGTTGAAAGGTTTGGTCTCCCTGAGAGATTGTCCTGTAGGAGTATATGCTGCTTATTTTTATTCTTCTAACCTCCTCAGTTTCCAGTTATTTGTAGTCTGCTTAAACAACCCAAAATATGTTAGTGTCTTGTGCTGGTGTTGGACATTCCTTATCTGATTTGTACAGTTACCTTTTCTGCCCTCAGCTAGATTGAGGCATTAGTTACCTTTTCTGCCCTCAGCTAGATTGAGGCATTATTTGGCTAGCACGGCATTCTACAGTATAATAAGAGCTGTTACCACCACACTGGTGGCAGGACACCCACACTACAATACCTACCTTATGAAAAGTTTCATTGTTGTTGGCTTCTTACAGTCTTGAAATTGGAGGCAAAACAGAGGGCGAAGCAGGGGTTTGTACAGTGTAATAAAATTTTTTGAAAAATTTAGCTTAATTTTAGTGTATTAGAATCCACCAAGTAAAGTTAAATGTTTAAAAACATGTCAAGTAGATCTTGGTGCCATACATAAGTTGGTGTTCCACTACTATGAGTCATAGTCTTATAAAGTTACATTAGATTTGAATGCTTTGATTGAAGACACAGAGAACTTGATGGCCATAAGCCTGCAAAACTCCATCCTAAAGTTAACATTGTACTAATGGTGTATTAGGAGAATGTCTCTTGTCAGGTGTTGACTATTCCTTTAAGCCAGTCGGTTTTCCATGTTCCCCTCAAAGATTTAATACTCCGTTTCTTAAAAGAGTAGTTCAGTGTTCAGTTTTTGACACTATTGTCTATTTAGAATCACAGTACTCCCAGAAGTTTTTCCTGTCACTATTTCCAACTTACATAAAAACCAGGGACGCACATTTTGTAACAACAGACTTTTAGTAAACTTTGATCTTGTTGGACACTTTTCTGTCTCGCAGATGTAAAAAAATTTTAATATAGTCATGCAGTTTGTCCATGGGACAGTTTACATTACAGGAAAATTTATAAAGTACTATATTTCAAGTTTGCATTAGGTTTCACAGTTTAAAGCTCAATGTTTTTTTCAATATGCAGTAATAGACAGAATTATATGCACGATGGAGTTAATTTGAATTCCTTTGACCTTGTAAATTTCACATTTAAGTTAAACAAAAATTGTGTGAGTACTTATTACAATATTATTATTTCAGTTTTTTATGATCAGCAAATTTACAGTGGAAAATTCCCTTAAATTTTGTTGCATGGCTCCTATCTATAAGCATCTGTAATTGAGAGCCTGCAAATTGTATTTCATTCATCAGGGAGGTTTTTGTAGATTTTATGCCATCTCTTGTTTTGTTCAAGTACACATTACTTGTAATTTTAATTGAATCATTTTTTCTCAACAGCTTTGGACAGATTTAAACTACTTTGCCTGCTGGCACCTTCCAGGTTGCAAATTGCAGGTGCAGTGTGGCTACCCACCTGAAGGAGGAAAAGAAAGGAAGAGGAGGGGACCCAGGGGAAGGAGGTATGGGATCCCAGGCACTTGCTTTTCATTCTCTCTCTCTCTTGTTCTCCCTCTTCTCTTTGCTTGGTGACTTTGATCATCTGAAATTCTTTCCCGTAGTGTTTCTCTCACGTGAGCCTCTTTTTCAACTACTGTATTTCCAAATATTCAGTTCAGTCAATATTGTCTGGAATGTGGCAATTCTGTGCTTAGATTGCTTCATAAATAGTTTGAACTGACTGGAAAGGATATGATGTAGTGTAACCAAATGACTATATTGTATCATTCTTAAAGTAGTTTAGTTGTTGCCGTCTAGATTGACTTGGGATGTTCCTGATAGACATGTTGCAGTATGAAATTAGCTTTGCTCTTTTCAGAATCACTTTTCAGTTTTTCTCATTCTGTTGGACTTTTTGATCCATTTATTTCAGTATATGATTTTGATGAGTATTTGTCAGCTATATCTCTGTGGTATTTTTCTGTTGTTTAAGCAACTTTAAAAATGACTGAATATGTGTTTTCATCAGAGTAGTGTGTAAGTTATTTGATGTTTGCAGTAAGAAAATGTGACAACATTCTGTATTTAATCATTTCAAGGTGTCATAGGTTGTGTATTTATATAAAATAGTTCTTGCTATCATTAAGGAATCTGAGAGTGGTGCACTGTCTCCTTATATAAGTGAGATTGTAATTACTACCATATACATTCTGACTTGCAAAAATGGTTGAATTTTTGTTCAGGTGAACTACTAAGGTTTTTTAAAATACAAATAGTTAGATGTTGTGATTTTTTTTTTTTTTTTTAGAAAATAATCATGGTAACTTTAATACTTAATGAATGAAATTTCATTGTGATGATATTAACTTGGCTTACAAACTCACATTTGTTTACTAGGCTTTGGATGGAGAATGTATCAAATTAACATTTAGTTAAATATGTAATGTGAAGGTCATTTTTGTGCGATGGTCTTGAAAAGACTATATATAGCCTTCTTTTGTAGCAATAGTTGAATTAAGGATCTGTTTAATTTTCATAAGGATTGCATGTTGACTGTAATCACTCTTTGGGCAGACAGACGCATTGATATAGTGGGTACATTTAGGTCTTAGTTGAAAGATGATTGTACAGAGAGGGTCCTAATCAGTAATGCTGTTTAGACCTTTGCAACCCTGTAGGAAATTCTGAATAGGGCCATCATGTTGGCTTCTTGTTTTTCTCTTTGTTATGTCATGGGACTGGTGGGTTTCCAGATGTCTGGGAATCTAGGAAAAGTTGTTGGTTGAATATGAACCTTGAGAAGATCTGTCTGGATTGATATTTCCACTGTCTGTCTTGATTAAGGCTTTTGCTGTAACTTGGTGACAGGTAAAATCTGGTGTGCCATCCTTCACTTTCTTTGTTTCTGGAATATGTAAAATTAGCTGTGGTGTTGTGTTCTCGCATGGTTTCGTTTTAAGTTTGCGCAGTAATTTTTGTCCCTTTCTGGAAAGGTATTTGATGTTGAAGTGTCTTTGTGGGAACATTTTTTTTCATGTTACTTACTGCATTAGAAAAATGTTTGGTACTGTACATCAATTTTATTCTCTTTCTCAAAGAACATTTCATGTTCTGCTTAAGTATTCTTGTGTTCTTGGAAGATTGGCCTTTTTGATGTACAAATTCTCTTGAGAAGCAAGTAAAAAGGACCATTAAATTTAAGCAAACTTCCGCAATAGAATGCAGTACAAACATGGAAAAAAAAGAAAAAATAAAGCAAAGAGAAGACCGTATAGCAAACTAAATTTGGAAATAAGTAAGTAGCAGACAAATGATTATGTTCATAGATGCACCATTTATGTATAATGATGATGCAGATTATGTCGGTCATGCAAGATTCTCTGCTGCTGATTTGTCCGTTTTCCAAAGCTTAATGTTACACCGGTTTCAGTAAGATAGTAACATTCTATGGTTGTGTGCATATAGTAGGTGTAAGCAGTATTAATTGCTGAGAATTGGTTTGAGCAGCTCTTTGGTTTTGGGATCCAACTTTAACTTTTCATACTTGATACTGAAAAATTCTGTATTCTCAGATGTCAAATTTTGTTTCTGTACCTTGCAGATGAATAAAAGTGCAGTACATAATGTACCATACCTTTCTGTTAAATAATTATTGGGTTGAAACGTGGGTATGCAACTGATAATTCAGGAAGTGTTTGATTTTCTGCAGTTTGTGTTATCCATTGATATGCAATATATCTTGGGATATTAGAGAAACGCCAAGTTGTGTACAAGTTTCTTGCATAGTACTGAATACATAATAGCCTTCTGTATTGCATGAAGCAATTAGGAAACTGATAAGACTGGTTCATACCCTTAGGTGTTTGATATTCAGCTGATAAGCATTTCCTTGCATAACTCTCATAGGAACTTGGGGATACCATGGTTCTTCTATTTGGAATTTGTTGCAAGTTTAGTGTAAGAGGTTAGCACAGGCATTGGTGATTACTGACTGTGGTTTTCTTTGGAAGGTTGTCTTGGCAAAGACGGTGGAAGTGTAACCATGAAATATTTTGTGTCATGTCTGCATGTTTGAGTCTCTATGGTTTTCATGCACTCCGTAATAGTTAGATAGTAATTTCTGTGCAATTGTTGCAGATGCAAGAAGTGCAATTAGATCTTTTTTATACAATTTTACTCAAATTGCTTTCACTTCCCTTTGCCTTAAGAATAAGGCCATTTCTTTATCCTGATTTTTGTAAAGTTAAAGGGTTTCCACTTTTGATAAACTTGTATGCATCTCATTGTTTGCAATTTTCATTTCATTAAGTACAAGTTCCTCATAGGATTATTCAGCCTGATACGTAATAAAGTCAGATTGTAAGCAGTAGAGTGAATAGTTTTCAGTATCATGTTTGTTTTATCTTGTCCTTTTGTAATAAAAATTTAAAAAAGAGAAAATTAAAAGATTCAAGGGTCTAGTAACAGCTTGAAAAGGGCAAGTATTGCCTACTTAGGCCATTTGTTACTAGGTGGGCAATGTAGTGGGCCTTGGTTGGGTTTTTGTTTTCTCTTTCAACCAGTAAGGTTTCAGCCAAAAGAAACCTTACTCAATTATGGAGACAGTACATTCATGTTCCTTTGAGAAGCAAGTATAATCAAGATATATCTGTAGGAGTAATTGCAAGAGGAGTGCTGTGCATTCTATTTCATGTCTAGTAAGAGTTTGTAATATGGTCAAATAACTTCTGAATGACAGTACAGTAATTGACGAGTGCTGTAGTTAACTACTTCTGAGGTAGTTTTGAAAAGAGCGAAGTAAACTCCCTATAGCAACATGCCTTTGCAGAACATCACAAGTTCACCTGGATTGCAACAAGTAAATATGCTTTAAAAGTGGTCATTTAGTTTAAACTACATCATATCCCTTCTAGCCAAATTCAACTTGTTTGTGAAGCATTACTGGGCACAGAATTGTCATATTTTACACAAAACTGAATTTTTGGAGGAATATAGTTGACACTTTAGACTAAGGTGAGAGAAACATTGAGGGAAAGAATCAGAGAAGCTCAAAGTCACCAAGCACAGAGAGGATGGACAAAAAGAGAAAGAATTAAAAGCAAAGTCCCTGGGGATCCCATAACCCCTTTTCCTGGGTACTCTATGCAACCCTAATTCCAGGAGGCAATAAAAATAGTTTAAAATTTAATCTTTATTGTACTTAAAATATAATTTTTAAATATACTACTGTGCTCATAGGGTTTTATAAAACTTTTGGGTTTGGTTTACTAGACAGTGCATATACATCACCAAACTGTTACGCTGGCAGTACTGTACAGCATACTGCTATAACAGCAATCAACACCATTATGCAGTACAGGCAGTCCCGTTACTGGCAGGGGTTGCGTGGTGATAACCAGAAATCGGTGCCTCTGTTAGGTATGTATCGGCGCCAATAAGCGGAAATATGCACTAGACAAACGCCATAAAACTGGATCGCCGATAACCGGGGACTGCCTGGCTTTATGAATATAACTACAGTATCTGCTTTTGTACATGAACCAATGTGCATCTTTGACACACGGCAAGAGGATCCATTCCAGTGTGAAGTTCAAGAAAGGTCAGAAGTGAGACTCATAAAGAATCTGAAACAATAACAAATGACAAATATGACAATCAATGTACTTCAAGTGTAGAGCGAAACACAAGGAACGGAGAGGCGGTTTGATGCCCTTACAATACTTCCCAAGACAATAATTATGCAAGAAATTACTGGATGACACATCAATTGCGGAGGTGCTGCGGCAGCTGGAGTGGACCTCTACTTCTCGAGAACTGCAGGCGCGACCTCTCGTTCTGGTGTGGGTTTCCTGGGCCGACCTGCACCTCTTTTCGGCGTGGGGGCGGCTGTTCCTGCAGAGTGTTGCTGAGGAGGAAACGCTGGGTCACCTGCCTGTCTCCTCGCTGTTTTCGTTGTCCAAGAGGAACGCTGGTTTTAGTCTGTCGACCGTTGCCCAGTCCTCACGCCCGTGGATGTCCAGCAGGAATGCTTTAGGCGCCTGTCTGAGACTCTGTAGGGCCTGGTTAAGGGTGGCCAACAAGCATCCACCCTGACGAAGACGTAGGCACAGGAGTCTAAGGCGGGTGGGTTGTATCTGCTGGTCCTGTCGGTGAAGGTCCTATGGAAGGGAGCAAACTTCCGTGAGAGTTCCCTCAACCTCGGTAAGGGCGTATCTGCGCCCCCCACTGACAACGGAAAGAATTCTCCGTGGACTTTTTCGGCCAGGGAGGCATCACCATCTGCTTTAGGTGCGGTGCGAAGACCCAGGGGAGCTGTGCATTCCAGTTCTCGTTGGTGCAGTATGCAATGACAGCTGCCTTAAGAGAGTGTTGGGCTTTCTCGATCTTGCCGTTTGCTGCGGGGTTGTACGCCATTGTGCTGTGCAGCTTCATGCCCATCAGACGTGCCAGGGAGACCAGAGTTCTGAGAGGAAGGCAGGGCCCCTGTCTGTGGTGATGCTATCCGGCACTCTGAAGTGGCTGATACAGCTGGAGAGAAGGGCCTCTGCACACAATGTTGTGGATGCCTCCTTCATGGAGGTTGCTTCGGGCCAATGGGTGGAGCGGTCTGTAATCGTCAGGAGGTATCTTGCTGCTCTGGACTGCAGAAGGGGCTGACGACGTCGACATGGATATGGCCGATGTGGTCGGGGAAATTCGCCGATCCCTGATTCCGTGTGGCGAGATGTTTTGCTCATCTGGCACGCTATGCAGTTTCTCGCCCAACAACGTACGTCCTTGTTGATACTGTGCCAGACGAACTTGTCAGTCATAAGGCGTGTCACTATGCGCCCTGAAGGATGGGAGAGACCGTGTATCACGTCGAACGCCTGCTTTCTCCTCGAAGCTGGCACAAGGGGGCGAGGGCAGCCTGTGCTGGTATCGCAGAGGAGCATTGTTCTGGAGTTTCCCAAGGGCACGTCTTCCCACTTCAGTGACGTTCTGTAGGCTGCCGTCTCAGGGTCCGCTGCTTGCTCCTCTGCAGAGTCTTCGTAGTCGATGCCGAGCTGGAGGGAGTTTATTTCTACTCTCAACAGGGCGTCGGCTACTGGTTTTTTTCTCCCAGAGACGTATTTGATGGTGCAGCCAAATTCTGAGATGGCAGTTACAGTAGGTGCCGCTGCTGTCTTGCCAACCATGCGTCTCCCTGCTTTGCAAAGGCGTGTACCAGGGGTTTGTGGTCCGTCAGGATGGTGAATCCAGTGCCCTCCAACAGGTACTTAAAGTGCCTTACAGCCTGGTAGACAGCCAGCAGTTCCCTGTTGAAGGCAGTGTAGTGGGTTTCGGCTGGTGGGAACTTGCAGCTGAAGAAGGCCAAGGGCTGAGGGGCGCCGTTCACCACCTGCTCCAGTACTGCACCGCAGGCTATGTTGCTGGCGTCCATTGTTAACTTTAGGGCGGCTGCGGGGTTGTTTGTGTCAGAGTTGTGGCACTGGCGAGGGCTGCCTTCATTTTGCTGAATGCCTTCTGCTGCGGAGCTTTCCAGGTCAGCACCTGATGTTAATGGGTACATGATTCAGGTGATGTTGGGGATAAACCGTCTGTAGTAATTTTTCATCACTAGAAACTCCTGCAGGGCCTTGATGTTTAGGGGTTCTGGGAACTTCTCTATGGCCTTCACCTTGGATGCTGTCGGACATACTCCTGCAGGTGAGATTTCGTGCCCAAGGAAATTATTTTTTCTTTCCTGAAGATGCACTTCTCGAACCTTACCACTAGGTCGCTCTCTTGTAGACATTTTAGGGCTGCCCAGACGTGTTGAAGGTGTTCCTCGGGTAATATGGAGATCTGGATGTCATCAACATAGACACAGAAGGGCAGGTCCCTCAAAATGGAGTCCATCAGTCGCTGGAATGTGGCACCTGCGTTTCTGAGACAGAAGGTTGAATAGAAAAATGTATAGGTCCCGAAGAGTGTTATTATTGCGGTCTTTGGGATGTCGTTAGGGTGTACAAGGACCTGGAAATATGATTTGAGCAGGTCCATTTTGGAGATCATCTTTGCCTGTGGAGTGCGCTCGTCAGGTCCTGCATGTTTGGCCGTGATACTGATCTCCCCCCGACCAGCAGGTTTTTTCATCAAAGATGAAATCTCCAAGCACTGACTGCTGGTAGACATGGGGGCAATGCAATCCGTCTTCCCACCGACGAAGGAAGATCTTAAGTAGAAACCTGACTCAACAAACGCCCTCATCACAGCAAACAGGACACCCATCCACACATACAGCACAACAAGGATCATATCCATCCTGGGCTGCAGATACCACTGGCCCTTCATCGTCGAGGATGTTAAGTTCTCGCTGCTGGGCACAGATTTCCTAGGACACCACGGACTTCTCATTGATGTCGGAAAGGAACGACTACTGGACACAGGAACCTGCCACTCCCGCCAGCTTGCCAAAGGACCGGGGATGCCCGCCATCTGCTCCATAACCTCCAGCAGCTACATGTCTTTCCTATGGGAGTTTCCAGACGTGTTTAAACTGGAGCTAAGACAGTCACCGGGGCCTTCAGCAAAGCACAGCATGTTCCATCACATCACCACGACAGGCCCACCAACTCATGCAAAGTTCCGGCGCCTGTCCCCACAAAAGCAACAAGACGTCAAACAAGCCTTCGCAGAGATGGAACGAATGGGCGCCTGTAAAAAAACATCAAGCCTGTGGTTATCACCCCTCCACATGGTAAAGAAGGCGGATGGCTCGTGGAGGCCGGGGCCGGAACTTTGCATGAGTTGGTGGGCCTGTCGTGGTGATGTGATGGAATATGCTGTGCTTTGCTGAAGCCCCTGGTGACTGTCTTAGCTCCAGTTTAAACATGTCTGGAAACTCCCATGGGAGGGGCGTGTAGCTGCTGGAGGCTATGGAGCAGATGGCGAGCATCCCCGGTCCTTTGGCAAGCTGGCGGGAGTGGCAGGTTCCTGTGTACAGTAGTCGTTCCCTTCCGACATCGATGAGAAGTCCTTGGTGTCCTAGGAGATCTTCGCCCAGCAGTGAGAACTTAACATCCGCAACGATGAAGGGCCAGTGGTATCTGCAGCCCAGGATGGAGATGATCCATGTCATTGTGCCGTATGTGCAGATGGGTGTCCCATTTGCTGCAATGAGGGCGTTAGTTGAGTCAGGTTTCTTCTTAAGATCTTCTTTCGTCGGTGGGAAGACAGACTGCATTGCCCCCGTGTCTACCAGCAGGCGGTGCTTAGAGATTTTATCTTTGATGAAAAAACCTGCTGGTCGGGGGAGATCGGTTTCGTGACCACTGCTGTTACTTGTGGCCGCTGACCTCAATTTTTTAAAGGTACAAGGGTGTTTGCAGTACTTTGCTTTGGCGCTGAATTTCTTGTGGTACAAGCACCACGGCACAAATGATTTCCTCTGTTTTCTTTTGGTTTCTTTTTGAAAACGACGATCTCTCCGTCGTCATCATTGTTGCTCTCCGTCAGGTTGCAGGCTTCCAGGGCAGTGGCTGCTGCAAGGGTGGCGGCGTGTTTCGAGGCTTTAGTGGCCTCGTGTACCGTCTGGGCTACATCTATTAATGTCCCGGTGTCAAAGGCGTCAGCATCCCTTATCTGGCTCCTTACTTCCTGCGGGAGGTGTCCAAGGAAGATCGCCCTTGCGAGGTTGATTTTCCTTATCCTTCCATTCTCGTCACGGCCTGGTAATGTTATGAGCCCCTGCAGTTCGTCCCAGGCCTCTCTGGGTGATGCTTCTCTGAGGGGCTGGGATGCCAGGTCAAGTGCGCGTTGTGCTCTTTCCGTCACGGGCATTCAGTAGGTCTTGATTAGTTTATCTTTTAATGCCGCATACGTGACTAAGTCTGTGTGCGCGTCGAGCCAGGGGGAGATCCTGTTGAACACCTCGACCAGGAGTGCCGCCATGGTGATGTTGGACTTGCTTGCATCGTCTGTTATGCGCGCCATGCGGAAGTGTACTTCTGCACGCTGAAACCATGATGCCATGTTTTTGCGCATTCGCATTGAATTTCATCTCCTGCCATCTTTACTGCTCACGCACCAAAACACAGGAAAATGCGCTGTGTTGAGTCTGTTATGGTGCTGATTGTAGTGCCCAAACGTTCCCTTTGGTGGGTACACCATATTTAGTCCGTTAATGGCATGGTTTCCACCAGGGAAGGAGCCATCCGAGGCCTAAACTTGATGCCATGTTTAGTCCATTAAAGGCTCTCTGGATGGCAGGCTAGGCCGTAGTTAGTCCGTTAATGGCTGGACCAAAACCGCGCTACCTGTCACTCCGGGGTCACCAGTGTGAGGTTCAAGAAAGGTCAGAAGTGAGACTCATAAAGAATCTGAAACAATAACAAGTGACAAATACGGCATGATTAATGTACACATGTAGAGCAAAACACAAGGAACGGAGAGGCAGTTTGATGCCCTTATGTCAGCACTGCGCCGTAACTTGATGATGTATCAAGTTACAGCACCGTTAACTTTACTCAACATCAAGTAACAGCATTGTAAAGTACAGCCAAATTGAAGTTCATTATTGTCTAATGCATTCTATAAAACTTTTGGAGCCATGGAATGATGAATTCAGCTAAATTATTCAGAGAATGTCATATCTTGTATTTCACTTCTTTAAGACTAAAAAAAATGCAAGTTAAATTTAAACTCATGCATGTCTAATTTTTTTTACACTATGCTATTGTTACCTACCATTTTAACCACAAATTTTTAAATTTTTGTAACATCACATGCCAATCTAAATGACTTCAGCTTTACAATATTTATTCCAGGTAGTTTGGAGGTAAACTACATTGTGTAAAGTAAAACTAAAACTGAAAAGGCTTCTGGAACAAATGAAATGGAATTTAAGATTTAGGCCAAGGGCCCAACACTGGTACCCAAGATGCCATTCAGTGCTGAAAGGGAAACCGACTACTGAAAAGTTTTAAAGGCGTAACAGAAGGAAAACCTGTTACATTATGAAACAACAGTTAAGAAAAGGTGGAAAGTAAGAGGGAAGAAAGAGAATACAAAGGAGTTACAGTACAAGGAATGAAAGCGGTTGCAGCTAGGAGCCGAAGGGACTCTGCCGAAAGAGACAATCAGTGTAATCCAAGGCAACAGTCCCAATATGAGTCTTGTGTGATGACCTTTCACTGATATTTTGTTATTCAATACACCGAGTGTAATACTACTACCAAGGCAAAGTGACAGGGCAATGCACGTTCTTCCTATTCAGGGTTCCATGCACAGAACAACGGGGGAGGGGTTGAATTTTTTAAGCCATCTTTATCCAGCCATTGCTACTTTTCCCCAACAACAGATTCACTACAGCATACGGGTCTGAAACACAATCAACAGTAAAGTACATTACAGCCCCATGCACAACACAGGTAATAATGAAGGAACCCTCAACACCAACTGGTTACAATCTCGGAGACAATGTGATGGATCAGGTGAAACTGACACCAAGGATAGATACTGTATTCCCAAATGGTGGTTGAAAAAGCCACCCAGTGGACAACTAGGAATGGAATATAAAATTATGGTCAAAGACCATGGGCTGGGACCTATGAGGCCATTCAACACTTAAAAGGGAAATTCTGAGTAAAAAGGTTTTAAAGGTAACAGGAGGAACACCTCACGGTTGCACTATGAGACAATTGTTAGAAGAGGTTGGAAAGTTGGAAGAAAGCAAATAAAAATGGAGACAGTAAAAGGAAGTATTGCTTACAGTGCAACACGTGAGGTGCATGATGGCACTACCCCCTTACGGGGACTGGACAACTAGGCCACTTGGTTTCAAGACTAAAATCAATCAATAAAGAGAAATGGTTCAGAGAACTCACCAGAGTAAAGCTGGTTAAAAAAAATGCAGATACCAGGCCAAGAGGCCTTACAGAAGGAACAGCCCACTATGAGGAAGAACAGTTCAAAATGAACAAAAACTTATTGCATAAAAAATTGGCATTTTCAGCATAAAACTAATTCTGAAAGAGATTTCACTTTTATTTGAAGTTGCAGTTTGTAAACCACTCTACAGAACTTTTAAGGTTTTCTTAACTAAGAAAGGCCACAGCCAAAAAGGCAGTAGCTAAAAACAATTTTCTGCTATTTGGCATATGTTCAAAGGCTTAACTGGGAGAGCACCCAACCCTATGGTCGTTTTTCAAGAGCCCAGAAATTTTTTTTTTTTTCCCTGAATGAGATATAACTAGAAATTCTGAATAAAGGGACAAAGAGAGAGAAACCTTTCATTGACAGACATTGATAGAGAGAGGGAGAGAGAGAATTTAAGAAAACACAGAGAAAGAGAGAACTTCAAAACATCTCTGTGTTTTGGCTATGCCGTCACCACAAGGCCAGAACTCAGAAACAGAGAGGTTTGTAAACTAGCTAGAACAGCAAAACCATGTCGTGATTAAAAAAGCAAAACACGGGTAAATAATATGATTGTGTTGCGGTTACAAAGCTATTATAATGGCTGCTCTGAATCGAGTTCGTAATCACAAGAAATTCGTAAGAAAAGGCGGTGCTTTTTCCAGAAATCCACCTGGATGGACTGTCTTTAGATTAGCCTAACCAATTATGCATCTACAGGACCAGACCAAAACCAAGATTCTGCCTACAGAGGGGTGGGACAAAAACTTCCAAAAACCCTTATCAAGTTCAGTTGAGAAGCAGAGAAAGATAGAGGGTGAGGTTGTCAGCCTCACTAATTGTGGGCTGATAGAAGAAGAAAGGCTCACATTTGACACTCACTGTAACTTTGCACTGCAATTCATTTGTATACTTACTGTAACTTTATTATTGTGTTAATAAAATAAAGAAAACTACATTGGGTCTTCTTCAAGCCTCCAGGAATTGAAAACGCGACTACATAATAAAGCCAGAATGATAAGGATCTCTAAAGAAAGACATCACAATATGTTTCCCATAATAGCAGTGGAGAATGGCAAAAATTTAGTTAAATCACTACAAACACCACTTACGGTAATTTTGAAATTCCCATTCAGCTTAAATAAACCAAACTCATACTAGATTTTAAAAAGCAATATTACCACATAAAATTACATGCCCTGTAACAGCATCCAACATAAAAAGAGAACCAGACTTCTATAAGACACTTGAAAATTAGGACTTTTTTTTTTTTCTTAAAACAACCATCACCATCTCATCTACAAACCCTCTTTCTTCAACAATAGACAGTTTCCTCTCATTAACTAACATTTTAACCAAAAGATTACCTGGCAATTCATAAAACTAAACTAATTTTTCTTCTAGAAACCAAATGTTTATATAAAAAACAAGGCATGCCCATCACTCACCTAATGCAAACTAAACATCAAACATCAACCCAGCTTTAAAGTTGAGTTGACAAAAATTCAAAAGCCCATATGTTCTCCAAACATCAGAGTTCAATTATACAAAATTTTAAAAAATAAAACTTTACTAAATTTCACTAATGTAAACTTTAAAACATTTAATCACAGAGGATGCAAATTCAATAAATTTCACCTTTCCACCCAATACTAAAAAAAAAAATTAAAAAGTAAAAAAAACGTTGGGTAATGCAATACGTCATTTCTCTTAACTAGATAACCAACTAATTGGATAACTAAGTCAATAAAGACTGACAGGAGATACAATCCACCTAAATTATCCTCTCAACTAACTAAAGTTGGTAAAGACTACCACAAAACATGATTCAACTAAATCATCCTCTCAACTGAATAACCAAATCCATAAAGACCAACTGGAAATTTGATTCTCAAAACCAACTTCCTGTTGACAATGACATCAAACTGCCAAAACCTAAAAATTTCTAAAATTGCTAAAAAATGAAACAAATCTTGATTTACTATAAAGAATGAGGATGACAAACTGCTTTTATTTACAACAATAACACAGCAACAGTTATCAACTAGCAGACTGTAATAACAATCTTCCCACCCAATGAACCTAATAAATGGAAATTTAATAAATTTGTACAGCTGTAGTGCATATTTATATGACGAATATGTATGCCATAAGTTCTTTACCTATAAAGTCAGAAAAAGAATTTAATCATGACAGATATTTGTGGGCTTTAAATATCATTACCATAAATCATTTTTAATTCCATCTGCTGAGTAAAGTACATATCCAGTTAAAAAGGTATTTTTGTATGTATTTTTGAAGTGTTAAAATATATGAGAAGTATGAATTGTACTATTAAACTTCAACTAAGTGAATGAGGGGTGGTATGGCAAAGAATGAATGGTACAGCAATGCAATGAACCAGTCGGCAGAAATATAAAGATCACTGATACCTGTACTTTGTTGGTGTCTGAGAGAACATTACTCTACAAATATACACAGCATTTTCTTGGGAATGCCTCTGGAATGCACTCTGGATAAATCATGCAATCAACATTTAATGATCACCTTTATCAGTAAGAAATATCCCCAGGCTTTTTGTGTAACAAGCCAACAAGGTCACCTAGATGATACTACAGATTCTAGATCACTCTGCTCTTGCACTATACTTATCCAATGAAACAGTAAACAAATGGTAAAAAAATTATTAGTTTAACCAGATCATTTGAACACACTTAATGCTCACAGGGCTGTCCTGAAAGTATTGTTTTTGTAATGAAATTCACACCAATTTAATTACTATTTGTTTAACCATAGGCCAAAATTAACTTATAAGGCCTGGCCAACAGGGATTGTCTTTAATAACAAAACTGAACTCACAATCAACAAATTGAAGTTCTTTAAGAATTGAATAATAGGATAAGCAAAATATTATGAAACTTCTCAACTAAACAGACCTGTTTCCAAACCTTGGCATTTGCACTTACAGTCTGTTTGTTTGTTAGGGCTGACCTGCATTCTCTGCAAATGGGTGCTGGGTCATGGGAGGTATTCATCAAATCTCCAGGAAGGCTCGCAAAAATTGTCTAGTGATGAACAAAAATACTGCAAAAAATATATATGGCATTTCATGAGACAATTTTATGTCAAATGGAGATAGTGAAAATTGCAATGGGTAAAAGAATCTGTATTTACTGGTTAGGTACTGAAAAACAGCTCTGAAGAAGCTAGACCACTGCATAATTGTGAAGTGAAACAATTAAAGAGTAATTTTGCAAGAAATTAAGGAATAAATCTAGCATATTTAAGAGAAATGTAACAGCCATTTAAATACATATAAATACAAAAAAAATTAAAAAGTAGCAAGTCCAGGTACCTGACTGAGCAGCACTGATACAGCAAATGTAGGCTACTTGCATATCATTTATGTAACTGTGCATAATATGAGTGCTAAAGAAAAACTGAATTACAGTACTAGTCATTTTCAGAGGGGGGTGTAATTTAAAAATGAAAGCTCCTCTGGTGACATCATGCAAAAATTAATCATCAAAAGCTAGGAATTAGTAATGATTGATTTGTTAAATGCTAAGTAGATCAGATTCACCTCTGTATAAAGTTACATACACTGCAACCATCTGTACAAACAAAAAATTACAAGTATAAATGTAGTTGAAGAAAAAAAATCTTTTAATATTTAATTCTGAAGTTTAAAACTTTAGTTATAAAGCATAAAAAATCTATCTTATATAATACATACATTACAGCTTCTTAATAACTTTGTAATTGGACACACTGAAAATGTTGATGATTCACATTATTTCTTCATGGGATTTTTGTCAAAACATGTCATTTGCTACAGCCTGAAATCATCTTCAACATAATTACATTATTACAACAGGTTGTGGTGGTAAATTTTATATAAAAAGTGTGGAACTAAAACATCTGATGAAAAGTCCAATTAACTAGACAAAACCCCATTTCTACCATTAATCAGTCTAATTAATGACATTTTGAAAATTAACCAGACCACAGAATTGGGCAGCGTCTCCTTCAAAAATAAAATTGTGGATCAATCAAATATGCCAAAGACTAAGGTGGGTCAGATGTGACAGGGAGGTCTGAATGGTTGGAAAAGATCAGACAATGGATGGAGCCAGATACAGAAAGAAAGATCTCCTCCATGAGAGCCTACAACAAAAAAAACTTAGGGAAAAAACAAGTGAAGTTAATGAAATAGAGACTAATCCACACCACCAGTATCACAGAAACAAATAGTGTGGCATATGCAGGAGCAAAACTCGTAGTAGAACTCATGGAGATACAAACACCAACACCGCCATCACAACCAACCCAACAGAAAGCAAAACAGCAACTGCCTTGGAAAAGGCGCCTGGAAAAACAAATCATGGCGATGAGATCTGACTTGAGTAAACTGAAAGAGATGGCAGAAAAGAGGGTAAGAAGCAAGAAAACAAGAGAGGAACTGAATGAGAAATACAAAGTACAGGAGAAGGGACTAAACAACACAATAGAAAATATAAAACAGAGGCTTAGAGCCAAAGCACAGGAGATCCAACGGTACATGAACAGGAATAAAGGATACCAACGGAACAAACCCTTTGGAACCAACCAGAAAAGAATATACAGCCAACTAAGAGGGGCAGAAAACCACCAGGAAATTCCTGAAGCCGAACCAAGTAAGAGACTCTGGGAAAACATATGGAGCAATCCGGTATCACACAACAAACATGCAACATGGCTCCAGGAAATCAAGGCAGAAGAAATGGGGAGAATAAAACAAAGACTCACCCAGTCCACAACAGACACAGTCAGACACCAACTTAAGAAATGCCCAACTGGAAAGCCCAAGGTCCTGATGAACTCCATGGATACTGGCTCAAAAACTTCAAGGCCCTACACCCAGGAATAGCAGAACAACTCCAGCATTGTATCACAAACCACCATGCACCCAAATGGATGACGACAAGGAGAACATCATTAGTACAGAAAGACAAGGACAAGGGAAATATAGCAAGTAACTACAGGCCTATCACCTGCCTACCAATAATGCAGAAGTTACTAACCGGTATCATCGGTGAAAGGCTACACAATTACCTAGAGGACACAAACACCACCCCCCACCAACAGAAAGGCTGCAGAAGTGTAGGGGCACAAAAGACCAGCACCTAATAGACAAAATGGTAATGAAAAATAGTAAGAGAAGGAGAACCAACCTAAGCTTGGCAGGGATTAACTACAAGAAAGCCCTCGTAATGATACCGCACATGTGGCTAATAGAACGCCTGAAAATATATGGGGCAGAGGAAAACACCATCAGCTTCGTTAAAAATACAATGCACAACTGGAATACAGTACTTACAAGCTCTGGGATAAGACTAGCAGAGGTTAACATCAGGAGAGGGATCTTTCAAGGCGACTCACTGTCCCCACTACTCTTCGTAGTAGCCATGATTCCCATAATAAAAGTACTGCAGAAGATGAATGCAGGGTACCAACTGAAGAAAGGAGGCAACAGAACAAAGCATCTTATGTTCATGGACGACATCAAGCTGTATGGTAAGAGCATCAAGGAAATAAATACCCTAATCCAGACTGCAAGGACTGTATGCGGGGACATTAAGATGGAGTTTGGAACAGAAAAATGCGCCTTGGTCAACATACAAAAAGGCAAAGAAACAAGGACTGTAGGGATAAAGCTACCAGATAGGGATAGCATCAAACACATAGATGAGACAGGATACAAATACCTGGGAATAATGGCAGGAGAGGATATAAAACACCAAGAGATGAAGGACATGATCAGGAAAGAATATATGCAGAGAATTAAGGCAATACAGTGAACCCCCCGTATTCACAGGGGATGCGTCCCACACACCCCCGCGAATAGGTCAAATCCGCAAATGCTTAAAACCCCTCTAAATACACTTAGAACTGCCTATTTTGATAGCTTAAACCAAGAAAAACCCAGTAAAAATGCTTATGCCTGAGTATTTTAATAGTTTTATCACAAAAACTGCATTTATTCATGAAAATTATATGAAAATACAGTAATTAGTGAATATTTCTCAGTGAAAAATACTGCAAATGGGCGAATTTTCCGCGAATGATGGCTAGATATGTTACACAGAGAAACCCGCGAATGCGTGAGTCCACGAGCCATGAGAACGCAAATATGGGGGGTTTACTGTACTGTCAAAACTCAATGCCGGAAACATGAGGAAAGCCATAAACACATGGGCAGTACCAGTAATCAGATACAGCGCAGGAGTAGTGGAGTGGATGAAGGATGAACTTCCCATCATAGCCCAGAAAACTAGAAAACACAAGACAATACACAAAGCACTACACCCAAGAGCAAATACAGACAGACTACACATAACAACGAAAGGAAGGGGGGAGAGGGCTACTAAGTATAGAGGACTGCATCAACATTGAGAGCAGAGCACTGGGGCAATATCTGAAAACCAGTGAAGACAAGTGGCTAAGGAGTGCATGGGAAGAAGGACTGATAAAAGTAGACGAAGACCCAGAAATATACAGACAGGAGAATGAAAAACAGAACAGAGGAACGGCACAACAAACCAATGCACGGAGAGTACGAGACAGACAAAAGAACTGGCCAGCGATGAAACATGGCAATGGCTACAGAGGAGAGAACTCAAGACAGAAACAGAAGATTTGCTAACAGCGGCACCAGATCAGGCCCTAAGAACCAGATATGTCCAAAGAACAATAGATGGAAATAACATCTCACCCATATGCAGGAAGTGCTATGTGAAAGACGAGACCATAAACCATATAGCAGGCAAATGTCCAGTGCTTGCACAGAACCAGTACAAAAAGAGGCATGATTCAGTACCAAAAGCCCTCCACTGGAGCCTGTGCAAGAAACACCAGCTAGCTTGCAGTAAAGTGGTATGAGCACCAACCTGAGGGAGTGATAGAAAATGATCAGGCAAAGATCCTCTGGGACTATGGTATCAGAACAGACAGGGTGATACCTGCCAATACACCAGACATGACGTTGACTGACAAAAGCAAGAAGAAAGTGGCAATACCATGGGACACCAGCGTAGATGAGAAAGAAAGAGAAAACTGCTAAGTATCAAGACCTGAAAATCAAAATAAGAATAATATGGAATATGCCAGTGGAAATTGTACCCATAATCATAAGAGCACTAGGCACAATCCCAAGATCCCTGAAAAGGAAACTGGAAAAACTAGATGCCGAAGTAGCTCCAGGACTCATGCAGAAGAGTGTGCTACTAGAAACAGCGCACATAGAAAAGTGATGGACTCCTAAGGAGGCACGATGCAACCCGGAACCCACTATAAAAACACCCAGTCGAATAGGATGACTGTAATAGACAAAAAAAAAAAAAATAAATAAATAATAATAATAATAATAATAATAATAATAATAATAATAATAATAATAATAATAATAATAATAAAACAGAGGGTTAAAGCCAAAGCACATAAGATTCAATGGTACACGAACTGGAATACGTATGGATACCACCAGAACAAACTCTTCGGAGCAAACCAGAAATGACTATACAGTGAACCCCCTGTATTCGCGGGGATGGGTACCACACACCCCCCCCGTGAATAGCTAAAATCCGCAAATACATAAAACCCCTCTAAAACACTTAGAACTGCCCATTTTGAAAGTTTAAAACACAAGAAAAACCCTGTAAAAATGCTTATACCTGAGTATTTTAATAGTTTTATCACAAAAAGTGCATTTATTCATGAAAATTATCTGAAAATACAGTAATTAGTGAATATTTCAGTGAAAAATACCGCGAATGGGTGAATTTTCCGCAAATAATGGGTAGATATGTTCCATTGAGAAACCCGCGAATGCGTGAGTCCGCGAATCATGAGAACGCGAATATGGGGGGTTTACTGTACAGCAACTAAGAGGGGAAGACAACCTCCAGGAAATTCCTGAAAACGAACCAAGTAAGAGAGACTGGGAAAACATACGGGGCAATCCGGTATCACACAACAAACATGCAACATGGCTCCAATAAGTCAAGGCAGAAGATATGGGGAGAATAAAACAAAGATTCACCAAGATCACAACAGACACAGTCAGACACCAACTGCACCAACTGAAGAAAATGACCAACTGGAAAGTCCCAGGTCCCAGTGAAGTCCATGGATACTGGCTCAAAAACTTCAAGGCCCTACACCCACGCCTAGCAGAACAACTCCAGCATTGTATCACAAACCACCATGTGCCCAATTGGATGACCACAGGGAGAACATCCTTAGTACAGAAAGACAAGAACAAGGGAAATATAGCAAGTAACTACAGGCCTATCACCTGCCTACCAATAATGTGGAAGTTACTAACAGGTACCATCAGTGAAAGGCTATACAACTACCTAGATGATACAAACACCATCCCTCATCAACAGAAGACTGCAGAAGGAAGTGTAGGGGCACAAAAGACCAGCTCCTGGTAGACATAATGATAATGAAGAATAGTAAAAGAAGGAAAATCAACCCAAACATGGGATGGACTGACTACAAGACAGCCCTCGTAATGATACTGCACACATGGCTAACAGAATGCCTGAAAATATATGGAGCAGAGGAAAACACCATCAGCTTCCTAAAGGATACAATGCGCAGCTGGAATACATTACTTACAAGCTCTGGAATAAGACTAGCAGAGGTTAACATCAGGAGAGGGATCTTTCAAGGCGACTCACTGTCCCCACTACTCTTCGTAGCAGCCATGATTCCCATGACAAAAGTACTGCAGAAGATGGATGCTGGGTACCAACTGAAGAAAGGAGGCAACAGAATTAACCACCTCATGTTCATGGACATCAAGGTGTGTAAGAGCATCAAGGAAATAGATACCCTAATCCAGACTGTAAGGATTGTATGTGGGGACATCAGGATGGAGTTTGGAATAGAAAAATGCACCTTGGTCAACATACCAGAAAGCAAAGTGACAAGGACTGAAGGGACAGAGCTACCTGACAGGAATAGCATCAAACACAGATGAGACAGGATACACACACCTGGGAATAATAGGAGAGGATATAAAACACCAAGATGTTGGATACGATCAGGAAAGAATACAGACTTGAGGAGATACCCAAGTCAAAGCTCAACGCCTGAATCATGGTGAAAGCCATAAACACATGGGCAGTACTGTACAAGTAATCAGATACAGAGCGGGAGTAGTGGAGTGTATATAGGCTGAACTCTGCAGCATGGACCAGAAAACTAGGAAACACATGACAATACATAAAGCACTACACCCAAGAGCAAATACACAGACTATATATAACAAGAAGGGAAGGAGGAAGAGGTCTACTAAGCACAGAGGACTGCACCAACTTCAAAAGCAGAGTACTGGGGCATACCTGAAAACCAGTGAAGACGAGTGGCTAAGGAGTCCATGGGTAGAAGGACTGATAAAAGTAGACGAAGACCCAGAAATATACATGGACAGGAGAATGAAAAATACAGAGGAATGGCACAGCAAACCAATGCACAGACAGTATGAGACAGACTAAAAAACTGGCCAGCAACAAAACATGGCAATGGCTAGAGGGGGAGAACTCAAGAAGGAAACAGGAGGAGTGTTAACAGTGGCACAAGATCAGGCCCTAAGAACAAGATACTGTATATCCAAAAAACAATACAGTAGAGGGAAGTAACATCTCACCCATATGCAGGAAGTGCAATATGAATCTTACCCATATGCAGGAAATGCAATATGAAAGACAAGACCATAAACCACAAAGCAAGAGAATGTCCGGCACTTGCACAGAACCAGTATAAAGAGAGGCATGATTCAGTTGCAAAAGCCCTCCACTGGAGTCTGTGCAAGAAACACCAGCTAGCTTGCAGTAATTAGTAGTACAAACACCAACCTGAGGGATTGATAGACGAACGATCAGGCAAAGATCCTCTGGGACCATTGTATCAGAACAGATAGGGTGATACGTGACAATAGACCAGACTTGACGCTGACTGACAAAATCAAGAAGAAAGTATCACTCACTGATGTTGCAGTACCATGGGACACCAGAGTACTGTAAATGAGAAAGAGAAAAAATTGATGAGTATCATGACCTGAAAATAGAAATAAGGAGGATATGGGAAATGACAGTGGAAATTGTACCCATAATCATAGCAACACTAGGCACGGTCCCAAGATCCCTGGAAATGAACCTGGAAAAACTAGATGCCAAAGTAACTCCATGACTCATGCAGAAGAGCGTGCTATTAGAAACAGCGCAGACAGCAGACAGTGAGAAAAGTGATGGACTCCTAAGAAGGCAGGATGCTACCCAGAACCCCACACTATAAACACCACCCAGTCGAATAGGATGACCGAGATAAACCGAATAGGATGACTGAGATAGACCAAAAAAAAATAAAAATAAAAATGACATTTTTATAAAAAGTTTTATATATACTTACCAAGCAATTACATAGCAACTAGCTTTCTACAAGGCAGTCTAACAAAATTCAAGTTTTCGCAGTGGCGCTACCATCACTTGCGTAGGTGACAGGGTCTCGCCCACATTCAAGACTGATAGGTACAACTCAGCAGAGGGCTTCAATTCATTTGATGGCCGATGTCCATTGCGGGGAGGAGGGTGGCTCCGATTATGTAATTGCTTGTTAGGTATATATAAAAATTTATTTTATAAAAATATCAGTTACATAGCTGATTCCACATTGAGAGGTGGAAATCATGGACATATTCTAATCCAAAATATTAATAATGACTTTGAACTAGGAAGGTTGTCAGCATTGCGTCAATGCTTGTTGTACCTTACCTGGAAAGAGAGCCGTTTCAGGCAGGTGCTGCCTCTGGTCGGCGCTATCTTAACCTGTAGAGGACGTGGCAGTATGGCCAAGAATCACCTCTGCTTCAGTGGGGACTTTGCAGCCATGGAAGTTTCAACGAACCTTTTAAAGATTTCAAATTAATATTACTCATTGCAATTCACTTCAAACTTGCTTAATAGTCTAAAAAATCAATTTTTTACACTAATCTACATCATATACACGTGATTTTCAGCTAATTTGGTTGATTTTTAATAATAAATAATAAATAAATAAATAATAATAATAATAATAATAATAATAATAATAATAATAATAATAATAATAATAATAATAATAATAATAATAATAATCATGTCATTAGAAAAAAATAAATATATAAAAATAAAGGGGAACTGTATTAGGGTAGTAATGCATTTCATTTTTGCTTGAACTTTTGCGGTTCCAATTGCACATCCTCACAGTCCACTGTTGTGCGGAAAAATGGACCTCTGGAACTGAGAATTTCAACAGTGAGGCACAACTGCTGCTTGTTGGTGTTGCTGTTCAGCAAATCTGGTCGCTCTTGGCAGGAGAAGAGGATCAGGGACCAATTGTGAATTATGGAAGACTGACAAATAAAGAGACCACCCGTTGTTGCTCAAGTCATAGCTGCTGTTAGGAATGGAATGGAATATAAAACTAAGGTTAAAGGCCAAGCCCTGGGACCTGTGTGTTCAGTCAGCGCTAAAAGGGAAACTAATGGTAAAAAGGTTTTATCAGTGTAGCATGAGGAAAACACTGCAGTTGCACTACGAAACAGTTGTTGGGAGAGGGTGGAAGATAAGATGGAAGAAAGAGTGCGAATGGAGGTACAGTAAAAGGAATAAAAGGGGTTGCAGCTAGAGGCTGAAGGAATACTGCAAGGAATTTTATGTAATGCCTATAGTGCACCGTGTGGGATGCACTGGTTGCACTAACCCCTTAAAGGAACTACTGGTAGGAAACGGAAACCTACCTCGACAAAGCGGTGTCTAAAAGAGATCAATCTCTGGCAGAGGCAGACAACCACTCTAATCACATCACTTCCCCGTAAAATAGTATTATAACATATTGAACACTTTTCTGGCTACTTTGACAGACTTATGCAACCCAGATGAATCAGCCATCCACTACAATTCAGACTAGACAAAAGTTAGCTGAAGTGCACTACTGTAGTTATCAATAATGCAACTATGTGCACAGTTTCTGAAAAAAAAAGAAGAAAACTTAAGAGACCCAGAAGTGTTACTGTGTTGGCCTTAGTCACTAATATTATGGATAATGTGCTTATGTTTCATAGGATACGATCTATATATGGCTGGCATGAAGTGCCTATATCTAAGACCTCTTTACATTAGCCATTAGGTAATTTATGTAGTTGGGCCTTAGATACAAAAGGCAAGCAGTAAGGCAGTTATGCTGGAAGATCCATAAGCATCTGACCAAAATTATGATCTACACCTAATCAAAACAGGGCCGAAGTATGGTGGCTAAGTCCATTTCTTTGGTTTAGCAAATTTGCTCAGCCTAACATCAAATACAATAAGCCACTATCACTAGCTACTCTACGTTTAGGCCTATGGTACTAATGATTTCATCAGCAGGAAGAATAGAAGACAATTATTTGAGCCTAAGGAATCAAATAAAGGTGACATGTATGTTAAACAGACCAAGTTGCTGATCCTCTGACAATTAGCCTAGATTTTTAATTATTCTACTGCCTATCAGTGCAAAGTTAAATCCTATGGCCAAAAACCAAAATCATTTCAAGCATCAGCAGGGCTCCCAGTCAATGGGTTAGCCCGTAGGCCAGGGATGGGGAAACCTTCATAAGTGTGCACGAAAAAAATTGCTAGACCTTCCCTATAAAATTTACTACCAAAATTTTCTGGGAAAAATTGTTACTAGGTGTCTTTTAAGCTGTGGAATGTTTTTAATTAGCCTTCACATGTAATTCTAGTTGCCATGTAGATCCATACAATTCAAAGATGCCATATAATAGTATCAGAAAATGAGTTAACAATATTTTTATCTTTTATTGAAAATCAGCCATTAGTTTTTCTTACACATGAAATATGCTGTTAATTTACCTACAAAACTATGTACTATTAAATCAAGCCATTTTAGCAGAAAAAATCAAATAAAACTGGAGAATGAAAAATGATGACCAATAATTCACCATCAATGATATAAGCGCTTGCTATGAAAAAAATGCAACAGGAGCTTTATCCATTTAATTATTTTCTAATATTTTAATGTCATAACTCAATATTGAAGTTTTTATGCCGTACTAAGTCTACTCAAAATTAGTTATGAAAATCACATAAAAATCCTTCACAAATTTACTGTTACCAAGATACTTATTGTCTTCTGTTTATGATTTGACATTCATTTCATGGGGCTGCTACTGAACACCATTCTCATGGGAATGGTTAGGCTACAGTAGCCTAGTATGTAAAAATTTAAAATACTTTTCATAGTGTGCCACATGTTTTGTCTGAGGAAAAAAGTAATTAGTGTGTCATTTCAGGCATGCACGCCAAACGTTCCCCATCCCTGCTATGGGATATAACACAGGTAAAGGGAGCATTTAGCCTACATTACAACTCTGCAGCCATTTCAAGGTTCATACTCAGCAAATAGCCCAAGCTACTGGTCAGCGCTATAGCCTGGGAGTAAGGCAATACTCTAGAAACCTAGGGCAGGTTAGGCAATTTGATTTGTAAGGCAATAGGTTAGCAACCTTGGGCAGGTTAGGCAATTTGATTTGCTCTGTGAAATCTAAGCTACAATGCCAAGCACTGGGGCACCTCTGGCCAGTCTGTACTCAAGACAGAGTGAATATTGGGAGTTGGGGGGTCACAGAGAGAGAGAGAGAGAGAGAGAGAGAGAGAGAGAGAGAGAGAGAGAGAGAGAGAGAGAGAGAGAGAGAGAGAGAGAGTATTTTTAAGGGAAAAGTAAAATTTCATAACACTCATGGACTGGATTTAGCTCACAATTTGCCAGTCGAATATCCATGCTACATAGACTACTCTGCCCAAAAAATTTGGGGGGGCAGATGCAGCCCCCCATGCCTCCTGGCTCGTATGCCTATGCCAAAACATCCAAACTGGTAAATGGCTGAAAAGGGTGCATATAATACTTGGATCCCCATGGGGTGGGTACTAAACACGGTGTCCCAAGGAGCTTCTGACATGTCTTACAGCCTAAACTTAACTTCATATGGCTTAAAGGTGTGATGGCCTAACAAGTTCACGGCCAAAAATAATACATCCTAATCGTCCCAAACTCGTGTCAGGTATGGAGGGAGCACTGGGGTAATGCGCAGTTCAATCCGTTCTCCATTAGGCTATCCTATGACTAAGCCTAGCTTAGGCAACCTTACTTTAAATAACATGCAGTGGCCCTATAGCCTACGCAGATTCACTAATATATAAAGCAGATCTAAGCAATGGCCAAACTCTGCATGGGGTATTACTTTGGAAATTGTTTTTCCTGTAGTACTTTGGTTGCTTATCAAGAATTTACCGTTACTCTTTGCCGGTCAACTGTAATTGACCTCAACAGTCGTACGTTGGCCATCCTGGAATGTAATAGCGCATGCGCAGTGTTATAGGGGAGCTTTTGGTAAAAAGTGGTTGGTAATTCTGTATATTAGCTCCGTGCCTGTTTTTACCTCTTCAACTGGTTTTATCTACACTTTTAGGGGTTCTGATACTGGCGGTGCATCTGTTTGTTGTCGGCCAAATGGAATGTCCCCTTGCCGTGTTTACTACTGGCCCAGGGGGGGTTGGGTACCCATACGTTAACAAGTTATTGCACTTGCCAGGCGGGATACGAACCGTTCGAAACAGACGTAGCCGTGCTCTGTCTTGTGAAGATCGAGTATAGAAACCCCTTGTTGGATGGACTTCAGGGGTTAATTACAGGTTAATTACACTCAAGCGACAAAAATTAAAGGTAAATTCATAATTAGCAACCAAAAAACTGCAGAAAAAGTCGAGTCATAGTGCCGTCGGCGACGCGGAGCTACCCTACAGCTCTACCAAATGTGGTTCCCTTCACAAGGGATTCCGAGGGGCAGAGCCCCCACCCAAGTAACACAGCCTGCTAGGTTAGGTTAGATTAGGGTACGTTAGGTTAGTACAGTTCCTTTTAGTACAGTTCCACATGCGTGGAACCATTCCATAAAAATAATATGGCAGTCTGGTCTTTCTCCCAACGATTTCCCCCAACCCAAAACCCCACGTTCCCAAGGGGTTCACAACCATGTTGGGTTGGGTATTAAGTGTCAGCTTTGCGCACGGACTCTATGGAACGGTTCCGCGAATACGGGGGTCATTAGGGAGCAATATGTTTATGGAGGGATTGCCTAAGGGAATCTATTAGAAAAGGAACCATACTAACTTAACGTACCCTATACTAACCTAACCTAGTAGGCGAGGTTACTTAGCTGGGGGGCTCCGCCCCAGAACGCCCCCGTGTAGGAAACTTCACCTTTCACCAAGAGTTCCCCTATAACCGCGCATGCGCAATAGCAATATAATCAGTTCTGAGGTTAATTACAGGATAATTATGGTCGAGCGACAAAAAAAAAAGGTAAATTCAGCAACTAAAATACTTAAGAAAAAGTCAATTTCGAAGGTTAAGACAATCCATTTGCACCACCATAGACTTCAAAACCAAGAACTAAATTCAGCTGCAGTACAACTTTCAATTTATTCTCGACGTTATACCTTTACGTATTTGATGAATCCGTCATAAAACCATACTCAGAACTTATTACCTTAATTTCAGGATGTTTAAACGCCAGTGACACAACGAAGAAAGTGGACTGGAACTTTGATAGAAAATAGAAATTGTCGTGAGAGAGCGAACGGCGACTATGCTCGAAAAGGTCTCTTTCCAGATCCCTGTCTCCATAAATCTCAAAAATATAACTGAAAGAGAAAATATTCTGCATTTATCATCCATTATTTAGACCAGTTATCGTTTATATAAAACTTAACGATTACACATTCCAAATAAGTAGTAAATCATAAGTTTTATATATAGAAAAGTATCTGAAAATCTAAGAGCTTGAATTTGTTCTCATTTGGCAACATTTACTTCTTAACCCTGGAGTGCAGGCACCTGTTGGAAGGTGTATGAACTAAAAAAAAAAGATATCAGCAATGCTTAAAATAGCAGTCTTTGTTTTAAATAATATATACATGTAATATTTTTTGCATCACACAACGTTGGTGGTGATGATGACGATAAAAAAAAAATATTCACCAAAAAAATTCTACTTGTCAAAAATATGGGTAGTTAGTGAAAGTCAGGAAAACCTCATTATACTTTCAAAATATCTCATAGCAACTGTCAAATATAAAAGCAGTGATGTAACTAAGGGTGGCGGTTCACCCCGGAAGGCGTTACCCCGGGGGGAGGCGGGGGCGGGACTCTGGCATCTTTTGAGCAAGTCTGGTCTGGCATAATTCTAGATTTTCTAGCATATTTCGTCTGATCGGAATACTGAACAGCGATTTATATCGACTCTGCTGTTGGAAAGTAAGCGATTTTTGACAGCGGCAACCCTGGTTAAATAAATGATTGAGATGTTAAGGCTTAAAATGTGCGTTTAATTTTCACCACTTTGGTACTTTTTAGCAAGGGAATTAGCCGGCACTTTCAGTGTCGCCCCGGGCGCCTCTAACGCTAGTTACGCCACTGTCTGTACGAAGAAATATGTGGCAATTATTTTATCTTACGTGGATGATAGCGACAGAAAATTTTATAAGGTCCTTACGAAAGTTAAATATTCGAAGAGTATCTTTTTTTATAATTAGACAATGAGTGGTGTTCGCGTAAGATGTAATAAATTTTATCCAGCTGTTGACCTATTTTAAGTCAAAAGGAAACTCGGTCCTACTATGAAATCTTAAAACAAAATTAAGATGGTAATCTGAAACCATTCATCTATCTGGCTTACATAAATAACTAGTTTCAAGTTTTTTTGTGTGTGAATAACCATCAAAATACAAATAAGACATTGCATTAAATAGCAGTAGTTAGTGCAGAAAATTGTTTCTTATGGATTAAAAATCGGAAATCTGCGGTGTGGAAAATAAAACACGTCATAAATAATTAAGGAGGCAATGAAATACTCGACTTGTAACCCTGGAGATTTCGCATCTTTATTAAAATATATCCTTAACAGAGCAGAATGTTTCGAATTATTCAGATTAATTCAAAGTTACTGATTTGTCTACTTAACTGTTTGTTAACAGTTTATGTGAAATGTTCCTTTTATCTTGGTGTCAGTCTGGCGATTCGTCTTTGTTTTACCAGACCGACTTGGCAAAGAAGCCTTTTTAATATCTAATTCTCAAGAGAAATATAAAATCGTTTTCTGCAGCAATCACCCGGATATCTACGCGTATATTAATAATGGTTGTATATCATGTTTGTCCCCTTACAGTAATTCGTGATATACGGCTTTGGACATCAACAACAGTCGGGGTAACAAAAACCAAAAAGTAAATGTAAATTGTAGAAGAAGACTACTTTGTTTACACCGAAAATGTCGCCCTCGATTTTGCGTAAGCTGTAATAAACTTTATCTATATGGCATAAACTATGGTTTATGGAAAATTCTTGGATTTATTTGTAGTCTGAAGCTATTCAACTTTACTTAGAAAACTGCCGAAACAATTACAAATTAAGGCGGTAATTGGAAACGCTTTGGCTGGATAAGAAAAACTATCGTTTTTAAGTTTTAATTTCTGAATAAAACATTACCATAATGAGCAGTCGATAATGAGGGAAATTATTTTTGGCCTAAAAATCATAAATTTCAAAGCCTCTGAGGCAGATGGATCTTCAAAACTTACATAGTGATGAAAGTAGAACAATGTAAGCCTAGTTTTATTTCGTCGAGATAATGCAATTGACGAAACAAAAAGTGATAGAAATGCTTGAACATTTTCCATCTTTATTAAAATCTTTGATGTTGCTTTTAAACCTTTGATACTACTGAATGTTCAGTAAGATCCTGATTCATTAAATCCGCTGTCTAGTTAACGATGTATGGCTATTATAGTTTTCTTTGTTAATTTTGGAGATTCGTCTACCTTGTTTTACCGGATAGATTTAGCAAGACAGGATTAAATGAAATAAAATAATTTTTTCTGCCCTAATCACTAAGAGTTGCCAATAGGATGAAAACCCAAGAATAACGATAATATGGTCTGAATACTTATACAATTCAAAAATCTAGTAGGTAGGAGATATGGAGCAAGTCAAGATTCTAGGATTTTCTTACGATAAGAGAGATTACCTCTGAATCAACGCTACTGAGAGTTATATCTACAGATGGTTAGGATGTAATGTAACCTTACTTGTTGATTAAACAGAATACGTATGATTCGGAATTACCAGGAAGAGTTGCTAACGGTATTCCTTGCATTCAAAATTAATTTGGTAGTTTTTTTTACTGTCTTAAAAAGATGATCGCCTGTATTATTATTATTATTATTATTATTATTATTATTATTATTATTATTATTATTATTATTATTATTATTATTATTATTTAACGTGTTTGTTTTAAAAGCAAATGTTACTTCTTTAAGCGTTTAACTTCATGCTTTGTTTTACGTGTTTTTTATTTCTATATTATTCAATATCTTCTGATACCTTCTTGCATTATTTCATAGTCATGTCTCTTCGTTTTAAGCTTTTGATTTAGTTTTTATTTCAGCCTAAAGCCATATATATAGATATAGGCTACAAGGCGGATACAGTAAGATAAAAAAAATAAAGATTACAGAGATAAAAGGAAATGATGAGTTGTTACATTCAAACATTGCTGATAATTTTTTTTTTTTTCAGCTGGAGGCCATATGCAGAAAAGAAGGTACATAAAATTCTGGCCAAAGGCCAAACGCTGCAACCTATGAGGTCATCCAGCGCTCAAAAGGAAATTGAGAGTAAGAAGGTTTGAAAGGTATAACAGGAAGAAAACTTCGCAGCTGCACTGTGAAACAATTGTTAGGAGAGGTTGGAAAGTAAGATGGAAGAAACGGAGGTACAGTAAAGGGAATGAAAGGGGGCTGCAGCTAGGGGCCAAAGGGATGCTGCAAAGAACCTTTAGTAATGCCTACAGTGCACCGCGTGAGGTGCAACTGGTGGCGCTACCCCCCTACGGGGAGGTCCATGCGCAGATGCCAAAAGCAGGTACAGTTTACTAAAGAGGAAGAGTGACTGGCAAGTTTTTCATATAATAATAATATCTGTATTTAACATAAAAATTGCAATCTGGACTTCACTGAAAAATTCAAAGGGTTGAAGTTAACATGTAGTGGAAAGTTATCCTCTTCCTGTTACTTTGGAAATATTCGGAGTTTTCTAGCTTTTAGGACTTTTGCAATATCCAGGCAAATATTATTACGAGCACAAGCCCTGCACATTGTTGAAATTACTGTAGAAGTGCTAAGAGCATGACAAAGTTTCCTTGGCTATCTGAGGGCACATGGTCATAAGGCCAGAGCAGAGACCTGCTCCAGTAGAAGGCATTGCTATTTATCCGTCACAGAAATGTGTAGAAAGCACTTCAGACGGTGTTTAGGGATGGGCTAAATATTGATATATCTTGAGAATGACCTCATAGTCTGTGAGCTATTAAACAAATTTTTCTGTACTAACTCTTTCCTCCCAAAATCGAGTGGACATCAATTTCACTTACCACACTTCATACTTCACTTATACAGTTTCAAACGTAATCTTTTGTTATAGTCACAACTTACTGTTCATACACGTCGGAGACTTATTTACCAGAAAAAAAAAAAACATGAAACTGACTGCAGTAAAAAAAACAAAATGTATCCACTTGGCGTGTAACAAGGCCAGCTAAAATGAAAAAATGACGCTATACAAATATAAACAAAACACCAGGATTAACCGCTCCCTAATCACTTTGGGTTAATCTTCGAAGTAAAATTTTTTTCAGAAGAGTACCCGTTGCAAATAATGTTCATATATGTCAGTGTACAGTATCCTCTCCAGTTGAAGTCATCTTGGGAGAAATTTGGCAAACTGATCTACCGCAGTACCCAAATCCATATTTGTGTTATTGTGTTTAACAAGACCAAGGAAGAGACATTTTCCATCTCCTCTGGTTGCTCTCATGCACCGGTGGAGTCTTCTCAGCACACTGGCAGACCATTCGTAGCCACGGCTGGTTACTGCGGAAGTGCATACTGGTCTGAGAAGCACAAAGACGTTGAGAAAGAGCTTTGGCTTATGACCTAAGAGTATGAGTTTGGGAGATCTTGTTTGAGGTGTTGATTTTTCCACATATTAAATTCTCCAAAGTTCAGCTGGTGGAATACTACCTCTATAAATGGCTGGAATATCATTTATGGGCCATCAGAACTGAAACGGTAGGCGCAAGGAGCTGGCTTCTTTAAAGTCCAGAAAACTTCGTTTCTATTTCCCCGACGTGATCCACAAATGAAGTTGCATAATTTGCTGAAACGCCTCTCAGTTTTGTGAATACGTGATCTGCATGCTGTATCAGGATCATCAGTGACAAGCTGCTAGCATTCCAGTCCCTGCCCGTGGTCTTACCAAGTTTATCTTACCGACGAGAGTAGGAGGCCTGGCTGCACCTGGCACGCATCCAGAGCCTATGTGTATTTTCTAAAGGCAGCGTATAATTAAACCACCTCAAGCAACACCATACAGTACAGCTCTCCCTTGCAGAGCTACAGTATGCTTCACTATAGATGGGGCAAATTACTCCTACAATCTCACTACAGTTAAAAGGCTTACCTACGCAGCGACAAACAATTCTTATTAACATCCAGTCACCATGATAACTGAAACTGAAAAAACATAGCTGATTTATATCCACCTCACAGTTTCAGCTGATTTATATCCACCTCACAGTTTCTTCTGTGGGTTTCTTCAGCACTTGCGCCCGTCACAACAAAAGAAAATAATAATGCTTGACTGGCTGAGGGGACAAACAAGGACTCTTGAAGAGCAGAGTGACACTTTCAAGAACTGTTACGTCACTAAAAATAACAGTGACATCTGTTGGTGACCAAGAAACACGCTGGGAACCGCCACTTAATGCTTCCACACCATCTGCAACTGTACAGGCACAGAAAGCTTCAGTTCCGTAATATTTATTTAAACTGATCGTTATTTTCAAGTTTTTCTATCTGTACTGGATAGCTTTATTTCATTTTACTCTTATGTGTACTCTACAAATCATTTTAGCTCTTTGTAAGGCATACTCATGATTTTTTCAGGCACACTTTCTGTACAGTCTATGAGAATATCTTCTGGAAAAGATATTCTTCAGGTACTTTTTTAATATAGTCTTGATTTTACCATAATGAATATCAAGAGAGACATTCACTTTTTGCTTTGAATTGAAAATGCAGCGATTTTATTTATTTATTTATTTTTTTGCATTCTTTCACCTCTAACTGGAGAGAAAAAAAGGCTGCATTTAATTTCTGTAGCTTCTCACAATACCTGAAAAGCATAATATCTAAATCCACTTTTGACGGAGTTTGCATTTTTTTTATCATGGTTTAGCATCTCACCTCATGATTTACTTTATTGTAATGTGTCCTGTAAAGAAAAAAAAAAACTGACGTAATCTTCTAAGCTTTAACAGAGAATAAAAAATGTGCCACTTTTTAAACACTGACTTTTGTGCGCAAAATGCATAGCATTTCCAATACCCGACTTATCAGATGAAGAACTTTCTTCTGACTTCATTGCAAAAAATTCTTTTCCATCAGTGCAAAAACTCAGTGCTCAAACTTAAAAAAAAAAAAAAAGTGTGACATTGCAGCACATGGGTTTAAAAATGAAAAGGATGAAAACATGTAATTTTTTATTACTGTTTTGACAAATAAGGATGATAATAATAATCAACTTTGAACCTAAAAAAAGCTTATATGAACACCAAAGGCATAATAAAACTCCAAGTTAGCCAAAATACCAGTTTACTGTAACCCCTGTGTGTTTATGTGTGGTGAGTACAAGACGTCCTAGCTGGTTATTTTTCCGCACCCCGAAGAAAAAAAAAAAAAAAGAGGACCGTAGGGAGAGAGAGTTGTTTAATGCACAATAACCAATAGGAGAGTCTGTATACAATATACAGATTTTGCCACTTGCTGCTTGCTGGGTCCTTCCACGAAAATATCTCGTAACGCACAGCATCATTTTCGTCTTCTTCTTCTTCTTCTTCTTCACAGTTCCCGGATGGTATTCACTTTGAATAAATAAATAGCTGGATATCGGCAGCAAGCAGCAAGTCTCACTGGCGATGGCTGGAGATTTTGTACAGTAGGGCTGTGACCACATGCCATAAAGAGTAGACAGGGCTGGGACTACCCACACGCGAGAGGCTTCAGGACATGCGAGCTGTTGCAGATGGTCCTGCAGTTGGACTCTGGATCACCTACAGCAGCCCTACAACTCTCCTTGGCACACAATACTCTAGATACTAAGCACTAGAGGGTCTCCAGACACCGCCACCCCTTAATACCTACAATAAAAGCTGTGTCTTTCTGCACACTTTTTGTCAGTGGTTAAATATACCTAAAGCCAAATTGATCATCTCGGACTCAGTACTCCACATAAAGAAAATAAAATCATAATCATCAACAAAAAAAAAAAACATTGGTGAAGGGGGTCACAGACCTTTAGAACACACGACAGTGACTGAGAGAATGAATGACTGAAATGGCTTTAAGTATACCAGTCCAAAGACATCAGAGGACGCGGTCACGGGCCAGTGGATCCAGGGCAGGAATTCGGGAAACAAGACAGGGCAGGATGGCCTCGGCTCTAACCTATTTGTACTATAGCGCGGCTGGAATGGGCAAAGGACGCGACACAGCGTTTCCAAGAGAGTGAGGCCATTTTTCTTATTTATTTATCTATTTTTTTTTTTTAGTTTTTTTTTTGAGAGTTTGGGATGATGCCCAGTACATTATATACCAGATTTCCTATTTGCCCCAATAGAGGAGTTTTAGAAATTTAATGAAATCATTTTACTTCACTCGTTCACAGTGAAAAGAGCTTAAAGTCATTTTTTTTATTTACAAACTTATGAATACAACACACAAGAAACAGGTTCAAGGCAGTTTTCTGGTAATGTAATTGAATTGCCAGCAATATCGACCAACTATTGGACTCTCAATTTCTTTCTTTGTACCTCCGTTCCATTCCTTCACTAATTTCCTTCTTCTTGCCTTTGAGGGCAAGACGTGACCACATCACTTGCAGGTTAGTATGAACTGGCTCAATATACAATTTCAATATTGTGTTTGCTGGGAAAAGCTGAACAAAAAATAAATTAAACTATACAAAATTATAAGCTAAATATAGATATATACTGTATATACATATATATACAAATATATGTATATAAGTATATATGTATGTATATAAGTATATATGTATACATATGCAGCATATATATCCAAAATACTATGGATGTATGAGTGGACTTTACATCCTTATTCATATATATACATAAACATACACACGCACATTATGTTATGTATATTGCATATGCATATATTCAATGTATATACTGTATATACACATTCACATATACGTACACATTATACATATATATATATACTGTTTATCACATATACATATACTGTATATATATACATATATATACAAAATAAAAGTGAAGATGATGATATGAAATTTATGACAATTTTGTTCTTTCAAACTTTTGATAATGATAAGGATGAGAATGATAACTTTATCTATAGGCAATAAAGATTTCTAGTATACAACAATTCATGTAATAATTAAATATCTTCTTTTTAAGTATACAATATCTTTTGTTTACAAAGATAAGGATCACTGTCAAGGATGTTTTACTTTATATGACTCCTTAAAAAATAAACTGTATAGTATCATCAACCTTGGACATTTTTTTTTTCTCAAGAAAGACTCACTAAGTCTAGTTCACTGAGGAGGACTCACAAACACTCAGCTATGAAGCCACTTGCCAACACTTGACTGTAAGGCATCGGTGTTTATTTTTTCAGATAATCTTTAAAAATGATATTACTCATCTACAGCAACATCTACAGCTGCTGCTGCTGCTGTGGGCTTCATACGAATGCAATGAAGGGAGAGAGGAGCCCTTAGTCGGCTCAACCTCAGATATCCTCTGATCAGAACACATGATAGACTCTGTAAAACTCACAACACATCTATAATGGTATTTTAAAGAGTCCATAGTCCTCTGCACTAACAATTAACACTAACAAACAAATCACAAAGGTAATGTACAGACAATATATTCATTCACTTGTAGAAAAGAATGTGATGGAGTAACAGGGCCAGAAGGAGAATGATCAGCTCCCCTGATGCACTTATCATCATAATCAGGTATTCTGGAAAGGGAGAAAAAGACTCATTAACGACGGAGGCTATTTGCTTTTGAATCTAAGCTACTGCAGAAAAGAAAACAGTGATAGATCAGGGGGCATGTCACAAAATCGTGACATAAGGTATTATACAGAATTTGAACACAAGATCCGGTTCTCCACAGCAGCTGAAAATACAGCCTTTTTGTGGGACAGAGATGAATCCCTTACCACACCCAAATAAGTCTACACTTTATCTCAAGAATGTTGAGAAATGTACCTGACAGTTTTACTATCAGTTGTCCATACCTAACAATCTTTAATTTCTAGTTTTGGAAATCAAATCCTTCAAGAATTTTGAGAAATGTAATGGAGAGATTCACTATCAGTTAATCATACCCACCATAAATTTCTAGTCTTGAAAATCAAATCCTACAAGAATTTTGAGAGACGTACTTGACAGACTCACTGTCAGTTGTTTATATCTGACATTCTTTCACTCCTAGTCTTGAAAATCAAATCCCTAGTCATCATGCTCATACGCCAAAACTCAAAGTTTTCAAAACAATAACTTTCACTAATTACAAGTGTCTTGCAAGCCAGAAATATCCCCAGCGCATCTCCATATTTTCAGCATACAGTACGAAATATAACATAATAAATACGATACAAATATTACTACTTCTGTTTGATATTCCAGACAGTTGTGACCTTATATCAAGTGAATTGTTTCTTTTATTAGACCCTTCCTTTAACTGTAATTCAGCTTAAAATTTAAATGATCACATGAACGTGCACTAGACATTTACACGGATAATATTCGTGGTTCTCTTCCAAAAGAGGTATCCGTAGACAAGTAAAGTTTTATGAAGTAGTTTTGTTAAAACTTTTGCCTTACCAAGCATAGGCACCTCAGGAATCTACATTGAAGATCTCCTTGTGTAGGTCAGAAAACTGGAGGTGTGGTGCAGCCCTCTTGAACTTGCTCAAAGCTTCCTGGTGCAGCATGCTCAGCTCCCTGATTGTCCAAACAAAATACAAAATTCAGTTACTAAACAATTACGCCGACTTAAAGACCTTCACGGTTGTCCACAATCACTGTCTTCAGATTTCGACACACTTATCCAACTAACCAACTTTCAAATGTCATTTCATCAAATGCAGTGAATCAAAGTCTGTCTACCTGAGAGCTGGCATCTTGGCCACCAAGAAGGCATAAACAGTGATATCTCCTTTAACTGGATATCTGTGGGTTTTGTCCAGTTCCAGGCACAGCGACCGCCCTACAGCTTCGTTGAGCTTCACGATTTCCTCCTGTCCACGCAGACCTGGTCGATCTATCAGAGAAACAAAAAAGAAAGGTTTCGCATGAACAGTGTTACGTGGCTCCACCTCTTGCCTAAACAAGAAGTCCTGATTGGTTACTGGCCAGTCAATTGTTATGAGGTAGTCATGTGGTAAAACAATATATAGAGACACAGACCTACGAAGGAGTGAAATGAACTCTTACACAAGTCAGCCTAGAATGTACTCAAAGCTACATCCCCCTAGTAGGAGTAGACATGCTCACACAGCTCGCAAAATTATCACCAGATCAAAATGATCCGATTCTCAAGTTTTCCACGGTACATACTCTACTAGCAAATATAATGCATCAAAAATTGTTAAGAACAAGCCAGTTACCACAACAGGATACTGAATTAAGAGGAAAGGGACACACATAAAAAAAGCTACAAAATGACGAATTATAATAAAAACATGCTTCAAATGACTGCATGACAAATGTTAAACATCAAAGCAAATAAGGCAAAATCTCCTTTGAAATTAGACATATCAACTTAGTCCAGTGATTAATAAGCAACAATCTCCTAAAATCAAATGCGAACAACAAAAGAGCAAACGAAAGTATAGTAAATCAAATGAAGCTAAAAGAGTGATATCAAAAGTATAATAAATAAAGAAACGCATTTTAAATAAAAAACTTAAAAATGTTAATACTGTACTGTACAGGATTTTTCTTGACACAAGGACATGTAGTTATGATGAGCTCAAAATACAGTAAGATGTGAACAAAAAATAAATCTTAAAAGACATGATTCCAAAAGTGATTCAACATCAGTTAGAAATGACAGCAGTTCTGAGTGGGTAAGAATCTTCAACATACTGTACAGTACTCCACATAATTTACTTGAACCGAAGGGAAATAACTAGAGATCCTCCTGAACAGTCCAAATAGAAACAGTTAACACAAGGGTGTGATTCATAACTTAAAATAGCAGCAACAGACTGCAATCCGCTGTTAAAGAGACCCAGAATCAAAACTACAGTTTAATCATCTACGTCTACGAATTTCTGGGAGCAATTCAAGGGAGAATGATAACATTGAAGTAAGACAACTCACATATGAAATTTAGGACCACTGTTAGCATTCAAAAATGCTGAATGACGATGCAATATCTCACTAACATACGAACTATGGCAAAAGCTGGGTTGGGATTCACAGGGTCATGCTAGCAGCAAGATTACACAAATCAACATACAAAGCCACATAACAATTAGTGGTGAAGCTTAGTGGAAGCTTTAGGGGAGGGAAGGGAAGGAAAAAGACAAATCAAAGACACCATACAACAAATACAAATCAAAAGTCACTGCGTCAAGGTCAAGGTCAGGGCAGCAGGTAACCTCATCATGTCAGCTGAATGAGACCGTGACCAAAGGTGTAAAAGAAGTGGATCAATTTGTAAAAAAAAAAATAAAAATCACAAATAAAACTGTGAAAAAATCCTTCTTAAGAGGAATTAGTATTACGTTATGGAAAAACATGAAGGGTAAGTTTCGAATCCTCTGGTCATTGTATGTACAGTATTATATCAGTCTTAACTTAGCATTCATCGGAAGCTTGGGCCGTCAGCATGGCTTCCTTAAGGGTGAGTCATTACCATCTCGGTGATGGCAAATAGTAATTCCTTTTAAGTTGAGCTGAAGAAGTTATATCGAAGAAGCAAGAGAAGTGCAAGTGCTTATATGCTAGAATGTTAATGCAAACAGCAAATAAATAAATAATAAAAAAAAAAAGATTGTCCCAAAGCTTTTGTGACAGACTGATCAAGCTCTCTAAGTGTTTAAGCTTTTGTAATTGTCAGCCAAGTTTATAATGAACATTTTGCAGTACAATAGTGACTGTGCTAAGCAAATGATTAAAAACAAACTGTGGATGACAATACAAATAATATTAAATCCACGAGAAACTGACATACAAAAACATCTCTAAATGCAAACTCTGCTTCATGTTCAAGCGGCAGCAACAGTGGACCTCAAGATCGTATTTGAACCGCTTTTCTCTAAGAAACTCTTGGCAGGTACTTGGACTCTTGGAGTTTCAGTCACATGTCTGTCTTGTCATGAAGTATGTAGGGGATCATGATTGCACCAACGGTGGGATAAATTGTTTACGTGATAAAAACTAATTGGGTATCTTAAAAAAACCAATACTGATATGAAGTAAGCAGCTAGGAATTTATTGGCTTTAGGAACGTGAAATGAATGCTCATGAATCGTTAGAGCAAGATATAATAAGTACTATATTCAAGCACCAATCATCCTAATTTGGCAATTCCATTGATAGGGGATGAATTCAGAAGATCCAATGGGAATATGCTTGAAATGATGACTAGAGTAATCTCGTTTCTTAATATCGGGCCTTGGGCAAATGAGGAGCCAGTATCCTGCAGAGTTTCATAGAGTGGGCGTGTTAGTTGTACTTACAGTAATGGTGCCTTTGTTGTAGTTAAAAGAAGTAGAGACCAAGGCCTCAGCTAGGCCACCGAGTATGAGCCTTACCCGAGGTGTAACCACCAGGACTGCCGCCATCACCCTGCCGCCACAATCATTACTCCATCATTTTTCAGTTCATCAAGTCGTAAGTCTACGTTCAACGTAATGAACAAATATGATGGGCTATGGTCAGAGATAAACCGTATGAAAGCGAGTGAATGGTCGATACATGACTTCAGACGTGGACAAAATGAAATGGGGCTCTGATCGTTCATTCTGGTGAGATCGGGAAGTGAGTTAATGACGTCAATGGGGGTCTCAGAAGTCTGGGGTGACAATTGTGGCGGCGGGCAGGGATGGAGTCTCATTCATCAGGGATCCCAGTCACACTGGGGGTAAAGCAACACACTGGGTGGCAAAACTGACGCCAACCCCATCCATCCAGGGCGCCATCATCAGCACTACCACCAACAAATCTGAGCTCCTTACCTGCTTGGAGCAGCACAAATGCAGAGTATAAGCCTAGCTCTGTGTCTGTCAACTTAAGTTCAGCAATAGTTTTGGCAAAGTCAAAGACGTTGTTAACAAGTTTCATTTCCACAGTTTCTGTAATGTTAAGAAAAGCCTCCATAGGCAGCAAAGTGTCACGGTAAACAACGCAATTCTGATTCACATCGAAGTAGCGGGTCATCCGAAGTATTGCTAACTCGAAGCTTCCTGTTACAAAGAAAATATACAGTTGTCAGATTTCGGGCGTTACCTTTCACATGTGACAGAAATCTGAGATGCTATATAGAACATTGTACATCACTGGCCAAAAATCTTGCGGTACCTACCTGCTTTAAGAAGGACAATTTGGTCATCTTGAGAAAACTTCCTAAAACCGGGAACAGCTTTAGCGAACTCGATGATCTGCTGGATAACGGACGTTAACATCTGAGCACAATCAAACCACAGTTCCTCATGTGCCTGGAAAATTAACACTGGGTTAGATTCATTGCACTAAGTACAGTTTCCTTACGCGAGTTTCTGTTCATCGAGTTAAGGAATTTTTCTATGAATAAAATGGAATCTGTAATGATTCTCATTTTCAAAGGAAGGGACAAGAGGAATAAAAATGTCATTTTCATTACACTAAGATACAAGACTGTAATATGTGTAAAATGGCATTACAAGGATATCTGGTGATGTGATGTAAAAATACAACGTTTTCCTAGTACTGAATAAGACTGAAAATGTGTAAAATGCACGCTACTGAAATTGGTTTCTGTCTTGAATTAGCCTGACTTTCAGAAAGAAACCCTTTGTAACTTTGACAGTAACGAGTGGGTTCTGCATCCTTCTTAAAATTCAAGAATTTGATTTTAAAACACAAAAACTATAAAGCTATGAGGGTCCAAGACTTCACACATCATTATCTATCTCCTCTGAATAAGATATCGGCAATTCTTTGATACCAATCTATGGGGATGGTCCTTGGTGTCTCAGTAGGAAAAAGCACTCCGATTAGATAAGCGAGATAACTGGGATAACCTCTGATATCTACGTTCCCTAAGTTCTCATTCTTTCATGGGGAATCGGTCGGTACATCACAGATCCTTGTTTGCTTCGTATTTTCACTGCCGCAGAGCAGTGACTATTGAATACTGCACTTCCCAATACTGAATTGCAACATTAACCTATTTTGCCTATCTTAGCTGATATATAGATTAAAACTACAATTAATCATGTTAAAAGCTCTGCAATTTCCTTATTGTATCTGTCACGCATCATCAAATATTTGACAGCCTGCAAACAGGCATAAAGAAACTATAACTGAGGTTCTAAAAATGACAAACGAGGACACCTCTATTCACTCTCCCAGATCCTGTTATAAAAAGCCATCCAAATATTACTTTACAGTAGACTATGGCAGATTTTGCCTTTTCATTTGACTACTCACTACAGGTCAAAACTTGGGTCACAGCAGTCAATTTTGGTCTCATGTGAATTAAGAATATCTTAGCAATTGAAAGAAAAAGAAAATTAGAAATGCCACCTAGAATATTTTTTTTTTTGTCTTGATTGAGTAAAAATGGCTGAAATATTCATCGACTTTATGAATAATAAGGAGCATCACGTTGTAATTTCAAATGACGGCGACTTTCCCATGTCGCTTTTTCTGGCCACACTAACATGCGCCAAAAAATCTACAATTATTCACTTAATACATCTACTTAAAAAAATCCCACCCAAAACTTTTAAAAGAGAAACCCCAACCACCACAAGAAACTATCCTGCTGTGGACTCACCATATTTTTGTAGTAATTGACTTTGGAAATGTCCAGGGACTGCTTCCTCATCACATCAGCGATGTGTTCCGACGAATACAGAAACGTTCTGACGTGCGCGTCTGCTACCCAGCGGGCCAAGATCTCGGCCAGCTGAACGGGATCTGTGGACATGTCTAGTTTAAGTTAGCATCGTTTGAAGTCTGCATAATGAACGTCAGTCTTAAATTAATCAGTTGAAGTGAATGTTCAGGGTAAAATTGCATTCTTTTATCACTTGAAGTAAGTATACAAAGTAAAACTTCATTCTTAAATTAATCTATTGATGTTGATATTCAGCGCAGGATGTGATTTGCTCACTCTTTGTTCTGACCGATTTTCTGTACAGAAAGAATCCGTTATAAGCGTATCACTTGAAGAAAATATGCAATAAAATTTAATTAGTTTACTCTGTCATACGTAATATTTACTATTTATAATCCAGATAATGACCTCAAGTGTCAGCCAACTTTAAAACTATTCTTTTGAGGGAAATATACAACGTAAAAGTAATAAGCTTATTCTAAACAGTGACTAGAAATATTCAGTTCAGAATACATTGGCTGAAAATAAGACTATCACATATCTGAATAACATCCAAGGAAAAAAGAACTCGATTAACACAATACTAAAACAATAATGTCTACATATCTCTGCTGAAAACAATAGGATAGCTTATATTATAATACATGTGACGGCACCCACAAACAATGCTCAAACTCAGGTTTGAGTTACTATATTAACTTTCGATTTGAGTTACCATAAACAGCAGTCAGTTTGAGTCCCCAGCATCAACCCTCAGATTCGGGACATCCCGAAATAGTCATCATAAAAAACAAACGCAGTATATTCCATATGCATGAGCACGGACGCACACACTATGCCGTATATTTTTCACGTACGCCATGCATTCATTTCTCCATATCCTTCAGCTGAGCTACAAACAAGCACTGATCTTTCACAGATTTTATTTTCACCCCAAAAAACAACACACGTTAGTATTAAAATGCAGCAGCCTTAATGAATATGAAGCAAATACACGAATGGTTAAAATCATGCTCAAATGCTCAAGCTACGTCAAAAAGCATGGGGAGCTATAATTAGAACTACTTACTACCGAACAACAAAACCAAGATGATATAGGCAGCATAATTTTTCATCTATGCGCGTTTCTCGTTGAGAGATGACTTCAGAGGGGGTTCGCCTTTAGGGTGAGGTTGCTAGCCCCACGGCCTACCCCAGTTTGCTGGGCCGAGTTGCCGATAGGCATAGCCTGTCCGATGGGGTATAAAGGGTGTCTAATTCAGATGTGTTCAGAGGAAAGAAAAGGAGGTGAAAACAAAAAACAAAAGAGCTGGACAGAGACAGTCAAGGAAGTGCTGGAAAAAAAGGCCTCAGTAGCCGGATAACACAAGAGTGCCTGCAAAATAGAGGAGAATGGCAGTGTGTGTGTGTGTTTGTGTGTGTGTGTGTGTGTTTGTGTTGGGGGGTAGGGGGGACTTCGACACACTGCTGATGAGCCTTGTGTGTAGCTGTTGTGGAATTTTTTTTGCAGGAGATTCTTTCACGATTCAGCAACTTAATTACAAATGTGGCAGTGACCACCCTGCTGCTTTTCCTCTGAAACCATCTCCTCTTATTGTAATTATATATATATATATATATATATATATATATATATATATATATATATATATATATATATATATATATATACAGTATGAGTAAAATTACATGTAGCTACTGCAAGACAATACTGCATATTATCAGTTAAAACCAATAACTTAAAACAATTCAAAATCATCCTAATTAAATTCAACGGGAAAAAAGCAGCTTGAAATAAAAGCAGTAGTCTCAACAACTTACCTGGCAGCACTGCTTCAAAGTCGTGCTCTATGATTTTCAAAGCAATGAATGACAAAGCAATAGAAATATAATTACCGCTTACTATTATTAGTAAATTCTACCATGCAACAATTAGTTCCTTATATAGAGTCTGCGCTGCCCCAGGTAGATCAATATGCTTACTAAGAAAAGTAGCAAATTCCAAAAGATTTTACTTTTTTAAAAGTAAAGCATCCGGATCATAACATCCCAGCGAGAGCAGCCTCTTTTTTCGTAAAAAAAAAAAAAAAAACTTTTACAGTCTCTCTCCATAAAAAAAAATCTTCACCCAATTTAAAAGCGTGAAACATCAAGAACTTTGATAACAACTGACAAAAATAGGATCAGATGTTATTTCCTTTATTTGTTTTTTTATAAAAAATAACAAACTGGGCACATTCTGCGTTAATTGCCCTCTCCTTGTGATGCCAGTTTTATGTACAAAATCAATTCAAACTGAGAAATCTGAATCCAATTTAGAATCCGCTGAACTCATTTCATTGTTTTGCAACGGCGAAAATGGCAAAATATTTTCTGGGTCCATTTCCTACTAAATACCTCGAAATAAAACAAGGGGAAGACATCTATCCTCCCAAGTGGGAGTTGATTCCCTGCTGATTAGAAGAAGACTGAGTTAATTGCCTAGCAAAAAGGTTAAGACTATTCTATCTCATAGGTACAGCCATCCGTCGAGTTCAGGTGCAATTTTACTCAAACAGAAAGAAATCCATTCCACCCTCACGTGGTGAATTAACGTTAAAAATTTACTGCTTTATTGGGTAAAATATAAAAATAGGACACTAATTACTAATTTTACAAAGTTTCTTTATTCTCTTCGGGAATTTGCTACTTATCTGAGCACGCATTTACACAGTGCAGACCTCAATCACTACAGTAGCCAAAGAAAAGCTTCAGATGACCTCACTACCAACAAAGGGGTCACGTTATCCTAGGAACAACAAAAAAAGGTGGTTCGTGCAACTGAAAAAGAGCGATGCTTACGAGGAGGTGGGTTTTCTTCTTCAGGTATAACTGTGGCACCTGCAACAGGCGTATGCTGTTGTTGTTGTAGTTGCTGCTGCTGCTGTTGCTGTATTTGCTGCTGCTGTTGTTGTTGCTGTTGTTGCTGAGGAAGCTGAGGCTGACTTAGGGGCGGAGAGGTGGGCTCGGGAGGCAGGTACGTCGTGCTGTCTACGGTAGTAAAGTTTTTATCTGACAAACTGTTCGGACAACCACGGTCACTAATGCGTGTGGTCTGTAAGGTGTCCAGATCGAAGCAATCGACCTCTTCTTCTTTGATGAAAATGTCGTCAGTCATTAGATCTCCACCTCCCCTCTCACCTCCACCACCTCCGCCAGCTTCTCCTCCACCACCCCCACCACCACCACCTCCTCCTCCTCCTCCTCCTCCTCCGCCAGGACCAGCACCTCGCATCTGACCACCACCTGGCATTTCGCTTGCTCCTCCTCCTCCACCTGAGCTAGCTCCTCTGTGCCCGAAACCGCCTTTACCTGAGGACCCAACACCAGAGCATTAGTGACGACCCCAAGGCATTTTTGTGAGGGGGGAGGGGGTAACCTGCCCACAAGCACCGTGCATGCAGTGAGAAGAATAAGGAGAAGAAGAAAAGAGATCAATTGCATCTCTGTTCTCTCAAGTCTTCCTTCAGTATTGTCAAGTCATTTTGGCCGGTTTACAAATAGCTTCAAAATAAGTACACTACTGTATTTATATTTCAAAAGCCTTTGTCAGTTAAGTTTGCATCATGATAAAATTATTTCCACATAACATATGACACTTCATACATCAAACATGGACATAAAATATGTAATTTCTTACTGTACTTGAGGCCACCCTAGTCCATACTGTTTTCTGCTTGCACGGGGCTCCTATATAATTAAGGAAGTACTTATAATCTAAAGTTAAGATAAACATTGACCTATATTACATCTAGTGTTGACCAAACTGCTTGGCTTTTTATTCAGTATCTACATGTTACGACCATATAGAAATAAGAAAAATACACACACAATTCCAAGATCTCCTTTCTACATGTGGAACTTTGTAACCTAGTCTCTAGATCAGTCTCAAGAAAGATTCGGACAAGCAGTCTGGGCAAATGACATATTTTTCAATGGTTTAACCCTTAATTTTCTTGTGTAAGTGTTTTGTTCATTTAGTACAGTACAACAGATTGTATTCATAAGCAATGAGCTACTTTAGATCTTAATCATGAATTTCTAAAAATAGACGATTCAATAATCATGAACATTGGCAAAACATCCTTTCTGTGATTACTGTGTGCAGATCTTGCGTCTGTTAATTAAAACTGGGGCATGATTATCTCAGTTCGAGACTCAGATTATTAATAATTCTTTCTCAAAATAACCATTTCACTATTCTGAACCCCTACAAGCAAAATAAAGCCCATATTTTTTAATGTTTATGTAGTAATTCTATCGTTAAAGTTGGTCGTGCCTTTTCAATCTACAGTTCGGTGAAGTCTTGGAACTAAAATCCTTCAGCAATCTGGTTCCTCTAACCCTTAGATCTTTTGTGCTGTTTGCACTTTAAAACAGCCCTGCTACTAACAACTAAAAGTGCCTGAAAACAGTGGTTGAGACAAAGAAAGATTATGGAACTTGTCATTCTGAGAACTATACGAAAGTTCCATAAGCTTGTGACTGAGATAGGAAAAGTGAAACTTGTTCAGATGTAAGGTGCTGAAATGCTTCATCCGTGTCCTTCTAAATTATTCTAGCAGTAAGACACTAGAGAGAGGTGCACCCAGTCATAGGAAAATACAGGAAACTGAGATCTGGAAGTCAAAAAAGGCTACGGACGGGAGTTTCCAAGAGAGACAGTGAAGACAGAGCGCTCTTGTGTGGTTTATCTGTACAAGGTATACACAAGAGGGTACCGTATGAAGAACTTACCTTAACTCATACGATACGTGTTTGATATTCCAGTGAACAATCTCTTATAAAGATATACCAGAAAGGGGGTATTTTGATTCCAAACTAGGTTCCTCTCTAACTTTGTACATCTCTATGTTTAGAACAAAAAACCATACGTACGACTTATTTTGCTTTATTTGTCTTAGGTCAGTGTAGAATTGTTTACTTTTTTTACCTCTGGCCGCAAGTACCTCGTTCCACTTCATGGTTTGGAAATGACTTTCAAATACCTATCGTACAAAATTACAAGACAGCTTCAGGAAAGAAATAATTTAAACTGCAAGGAATTTCTCATGTCAGCTGCCTGATTCACTGAATCTACAAGTGCATCAAGAGAGAGAGAGAGAGAGAGAGAGAGAGAGAGAGAGAGAGAGAGAGAGAGAGAGAGAGAGAGAGAGAGAGAGAGGAACTGAGTTATAAACTTTCCTCTGCCTCTTCGAATGAAAAATGATACTTTCAACTGAGTTTCCCTAACGATTAAGACTTTGATATGTCTGACAACTCACTTCACACCATCGAAACTGTCAAGCATCAACACTTACACAACTAACCGAAATATAGATTGCCATAGTTGTGTGATTCCAAACAGTAAACAATTTTCAGAATGTACCCCCTATTTCAATGCAAGTATCGAATGTCGCTAAACACAGTTCGAACGAGTCGTCTACCTTACCTTTCATCTGAGCGTACCTTTCGAAAACCGTCTGACCAGACTGGTATTAAATGCATATATAAATAAAACGAGTTGGTAGAGACAGAGAGAGAGAGAATGAGAGACTGAAAGACTTCACACAGTCCCTCTGTAGAGGCTCTTACCAGATGAGTCAACCGGTGACATGGCCCCAGAATCCGGAAGTTGCTCTATCGACGTCTGGCGGACGTCGATGGTGGTGGAGTCGATGACGTAATCGGAGGTGATCTCAATGGGAATATTCGGCGTGGAGGTTTGGGGAGTGTACGTGTAACCAGTGGTCGAGAATGGGGTGATGTCCGCTGGCACATACGTGCTGTACCTGAGGGAGGCAATGGCTCTTAGTGGTCGCTGCTTGTGTGGGCATCGGGGTGTCGGCAAGTAATATGCATGACGGAGATGGGTAGTTGACTGGCGGGTTATTTACACTGGATTCTTGACTATTAAGGGCTTTACTCTCTAGTGCATATTGATTACATCACATATCCACACATTCCATAAATACATACATGCATATACATGTATAATATATACATATATATATAAAATAAAAAAGTCAGATTTTAATTTTACTTGATATCTATCAACATTCAACCGAAATTTACATGGGAAGACAGGAAACGATTTGTTATCCATTTCTTTTTCTTTCAAAATTAGGAATTGAAAAATGATACCTGTAAGATCTGACATCAAAACTCAACAAAATGGGATAATGCCCTTTTATTGATAATCCTCAGGTTATTGATAATCTACAGGCTGATAGGATGGGCTGCTTAATACTCTTATCTGGCCATGGCTTGAAAACAAGAAGAAAAGAGGGACAGAAAAGCGGCGAAGACAAGAGGACAGAAAAGTAGTGAGGAAAAGAAGACTACAGAAAAGTAGTATGGAAAGAAGAGGACGAAGAAGCAGTGAGGTTAAGAAGTGGACAGAAAAGAAGTGAGAAGAAGAAGAGGACAGAAAAGTAGTGAGGAACAGATGAGGACAGAAAAGTAGTGACTAAAAGAAGAGGACAGAAAAGTAGTGGAGAAAAGAATATAGAAAAGTAGAATGGAAAAGACGAAGAGAGAAAAGATGAAGAGAGAAGTAGTGAGGATAAGAAGAGGAAAGAAAAGTAGTGAGGATGGGAATAGGATAGAAAAGTAGCGATGAAAAGAAGAGGACAGAGAAGTAGCGAGGAGAAGAGGAAGACACAAAAGTAGTGAGGGAAGGAAGAGGACGCAGAAGCAGTGAGGATAAGAAGAGGAAAGAAAAGTAGTGAGGAAAAGAAGAGGACACAAAAGTAGTGAGGGAAGGAAGAGGACGCAGAAGCAGTGAGGATAAGAATACGACAGAAAAGTAGTGAGGAAAAGTAGAGGACAGAAAAGCAGCGATGAAAAGAAGAGGATAGCAAAGTAGAAAGTAGCGAGGATGAGATTAGAACGGATAAACAGAGAGGAAGATAAGAGGCTCGGAAAACAGAGGCCATATGAAATCCACGAAACACAGAAGCAAAACGAGAATTCTAGAGCGTAACACACACACGCGTATCAGTGACTTACATGTGTGGGTATATATTGGAGGAAGTGGGCGTTGGAGGTTCGTATATGGACGAGTCCGGAGAGGTCTCCTCGCCGGGCATACTTCGCATCTGCGACTTGTGGTACCGGACCTCGTCCTCCACTTTTTCCCGTTGCTTTTTGCTCATGCGCCCGAATTTCACCGCTGGAAAGGAGAGGCAGACTTTTATTACGCTGTATGGGTTAGGGCCAGTCACAGGGTTTAAGTACGAGAGACCTATTTTGGGGGGTCCTAACTAGAAACTGTGTGGTAGGTTCTGAAGTGACGTGTAGACTAGTGGAAGAAAACCTTACCCCAGGATAGATTTATTTGAAATATAATTATTATCATCACTTACATATACATTCCTTCTTATTTATACGTCTACATGCCATTAGTAAAATTAATAACGAGGCAAGATAAATAAAATTAATACACCACCAAATTCTTTATCAAGAGAAAAAAGAAATCCAGGGTTCAGTCACACTATCAATGTAATGACTGCTGGTAAGAGTTATGAAAACTAACACCTAACTGTTTTGGAAAATCACAACATACATACACATGTCCAATCAGGGAACAATGAGGTTCACTTAAAGTGATATATGGAGTTATTTGAAATACAAGAAAATACAAGAACAAATGGTATTAGAGCAGGATAAAAAGCCCTTTAAGAAGTCAGTGATTAAATGAATGGGCAAAATTTATGACAAACTTTTTAATGTCCTTACTTTCCTGCATATCTTTGGACTGATCACTGAATCATAAATTTAGAAAAAATAATTATACCATTCCATGCATAATAAAACAGAGATGAAGTCATTTGAATAATAATAATAATAATAATAATAATAATAATAATAATAATAATAATAATAATAACAGACGGAGAAAACAGCTCTTTATATTTATGAAAACTGCTCAATGGCTAACAATTAGAGCAGAATTATTGACATGTCGGTCTCTGAAACATCACCATTACGATAAAAGTCGTCAAAATCGTCCTCACTCCAACGACTGCCAGCGGTTAAAATGATTCTATTTAGAATAAAAAAAAATCACATTACAATCATTCCAAAACGGTATTTAATACCACTTCTATGGCTCCGTCGAGCTATACTGTTTACGGTGTGCGATCAAAGACTCGCGCCTTCACCTCTCATCACCAGCACCCAAGAGGATCCCCTTTGAGCCTCTAACTCAAGATTGTGACGTCAGTGCACCTCACGCGGTGCACTGTAGGCATTGCCTAAGGTTCTTTACAGCGTCCCTTCAGCCCCTAGCTGCAACCCCTTTCATTCTGTTTACTGTACCTCCATTCATATTCTCTCTTCCTTCTTACTTTCCACCCTGTTCAAACAATGTTTAATAGTGCAACTGCGAGGTTTTCCTCCTGTGACACCTTTCAAACCTCCTACTCTCAACTTTCTTTTCAGCGCTGAATGACCTCATAGGTCCCAGCGCTTGGCTTTCGGCCTAAATTGTATATTCTATCTTGGATTATATTCACAATAATATTTCTAAAGAGTAGGGCAAAAAGGTTCCCCCGGCATTTCTTCATATCAAATCCCGACATCATATTTCCTCAAACGTATTACGCTAGTCGACAAATTTTGGGTGTCCTTAACACACACACACACACACACAAAAGGACTATAGAGGAACACTAAGTGAAACTCAATTTGCAGCTACAACAATAATAAGAACAGTGTTTATCAACATCCGCTTCCCTTGCAAGGCATTCAAAGCGTAAACATGGATTTCTTTCTCAGATTTGTATTTTTCTTTTCCTTTCATTTCAGCTGCAAGTTCTTAACTTCAATTTAGAACTGTGAAAAGTTTAAAAGCTTCCCGGAGTTATGGTGGTAAAACTGGAACTGTGAGATAGATAATATGTCAGTCTTTTCCATCATACACAAATTTACAACTGAATTTCTTGGGAAAGATTATTTTCATAATACTTCAAGCTGACGTTGAATACTTCAGCACACACTTCACTAGAATTACGGATACAATTTTTATGACTCTCTCTCTCTCTCTCTCTCTCTCTCTCTCTCTCTCTCTCAGACAAGTACTAAGAATTATACGCATACTTTGTCAAGTACTTCATTTTTAGCGGCCAGTTCATCCTCTAAAATTGTCGCACATACCTATAATAATCTTAGTACCCAATATCGTCCTTTTTCTCAAAATAAGCTCGTACTATGTACCTGAAAAATGCAAGAGACAAATATCTTTTTTCTGCGAGGACAAAAATCTCAGCGATGAAACTAAGCAGCAGAATTGCATCGACTTTCCTAAGAGTAGCGTCGGGACCGCAATAGATAAACACGAGAAACGTCAAAACAAAACATGCGTTTAAATTCCTGTCGCCTCCTGAGGATGCAAGACGCAGGAATCAACGAGGCAAAGATGCCTCGGTCCGATTTACTGCTCGCTAAAACAGTCGCTAAATGGTCCAAATTGCCTGCATTAGCGAATTCTACCGTGAAGTCATTGCAAGCCGAAATGTGGTCAATGTTGTGGGGTTTTCAGCACACAAGAGAAGTCAGCAGGCTTTTTGTTGTTATAGTTCCTCGTTGGACGGGTCGGTAGAGTTCTCGGCTAGCACTGTGCTAGTCCCGAGTTCGAGTCTCCGGCCGGCCAATGAAGAATTAGAGGAATTTACTTCTGGTGACAGAAATTCATTTCTCGCTATAACGTGGTTCGGATTCCACAATAAGCTGTAGGTCCCGTTGCTAGGTAACCAACTGGTTCTTAGCCACGTAAAATAAGTCTCATCCTTCGGGCCAGCCCTAGGAGAGCTGTTAATCAGCTCAGTGGTCTGGTTAAACTAAGGTATACTTAACTTTTTTTTGTTATTATTACTATTATTGATTTAATGTCGACGAACCTCAGGTTCCAACTGACAATAGGAGGAAAAGACCCATTGCGTAAAACTTGTTTATATTTCCGATATTCACAGGACTTTCTTGATGAGATAACAGGAGCTATCGAAAGCTAAGAGAAGTATTTCGATAATCGTTCATCTGGAAAAATGTGTATATAAGAATAAGAAAACAGAAACACTTGTGACACTTAATTTTCATTCCAGTTGCTTTTAGATTAATAGTTTAATGGATCCAGTTCAGTTCGCTTTGCATTCTGACTGGATTCAGTTGAATATTATTTCGTTTTCAAGTAAATGGCGCAGGAAAATTCCTCTGAAGAGTTCAGGTAAACATCACGGGATAACGTACGTATAATGTAAAGTTGATTTTAACTAAACATATGAAAATTGACAGGCAAAATCTATATACGTTCAATAAACAAACAGAGCATCCGATATTTCGTTTCACAGAGAGGAGAATTCATCTATGACATTCTGTAAATTTAGTCAGACGAAAAGAAAAAAACTTTCAATAGTTATATATGGTATAGCAAAACAGAGAGTCAATGACCAACAGAGTAAGATAAAGCTAGAGCAACTTTATCTCTCCCAATCGGACCCAGAGAGCATAAATCACAGAGACCCAGAGGACCCACTAGAGAGACATTCGAACGAAGCCCATCCGAAGAATTTGTTGAGAGACGGACTGCCTCACATCCGCCTCAACAGAGAGCCAACGCTTCATCAAATGATGCTACGCGGTGATTTGGATGCCTCTGCCTCTGCGTGAATTGATACCGGTGGATAAGAAAAAAACTTAGTGTTCTATGATTTTTGATTATTGTTTGCATGTGGTCGGAAAAAGAATGAACAATGCTCTTATTATTATTATTATTATTATTATTATTATTATTATTATTATTATTATTATTATTATTCAGAAGGTGAACCTTATTCATATGGAACGAACCCACGGGGGCCACTGACTTGAAGTTCAAGCTTTCAAAGAATATTAAGGTGTTCATTAAAAAGAAGTAAGATGAGGTTCAGGACAGTACAGAAAGAAGAGATCTCACTCATAAAAAAAAAGAGAAAATAAATTAACAAATTAATATATAAAAATGGAAGTAAATTATTAAAATGCAAGGAGAATTGTATTACGGTAGTAATGCATTGCATCTTCGCTTGAACTTCTGAAGTTCTAATTGCACGACGTAATCAGGGAGACCGCTCCATAGTCCAGCGGTGTGAGGAATAAAGGACCTCTGGAACTGAGAAGTTCGACAGAGAGGCACATTTACTGCACATACTGGTCTGCAAATCGGGGATCAATTGTGAATGTGAAAGATCTGTTAAAATTAATTTGAAACTTGCAACGCTGCGTTGACGAAAAAGATGTGTACTCTTCAGCTCGTCGTATTTTAAGATAGTCGTATAGCAATCGCTTGAATGATCTCACACGTTCGCCATTCTAACAGTTTGGCGTCCGACTGAAGACGAGACGTTACTGTCATCTGCAATACGTGATGTGACAGTCACAGTAGCCTTCTTGACTTCTTGATGGTGTAATGGATTAAGCATTAGCCTCAGTCTTCTTGTAACAAGTGCGGGTTCGAATCCCACTTGGAAAGGAGAATGTCTTCATTCACTCCCTTTTGGATTTCAAGGCTACCAGAAGAAAGATTATCCAGAAGCATGAAAGGAGGAAAAGGTTAAGAGGTCATCGTGTCCATTGCAACCAAAAGCCGTTACTACTTCCTCATCCCCCTTCCCCACACATGCCCCAACACCCGGTTGCCCCTAGGCATACGACCGGGGCACCTTCTTCCGTGACCCGTCATTACCATTATGTTGCGCCCTTGGGCACTGGGACAGTCCTTTCCTAACCCACTCACTCACTCACTCATCACCTTAACCTACAGCTTCGGGACTCCTCTGGGAGATGCTGGGTCTCTACAGGCCTCGGCTGGGACAGGGACCTCCTTCAGGACTGCTGAACTGTGTTGATGCCTGTCTCCACGGTGAATTACAGGGTAGAAGATGCCGGTCATTTTAATAGCTCGAGAAGGATGGTCGCTGTTTTCATAAATAGGGCACTCCATTCTCTGGGGCGCTTATCAGCAAACTCTTTATGAATTATGATGGTACAGCTTGACTGGTGAAATTTATCAGATGAATGGATCAGTGATTTCTATGTGGATTTTCTTTGGTGAGACCCAGTTTAGCTTGAACCATTCTCTCTCTCTCTCTCTCTCTCTCTCTCTCTCTCTCTCTCTCTCTCTCTCTCTCGTTGGTAACTGACAGAGTTCCTTATCCAGAAACACCATTCAGTTGAGGACATGAGTCATCGATTCTAAACACAATTCAGATTATAAAATCGAGTAACTGCCAATCAATTCTGATGATTTCAGAGCAATGGTGTAAACACAAATTTCCCGCCGTAATCTACACTGGATTATTTCTAATTTAAGACTAAAGATATTCGAGCTGACAATTCCACCATGAGCAGTTTCTTAGCTACTATTATGGCAACAGAAGTTGCAGAAGTAGTGGTAGTAATATTTATGTTTACTTGACAGGTACAACGGTGAAGAAAAAAAACGCACATAAAGCTAATTACTAATTAAAGCATTTAATCGCATGGGATATAATAAAATTCAGAGATTGTACACCCATTACCTTATTACGGATATAAACAATGAACGCAGGTGTTCACGCGCTTGTTTTGAGAGAGAGAGAGAGAGAGAGAGAGAGAGAGAGAGAGAGAGAGAGAGAGAGAGAGAGAGAGAGAGAGAGAGGAAAATATAATTATCATAATAATATTTCGCTAGCGGCATGACTCTTGCTTGTCGGCAGCAGACCCACGTTCTCTCTCTCTCTCTCTCTCTCTCTCTCTCTCTCTCTCTCTCTCCTCACTGCAACCTGCAGAGGTCAATGTCCTCTAAGCATAGTACGAGGTGAGAGAGAGAGAGAGAGAGAGAGAGAGAGAGAGAGAGAGAGAGAGAGAGAGAAGAGAGAGAAACGTCATTCACTCGTACGTACGGGAGAGAATGTTTGTGTGGGCAACAATGAAAAGCCAACGTACGAACGAACTAACTTACGCTCGTGCAATACTACGCATCATCCGGAATCTACGCGAGTAGCATTGCTACGCATTACAAAGCACGATACTTGCAGGTGAAATGTTGCCATAGAGAGAGAGAGAGAGAGAGAGAGAGAGAGAGAGAGAGAAGAGAGAGAGGAAAAGCAATAAAATACGATACTACTCATGACACTAGACAGCTATTGTTCACATTAATCATGTCCTTCAAAGGAGTTCAAATCTCTCTCTCTCTCTCTCTCTCTCTCTCTCTCTCTCTCTCTCTCTCTCTCTCTCTCTATGGATGTAAGGGGAGATAATTGTCCTCAATACAACTATGATGAATAAGAAAACTTGAAAATCTCCAATGTCTCGAGAGCAGTCCAACTTACTCGAAAATAAGGACAAATGTCCGAATCTTCAACTGCTTTGCCCATCCGAATGCAACTCAGAGGACCTTACATACTGGCTAATAAGGAAGGTAGTGGGCCTTGACCGTGCTACAGCACTCAGTGTTGTACATTTTATGAATAAGCCACACACACATATATACATATATATATTTATGTATACATATATATGTATATTGTAGAGAGTGTGTTTGTATGTTAGCATAAGCTAACTCGCCTGAAAATTCAGTCTTTAATTTCTAACTATTCATAATACTAGTGAAACGTTTCCTTTTGCTGCAAAAATGCTAGAGGTAATTTTCCTTCCTTTTTTTGAGAAATATACCTGGCAGGAAAAGTTACAGCGCTACAAAACAAATGTTTTATTATTACTTCTTACTATCACAGAACATAAGTCATTCCCGATTTGCCAATAACTCACAGCTAACTACATCTACTTTACAAAAATAATCTTAGTGTTATTACTTTCTATAATCATAACAGTCGTTTCTATGGAATATAACCTATAAATTCTTCCTTTAGCTGCAAAGTGTCTTGGTAGCATGGCAGAGTAATGCTGACAACATTCATTTCTCGCGCACGGGATCGAACCCCGCCAAGGAAGAGCACCTTCTTCATTTATTTCTCCGTCGGATTCAAGGCTTGCAGCAGAGTCATCAGCATATTCAAAAAGTGTTAGGGAACTGAAATGAATTAGTCACTGCGACTATTAAAAATAGATTTATCAGGTGAATGAGACCATTCGCTTCGAAGTATAATGGCCGTTTTCAAAATTAAGTAAATTACTATTCCTATTGCTATGTCTGGTAAACATAGGTTGTGTCAAGCGCAGCTGATTCACAGACCGACAAAGATAGGACGGCAGCGATTGATGTCGATCGCTGATGACTCCCTTGCTGCATGGCCTCTATAAACAACTCTGCAATCAATTCGCAAGTATTGCACAGTCAGTTCACAACGCATCAGGATTGCCGCTTTAATTATCTCTGTCTATCTATCTATCTATATATGTGTGTTTGTGTATATAATATATGTATATATTGATAGTAGATAGATGTAATTAAAGTGGCAATCCTGATGAGTTCTCGCATGAGAATGCTTTACTCTCTCTCTCTCTCTCTCTCTCTCTCTCTCTCTCTCTCTCTCTCTCTCTCTCTCTCTCTATATATATATATATATATATATATATATATATATATAAGAGAGAGAGAGAGAGAGAGAGAGAGAGAGAGAGAGAGAAAAAAAAAATTCTCATGCGGGAACTTGCCTTACAGTACGTACCGGATGGACTGACTCTCAAACCCATGGGGTCTTTCTCTTCATGAAGAATGATTGGAGAGAGAGAGAGAGAGAGAGAGAGAGAGAGAGAGAGAGAGAGAGAGAGAGAGAGAGGAGTTGGGAAGAAGGAAGACTCCAGTTAGCAGAGTACGAATAACTGTTCGCACTTAAGCGAGGCTCTTCCTTCAAGCAAGCAGAGAGCTGAGTTGTCACCATTGCTCTTCGGTGGTTCAAAGGATCAATCCTGGGAAAGATTGACTGATTGACTTCTTATCTAGCGTCGTCAAGAATAAGAACATCAACCCGAGTTTGCATAAGGCCTACTTCATCTACCAACGACAGAGGACTCGCCATATTCGGTATCTTTGAAAACCTTAGTTACCCCTTGACAAGCATTAGTGTTCATTTTCTTTAAGATATTCGTATTTTCTCTTGCAAGGTTACATTATTATGAATGATGAAGTATTTACTACAGCCTTATAATCTTCTCCGGATCCTGAATCGAGAATAAATTCAGGATCTTCAGCAAAAACAATTCAACGCTTTCTCTACTCATTGCCCAACAGTCCATTAAATTTCATCCAGAACCGTGGCAAGCATTTTCAGTCATCATGGTAACATAAACATAAAAACGTTCCAAAATAATAACACACTATCAGATATTTGTTATTTTCAGCATTACTGCTAAGGAAATAATATTTCCTAACAATACAAATGTTCAGTTTAGAAATATTGTCACATTACCTGTTATAAATGATTTGCAAAAGACTAAATTGAAGTTCATAAACCCTGGAGCTCTCTGGAACCTGCTCAGTTATATCTTCATTGAAAAACTGCATTTGTCTAAGGACCACAGAAGGACAGGATACGCTAACTATGAAACTGCAGTAATTAACAGCCACTACGACAATCCTAAAGGATGTTCACTGCTTTAGAAAGACCAGCAAGAAAATGTCTGTCTACAGGAGAAAGAGCAGACGTTAGAGATGACGCTAGCAACCCGAGAGAATGGACCAGCCACCGAAGGACAATGGACACGGGAGAAGCGAGGTACGTCTCCTCCGAGGAGAAAGTCCTCCTCTTCTCTATTTTCTTTAACTCTTCTCTTATGGCTTTTGTTCCCTTCCTCCACTCCCCTCTCTCCTCCCCTCCCCTGACACATTCTCTGATCAATCTTGACCCTTGATAGCCTCATGAGTCGGGGTGGGGTGGGGTGGGGGAGGAAGGGCCCCACCTCCCACTCCCTCCCATCCGACTTGCCAAGTTGAGAGAAAGCTGGAATCCGTCAGTGTTCTGACAAGATAAGGAGGAGTCGGACATCTTTCGGTTTGGACAAGGATGAGGGTGCCAAAAGGTCTCCTGATAAGAGATAGTAATGATGATATCCTTTGGATTTTGGTATCTATTACGACAAGGTTTTAGTTTTCTGAAAAGAAAACTATTGTGCCGGCTTTTTCTGTCTGCCCTTAAAACTACTGCGTCTCGAGGGTTGCAAATTAATATGTTGATCATCCACCCTCCGATCATCAAACACACCAAATTGCAGCCCTCTAGCCTCAGTAGCTTTTATTTTACTTAAGGTTAAAGTTAGCCATGATCGTGCGTCTGGCAACGCTATAGGACAGGCCACCACCGGGGCCGTGGCTGAAAGATTCATGGGCCGCGGCTCATACAGAAAACTCGATTGCGCCGAAGAAATGTCGGCGCATTTTTTACACGTTTTTATCGCTTTTGCTACAGAAAAGAAAGCGGGAATCTTTATCGCTCTATCTCCTCTCACAGGTTCAAATAATCTCTTCATTTGCTTTCTCTCTCTCTCTCTCTCTCTCTCTCTCTCTCTCTCTCTCTCTCTCTCTCTCTCTCTCTCCTATTAATCAAAGCGCGATAACGCCAAGCACCAAAGCCTAATTTGTTACAAATCGCGCCCAAAATAAAGCGATTAAATCCTCTTGGTGTGACTTCCGGGCCAAAAGCGAGCATCAGCCGACTCTATCCAAAGGGGATTATGTCCTCATGACCAGGGTGTTTGGCAAAAGGGGGAAGGGGGGTGATTAGGAAAGGGGAAGGGGGTGGACGGGGTGGCTAATGGGGTTTAATACCATGAATGGTCTTCACTTAATTAAGCACCATCAAATTGATTGGACTTTTTTTTATCTTAAAAAAAAAAGTTGAAACGCGCCACTACGCTCGTGTTTCATAAATTAAAAAGCAGATTATGAATTCATTAAATCCTAATTTTCCAGGGGATAATTTGAATTTTTCCAGCTGAATTCAGCGAAGACAGACATTGTTCCAAAGGCTGAATGCACACAAAATCCACCGTCCGGCCTCAGTTTGAGGGATAATCAGATTCGCCCGTTTTGATTAACTTTTCATTCATTTCAATTTCCTGTTTTTTTACGAGTATTTTTCACAGTCATTCAGTCTTGAATTATTGGAGCTAACGGGCTGCCATTTGCACTCATGCAATTCCAGTGGTTAGGACGTTAGTCCCGCCACCGAGAGGGCTTGGTTTCGGCTCCGTAGCGAGGCCGAACGTTGCAGGCAAGCTCCGTTGAATGTTATTTTAATATCTGGAAGTTAGTTGACTGCGGCTGGTCGTGACCAGCGTGACAACTGCTGTCCTCTCACATGCGAAAAGGGTGGATGGTGAACATATATATATATATGTGTGTGTGTATATGTATGCATATAAATAAGTATGTGTATATATATATATATATATATATATATATATATATATATATATATATCACTATAACTATTATAATCAACGTGCAGTTACGAAACTGAATAACTGTGGGAAGTGTAGCAGCTATTTCTCTACTGAAAGTAAAATAATTCAAAGAACGATCTTCAAACATTATAAAACAGCATCCCAGATTACAAAGAGCGCGTTGACCCATCTGTACCCAAACAAACTAAACAAGCCAACCCTTGTGCTAAACATGGTCACGTGACGTCACTCCGTGAAACACAAACATGCAGGTGATGATAATAAAAAAAAAAAAGTCTATCCCATATCGCGTGATTGTTAACTGAAGTTTTATCTCATTCGACAGCCGCTGGTGACCGCACTAGTTGCGACGCCAGATTAAACCAAATCGTTCAATTAATATTCCATTTGATAGGATAGGATAGGCTAGTTGGATCGGATAGGATTGAGGAGGATTATGAGGTAGTAGGATGCGAAGTATTTTGAAAATGGAGTACAGGAGACTGTTAAAAGATTGGAGCAGACCCACCTGAATCTTTTTTTTTTTTGGTTGATAGTTTTATCACTTGATGGTATTATATTATACTCCTCTTTTGATGAGGAGTTATTGCTGCTATATTTCAATATTTATTAATGTTTTTCTTTTCTTTATTCTTTAGAGCGATTGGGCTGGACTGTATCCACCTTTATCAGGTGTTCTCTTTTATTTAAAGGTCTTGAGAGCTAAAAGGAGATTATTATTATTATTATTATTATTATTATTATATAGAAGAGAACAGAATAAAGAATTTACGTCAATGGCCAAGGGCTGGAAACTAAGTCATTAAGCGCTGAAAGAGAAATTGCACTATGAATCATTTGCCACCAGGAGAGGGTGGAAAGTAAGATGGAAGAAAGAGAATATGAACGGAGGTACAGTCAAAGGAATGAAAGGGGTCGCAGCTAGGCGCTGACGGGACGCTGCACCGCATGAGGTGCGCTGAAAGCATTACCCCACCTAAGGGGTATGTATATATATATATATATATATACATATGAATATTTACATATGTATGTATCTGTGTGTGTATATACGTATGTAAATACATACCTCGCTACCCATCAAATGAGGAGGCGCAGAAAGTAGGTCTCGTTTCCGGCGTTATTTGTCCAGGACACTTCCGTTATTCTGTCATTTCTTGTTTGCTGCGTCAATAACGAATGACTTTCTCTCTCTCTCTCTCTCTCTCTCTCTCTCTCTCTCTCTCTCTCTCTTTAAACCGTCAAGGAGAAAACCACCAGTCAATCGAAGGTGTGAAGTGATTGATGGCTGGGCTTGGAAACAGACCAGGTTATGAGCGCGTCGGATATCTTAAAAGAATGAAAATGACTCTGGAGAGAGAGAGAGAGAGAGAGAGAGAGAGAGAGAGAGAGAGAGAGAGAGAGAGAGAGAGAGCAGCACGCATTACCATATCCACAGCATTTTCAAACGCAATATGTGACCTATGTTCGTATGCACGGATAAGTCCATTTAGGATATGACCGAATAAAAAGAGAAAAATATTAATATATTTCGTTACCATGAAAATGCATATATATATATATATATATATATATATATATATATATGTGTATATATATATATATACACACACAAATATATGTTATGTTATGTACATACACACTTACATGCATTTAGGAAATGTAATCTATCTGTTCATTTATTTCTTTAACGATCCAATTCGATAAGTATGCGCGTCAGAGTCGCCTTATCTTGCAAAAACAATCAGGCGCCAGCGATCCTGCTTTTTCCCTCAACTTCTGTATTCCCTATTCAGGTCAAATGCATCTTCTTGCTCTATCTCCGCGTGGGAAGTTGGGTGGAGACACTGCCTACAGTGTGCCTATACTAGGGGTTCTGTGCGGTGTCCCTTCTCAAGTCCCAGATGCGCTGCTTTCCGCCTTTTACTTTTCATCGGTTCCCTTTGGTGTCTTCTCACCCACATGGCTGTCCAACTTCTTTAACACAGTCCTGCTTTCCTTTTATTAGAGCGCAAACCCTTGGGGCAACCTTACGAGTAACGGTGGTAATGTGACTCAGTCAACTTTCCGAGTTAATTTATAGCAAGCCTTACATGAGTTTATAGTTAAATGACTCTGTCATCTCTCCAAGTTTATTCATAATAATAATAATAATAATAATAATAATAATAATAATAATAAAAATAATAATAATAATCTTATAAACGTTATCTTTTGGGAGTGGGGGTGGCTGGATGAAAGGTCGGGGATGGGTTAGTTTCCTTACGTGAGTTTATCTAGCAATTTTTAAGAACTGGTTGTAAACAATCGCTATTCTCGCACGTGGTCATTCGGACAAAAATACTTAAACACCGATATTTTCAATACAGATATCTGTGTTGCATCATACTTGCAGCTGCTATACCAGCAGCAACAGGATACTTGTAAAAATACCATCATTTTTTAGTATTAGTAAGAGACATTCAATTTAAAGAAGTGCCCGATTTTATTGTATTTCTTTGTTCGTTTCCATGAGGGGAAAATATCGATCGTAACGAAGCAAGTTTAATGCTTTCATTATTTGAGGATACAAAATGATGCCAGAATATAATTGATGCTATAAGCTACCATTTCATAACACACACACACACACACACACACACACACACATATATATATATATATATATATATATATATATATATATATATATAGAGAGAGAGAGAGAGAGAGAGAGAGAGAGAGAGAGAGAGAGAGAGAGAGAGAGAGAGAGAGAGAGAGAGAGGCTTTAAGCGTTATGCTTAAAATCCCGTTTATTCTGACCTCCCTTCGTGGTTTAAAACTAATAAATCAATTTTAAATACGTGACGTTGAACGCAGCTACTTACTATGACAGTCCCAGAAAAAAAAATGCAGCAGGCTATATCATTTTTAGCATATAAAAGGAAGACATTTCCTTACTATCCTAAGAGAGAGAGAGAGAGAGAGAGAGAGAGAGAGAGAGAGAGAGAGGAACTCCACCGCGTTTTACATAATTATGTAAGCAGAACCCATTAATGCTAAAAGCAAAATAAGCTTCATTATGGAAATGACCCGGCCATTAAACAGAGGGAAGGAAGGAGTTACGCGATGACGTCACTCGCCGATAAACGGCGGCCGACCGAGAGTCTTGGGCAAGGAGTGAGCGATCACCCACCCACCTGCTGTGCCATGTGATTAGCCGCCCGTTCGACAGAGACAGACTTCCTCGCTGTCTAATCCAATCAGATGTGGGAGATGGGTGCGAATTAAATGCTGTTTAGTTACTCCAAGAAGTCTGCAAAATGTATAACAGAGAACCAATGCGCCACTCACAGCATTACCACTGTTCGTCGTCTGACACTCAGTACCTCTGACCCAGGCAACGGCACAGAGGAATACTTCAAGATATTCAGCGTTCATTTCTACATTATGAAGTTGATCATTTACTTATTTTTATTTTGTTTTGGGAATGAATACGACTCTCACACATAAACGCAAGAGGAACTTTCCACTGTTCTTTACCTGAGAAGTTTTATGAAGTGAATCAGTGGGGTAATGTGGACCTTAAGTCCATTGACAGACAAACGAATAGGGCAATTGTAATTAGCTGTCAATGTGAAATAAAGGTAGGTGGATGTCTCTCTCTCTCTCTCTCTCAGTATATACTGCATATATATATATATATATATATATATATATATATATATATATATATATATATATATATATATATATATATATGAGTGGCCATATTTTCTGTTTAACTCCAAGTCATCAAAACAATGGAATGAGGATAAAATTCTATTTCAGGGGAGGAAGAAAACAACCAAATTTCTTCTCCGGAATCAGACCTGTACGTTATTCTCCCTACAAAACGTCTCGTGGATTTTAATGAATTTCCGAATACAGGTCCCGAGAATTCTTCTGACAGGTTCTAGAGAGAACGCCTCCGGGAACGCTACGACAACGATGAAGTTCAATCCAGCGATAGGTTCTGTCAAGGGAGATTTGGACACGCCTACTTATTTTGGCTTTCATTCACCAGGTAATCCGTTGCGTTGGTGCTCAGATGATGAGACTCATTATCAAAGATATAATTAAGAATTGGATGTAGTCACATTTATTTATAGTTATAAATGAAAAATTTTCCTTAACATAACGGCTTGTGTCCTATCTCTCTCTCTCTCTCTCTCTCTCTCTCTCTCTCTCTCTCTCTCTCTCTCTCTCTATATATATATATATATATATATATATATATATGTGTGTGTGTGTGTGTGTGTGTGTGTGTGCATATATACAGAGAGAGAGAGAGAGATAGGATACAAGCCATTTTTTAAGGAAACATTTTAATGTATGGTTGTAAATGAATCTGATTACATTTAATTTATGTATGTATATATATATATATATATATATATATATATATATATGTGTGTGTGTGTGTGTGTGTGTGTGTGTGTGTACAAAGTGCTGTGTGCAGGAGCAAACAAATGAATAACTGATGTTAATTACAATTACCACCTTAGACTGAATCTTTTACTAAACTATCGTCATTCTCTCTTCCTCTTTTTCTCTCTGTGTTTGTGTTTGAGTATGTGTGTGTATGTGTGTGCTAGTGTGTACCAGCCTAGGAAAAAAATACACCTTCCATCGACCATATTCAACATGAAAGCCTTTCTTAATTGAGAAATGAACCGGTAAAATTTGGGTTGTCACATAGCAATACTCATAGGATGGACAAGATGAAATATACAAAAATAAAGCATGAATTACTGAGAGAGAGAGAGAGAGAGAGAGAGAGAGAGAGAGAGAGAGAGAGAGAGAGAGAGAGAGAGACGGTTGTACCCTAACGGTACTTTTCTTCCATCCCTCGTACCGCTCCCATGGTCTTACCGATCCCAGTCTCTACACACACCCCTCCCATTAGCTTCTCTCTCTCTCTCTCTCTCTCTCTCTCTCTCTCTCTCTCTCTCCACCATAATCTCGGTCCCTCTCTTAAACATAAGTCGCCAGGCAATCCCTATTAGATTACAGAAGGAAGATTACGACCATTTTGTCAAAACATCTGCCTTTTTAATACAGCCTTTTTGATACAGCATTGCTTAGAGAAGTTGTTCTATTTACTTTAGTTTACTAAAATTACCATCTTTTCAGGTTTACTTTCCGATAATCTGTCATTTCCTGGCGGCCACCCATCCTTGTCCTGTCCAGACCCAATGCTGCTTAACTTCTAAGGTTAAGAAATAGTCTTAAATAGGAAAAGAGCGCGCATATTTTCAAGGGCTATACAGATTCTGTACCTGTACCAGGACAAATGATACATACATACATACACACATACATACATACATGCTTTAAATCACAAATGACACGTGATGTATATATGCAGATGTACCAGAAGCAATACGTATAGTGTTTCATTTTCCCTATGGTGCATCTACATGCAAACATAATTATGCACACCCTCGTACCACTGTTAAATCCTTCCCTCGCACCAAGCACGACCACTCGGCATGGCCGCAGATCGCGCTAATCAGGATCTAAAGTTCAAAAGCGACGAAGAAATCCATTTGCATTCAGTCTCGCCGAAACTACGGAAGCCAAATGATGAGAGGGATCAGTATGGACATTAGCCAAACTAAATCACGTTAGAACGTCAAATTTGCGTCCAATTTACGGAATATGATTATTCTCTCTGTGCGCGCGCGTGCGCGCGTGTGCTCTATAAGTAGGATTCGAGTCTTCGAGAGAAAACAAAAAAAAAAAAAAACTAGCGTCTGGCATGGCGTCAGGACATCAAAACACCAACACAATCATTAGCGATCTCTAAAGCTTCGGAATACGATTCCGAGCGCCACTTTGAAGCGTCTCGGATTCGAATTAATTGACGAACCTTTTCGGGGCAAAGTTTGATCCCACATCAAAGGGGCGGCATTCACCGAGGCTCAATCAGTGTCTTCTCGTAAATTCAAATGACGGGAATACATCTCGTTTCCACAGGTATACAAACTTGGCAAGGCTGCCACGCGTCGGGAAAAATTCTACCACGCTATTAATCCTGTGTATGTCATTCATACGAATGTATGCGCGTATTTTTGGATGCGTCCGAGTTTGTTTGTATTTATGGGTGTTGTGCATATGCACAGATTCGATAAAATCCTACAGAGAGAGGAAATAAACACGTATCTTTGTATGAGTTTAACTTTATGTGCAATTAAGGATACTTATATTAGCGGAGTTCAGCTTTAAGTAGAAAAATCAATATTTTTCACATCACGATTTTTTGCAAAAAGTAAACGCAAATATTTGAGGGCTACGTAAAGAGAGAGAGAGAGAGAGAGAGAGAGAGAGAGAGAGAGAGAGAGAGAGAGAGAGAGAGAGAGAGAGAATAAAAATGGAAAATGTTTGAAGTGGATTATGTCACGCAGGATTCCTTCCTCGAAACCGTCGCAGGCGTGTTGCCCTTAATCTAATTTGCATAGACATCATCCCCTAATATCATTCGCCTCTATCACATTACAGTAATCCTTCTTAGACTTAACACATCCTCCTGGCTGTCACATGACACGACAATAAACAAATAAATAAATAAATATATATGAGTTTCGTTTTATCGCACTGAAAACATTCCGACAGATACAATGACTCTTTGTGCGAAGACCTATGCCTCGCTTTGAAGCAATATAATTATGATGCTTCACGAATAAAACAAATCACTACGTTGCTTCACGAATAAAAAAAAACCCTTACGTACTATACATATAAATATACTTCTGAATATATAAATATATACGTACACGCACACTATATACCGTATATATAGGGTATATGTAGCACTGTGGCTATTACGATTACATATGTATCTGCTAAAAGTTAGCCAGTAGATACTATATATACATATATATGTAATACAGTATTATTTATATATATATATATATATATATATATATATATATATATATATATATATATATATATATATATATATATATATATATATACGGTTGAAATAAAAGTATCACTGATGTTCAGATGCAAACTGCTTCAGGGAAATATTTAATGGGGTACAAACATTGCCGCTCTCTCCTGAACCACCTCTTCAAAAGAACAGATACATAGTGGTAGCAATTTACAAAGAAATCTACATTATACATACACGAATGGGTGACAGTATGAACGAACACACAGGTTGTTAAAAAAAAATATTAGCAATTAACAGGAGGAGGAACCTACAGTTATATGCGACCAAGGGCGGGCGCCTTATTGACAAATCTTGTCTGTTGACTGAATGCGGACATTTGATGTGCGTAGCGCTGAACACATTGATGTAATTAGGAATATAGGCCAGAAATTAAGATGTCCTGATATTGTATTATGCAGTGCATTTAGAGCGGAAAAAAAAGAATTTTGACAACAATAGCAACAGGCATTTCCCACAAAAAACCTGCTAATACTACCGTAAGATAATTATTTTAAATGCTCTCCCTATTTATTTCAAATCTTCACGTGGCATTTAAGAACAATACAATAAAGATGGCACTAAAAAACTCTCCCAACAATACTGAAGATGTGTGTAAAATTTCATGTAGGTTACAAGAAAATACTGACATTGGGAAACTGTAAAATCATTAGAAAAGAGGATAGAATTGTATATATACATACATACATACATACATACACACACACGTATATATAAATATATATGTGTGTGTGTGTAAGTGTGTGTGTGTATAAAACACGATAAAAGTGCAATTTTCCGTCAAGCTATTAATTGGGAAGTTCATTACGACAATATGTTGGAACGAGACATAACTGTATCCCGCTTCATACAATAAAACCTCCGTGGGAACATAAATATCAGCATTATAAGGTATAAATCAATGTATTCATTTCAAGCGAGATATGTAAAAGATATACATTCATGAAATTAAGTTTATCTGGCCTTAATAACAAAGGTGTGAGCCCACCTGTAAGGAAAAGCCAGATTTGATATCTGAGTACTCACCCTCAGCGACAAATGAAGTTATGAGTCCTCCACCTGTTCCTCCTCCTCCTCCTATCACCCCCACCCCCTTCCCCCAAGTGGTAGTATATTTTCAACTGTCTGTGCGCTCGTTTGTACTGTCACCCTGGCAGATGTAATGTTCTACCGCTAAGTATCAGTCCTCGCGAAGATGTCTCGGCTATATAAAGTTAACCGGTCAGGATTTATACCCTCTGTTTCGTTTGGCATATATATACATATATATGTGTGTGTACACATATATTCATATTTACCTACATTATATATATATATATATATATATATATATATATATATATATATATATATATATATATATATACATACACACACATCAACACATCCTCCATTGCACTGCAATCCAAAAGGCTCTATGAAGATCCACATTCAGACGTTTCTTGCACCTTCACTTTCACAAATCTCCACCAATCTAGCCTCCATACTTCTCTTCCAAGTAGCAAAGAGCGTGTCCGAGCCATCTCAATCTCCCCTGATAGTACCTGACTTTAAATCTCTAACGAAAGGTAGGAGCACATGCTGTCTTGTGCGTTGACACCTCTTTAGATAAAGGCCACATATCCACAACTGAAGATTGTGGCTTTCCTAAGGAGTGGCAGAAACCATAGGCAGCGGGACGATGGATAAGGAATTAAGGCACTGAGGGCTTTCTCTCTTAAACTAAGGCCGATGACCCCGTTATTGCCCATTGGTTTTTAACTAAATTCATCTACCAGGCGTCCAGAGTGGAAGTCTGGACGCCTGGTAGATGACTTTAGTTTAAAACCAATAGGCAATGGCAGGGGTCATTGACCTTAGCCAGCTAGGAATTCTACGCTACGAGGAACTTACTGTTGTACGATGTGTTATGTTAATGAAGTTCCCCATCGATTCTGTTACACGAAGGGGTCGGTAAATTTAGAAATGGCACTCAGTAGGTGCTAAGAATCTCCAGGTCTATAAATAGTAAGGTTTATACACACACACACACATTATATATATATATATATATATATATATATATATATATATATATATATATATATATATATATATATATATATATATATGACATACATTCAAACGTAGTGATTAATTTGTGTGATCTCTCTGGTGAGAAAAAGTGAGATTATGCGAAAATGTTGTATTTGTAGAATCAATCTAATCTCAGACAAACTTAACGCATTTTGCTTTTTATAAACATTTTCAAGGGGATCAGTTCAGAATGCGATATAAACGACAATATCTCGATAAACATCATACTGGGAGGCAGCAATAAAAAGTAACTGAGATAAACCACGAACGGGTAATCTGTTATCATTTAACACACCGCAACTGCAGAGATCGTCTCTCTCTCTCTTTCTCTCTCTCTCAGCTCACCGCCGCCGTCGGTCAAAGGTAACGCATACACTCGGGCCGTCAACCGTTTCCGGTAACCCGGAGCCAGTGTACCGAAACGCCGAAGAACACGGCGCAGGAGGAACACACCGCTAGCTAACGGTAACGCGCTGTAAAAGCCTGATATAGAAAAATGATGTCATTACGGCGGCATTATAGTGTCACGGCCTGCTACATGCAACAGCAGCAGAGGAGGAGCTGACTGATGACAATACAGGAGTCATGTGTCTTCGGAGGCGCCGCAAGAAGCGATACCATTTCCGGAGCGACTTTGGCAGGGCGACAGAGGAGAGTGGGGAGGGTGGGGGTAGGGGGGGGGATACCCTAGAAAACAAGGTGTGAGTATCGTAGATACCTGGGAGTCAATTACACGCGGAGACAGGTATGTCGCCGTCAAAACGAAACGTTATTACTCGGGTACAAACTTATTACTTCGAGTATAACTATGTGGAAATCCAAACGTAAATTAAGTATAATTAAAATAAACATACCTAAGTTACGCATACCTAAAATAAACATCACTGATTACATGCTAAATACAGATCCGGAACACGTCTCAAATGGAAGAAAACACCGCGTGGAAACAAGGAAAAGTGAACACTACTCGGACGATGAAATATAGCACCGACGGTCCAATTATAGAAACTTGCTTGAAAATAGTTACGTCCTGACACAGGTGCGGTGCTTATGTATAAGCATCTGTTTTCTCGCCCATTTCCGACTCCCCGCGACACCTGCTTTCGCGATACAGGTGCGCTAACAGATGTCGAATTGTTACTTTCTTCCGCAACAGGTGTGTTTTATCATCTCTTTGACACACTCTTAAGTCAATAGGTTTGTGAATCATTCTTTCGTAAAAAATGTGTTTGTGGGACTCCACACACACACACACACACACACACACACATATACATATATATATATATATATATATATATATATATATATATATATATATATATATATATATATATATATATATACATATACACACACTATACATATATAATGTGTGTGTGTGTGTGTGAACTGGCTAATGCTGCAGAAAAATTCCTTATCAAAGCACCAGTAACACCGAAAGTGTGTGAATAAGTCAACAACGCAACGGGGAAAATACTGCAACGTTGAACACATGCAATATCTTGAAAAAATGTGTGGTCTTGCTTCAAAGGTCCTTTGCTTTCATTTTGAAAGCAAAAGTAGTTTTGATTATATTTTTTCTCTCTCTCTCTCTCTCTCTCTCTCTCTCTCTCAACTACGACTTACAACAACCGATCAACAATCAGGTACACAACGCAATCCTTGGACCAACGAAGGCAAACTGGACTTTATACGAAACCCCGCCTAACCAAGCTTTCCATTCCTCGTCCGATCACCGTGGATCGAACACGGGCCTGAATCGAGAGTCCATTGCAAAGTTGGCGTTCAAATGATTAAATTACTTCTGCAAGAGAGATTTGCTTTGTCTATTGAAAAATTATACAGTTATTTCATCGATCGTCCTCGTTAATTGGATAAGTGTCAATTAAGAGTAATACTCTGGCACGGGTTATTGTATACAAAAAAGGGGTCCGTTGCTTTTCATGGCGATATTTGTTCCTGACAATTGTACCGATACATGCAGAGGCTGATACAGGAATGCAACATAATCTTTCCTGCAGTCTGCAGAAATAGGGTACGTCTAAAAATCAAAGGACTGTGCAGACGGCCGACATGTTACTGCTAAAGAATCAGTAAAAAGAAAATGAAACAACACTAGCTATGCATTCACCTAAGATACATATCCTGTCAGTATTAATTCATGTGGCTACTGAGAAAGATGAACATATTATTTTTAGACGTTGTGGCTATCTATAAACAATTTGACACTACTAAAATTACTATTTTTGTTGTTGTTTTATAGAAAGAATGAATCCCATCAAAACTAATATATAATATCTAAAAAAAAAGTAATTATTTGTATCATTTTTACTATTATCTTCGTTGTTTTGCTGTCCACAATAAACTAGGTTTATCGGCGAAATAGATGAAATGATTATCTACCGATACTTTACTAAGAGGAGACCCCCTCGAAAGAAAGAACGCAATCAAGCATACGTCCTCTTCAGGAGGTGCTAAAACAAGATCCCTTTTTCGGGAACAGGGCTCCTCGCACCAAGCAAGCAGAGCGAGAGAGAGAGAGAGAGAGAGAGAGAGAGAGAGAGAGAGAGAGCGCGGCAAGCACAAAAGGGGGGTTAGCGCATTCCCAGCATCCGAGCCGAGCGTGCTTGCTAGGGAGAAATTGCCCAGAAAGGGTACAGAATCTATACGTTTATAGGAGACATTCTCCGAGGACTCGTACTCGCTCGGAATTCCCATTCCAGTCGTGTCACGTGTTGTGAGGTCGTTAGCTTTATGGAGGCTGGATCACCATTCCCAGTGCTAAGACTCTTCGATGTAGTCTTATGTTAATTGGATTAAGAATCTCTCTCTCTCTCTCTCTCTCTCTCTCTCTCTCTCTGGCGAGCCCTTTGACAGTCCTTTCACTGTGGATAAAGTCATGACTCCAATTCCTAATCCATTGGTGATTTCAACGCCCAAAAACAGATTAGTAAGACTGAAAGCCAGCGCTTAAACGCCCCAGTGTTTCCGCTTGCCTCAGCTTTCAAGCAGATCTGCTTGTCTGCAACGGGCGGCAGTGCCACCTCCTCCTTCCTCCTCCTCCTCCTCCACAACCACCGGCGCTGCCATGTGCTTGGGAAGAGAGAAAAAGAGAGAGGGAGAGAGAGAGAAAGGGAGAGCGGGCGGAGGGGGAGGAGCCTAGCAACAAGAAGTAAATACGGCCATACGACATTCCTCCATTATGACGTCATCGAAACGCCTGTGTTGTGCTACGGACCGAGGATTATGATACGGTATATTTATGTGTTTTAATCTGATTACTCCTATAAAGAAAGGGTGAATATTGCCGTGTGCTGGGCTGAAGGACAGGCGGATCATTTATTCTCGTAACTGCGTCATTTCTCCCTAAGATCAAATGGCTGGTCACGCAGAGATACAGAAGACAGTCGCTGGCATATACGTCCTCCAGTGTCATGACTGATAGGTGTCACTCAAGATAACTTTCAATCAGTCTACCATACTCCATATATATACTGTATATGTGTGTGTGTGTGTGTGTGTGCAGATGGCGAGTTTAAATCCAGAAAAAAAAAAAAACTCGCAATGTTGAAATATTCCCCAAAACGAGGTGTAGGGCGAGCATACGCGATGGTCATCAAAGGTCAAAACACTAGAGAAAGGAAAATAAAACTGTGCATTTACTGCACAGCATCTTTCCTCTTGGGCACTGCCGCTTTAAAAGTTGCACACCGTAGAGTTAACTACCAATACACGTTGTTACGTGGAAAAACAACACATTACATCCATACTTTTACTAATGTGTGCGCAGGCACACGCTCCCGCGATCACGTGAATTAGAAACAACATAAGCACATTATGCATACGACACGTAAAGAAAGAACGAGGCAGATGGGAAACATTCGTCGCAACGCCAGATTACACAGCGAACCAATCAACTGAATGAGAGGAAAGTTAGTGGACACTATAGTACTCATTACCTAAGATGAATAACTTGACCTCAAATCCCCACCCACGCCCATCCACGCACCCACCCACCTATGTATCCCTCTCCCGTGAGATTTTGTAATTCAGAGTCCGAATTCTCCCTTTGGACCCAGGGGAATAAAGATACAGTTTATTAAAGCGGACACACACGCAACCCTCCAGCAGAGAGGAGGGGAGGGGAGTGGGAAGGAGAGGTTGGTTGGGTACCAGGCAGAGAGAGAGAGAGAGAGAGAGAGAGAGAGAGAGAGGATGGACTTTGGTAATCACCTTCATCATACAATGCTTGTTTTCTTGAATTTCGTTATACTTTTACTCCTTGTGGCTATGTCAGGAATTTGTATTTCTGTTTAAATTCCTGTCTATTTTTTTACCTCCAACCTGGCCCCCACACCTCTCTCTCTCTCTCTCTCTCTCTCTCTCTCTCTCTCTCTCTCTCTCTAGAAAACAATCGCTTGTTTAGCATTATTGGTTGCTATAAATGCTTAATGCATATCTGGTCATGAACTGTATATTTGCCTGACCTAGGATACATCAAAACCGTCTGTCTAACTGCACATCCCAAGAACATTTTAGGTTCATTAATTTAGTAAGGATACCTGCAACTGATCGGCAATCACGACACTGATTTCGTCAGTCTTAAAGGCTACAACATCCATCCAATATTAGGACAAACGGGAAATCTATATCTGTATACCTCCGACGGTCTATATTTGGTGCAGACATAATTTACTGAAGAGTCCCTGAACCCCTGTGATGTGTGTCAAGACCCCTTTGACCTCTATAATATTCGGAGGATTCCCTTAAATTCCCATATCAGTTAAGACAAATTTTGTTATCACCAATGTTGCTCATTTTAAAGAGTACTCCTTTACCTGTATCATTTCATATAGAAGTACCCTGAACACCTATAAACTCCTACAGTATTTAGAAGCTTCACGTGAACACCCCATAACATTTAAAAGGTCCCTAAAACTCCTGTGAAATTTAAAGAAGTGTTTGATCTTCTAAAACATTTAGAAAAAGAGAGAACCCTTGAAAACTGACAAAACTGAAAACAGAATTGGGAAAAATCTAGCAACACCCAGATACTATAGGATTTACAACCCCAGTTCCCACTGATCACAGCAATCCCTGTGTATCAACTGCTCTGGGAAGAGCGCAGAGCTGGTTATGGATTGCTCTAGAAGCAAGAACCTGTGCTAGCACATGACTGGCTTAAACTAACAACGACAACAACTACAGTGCAAAGCAATGGAGTTGACGCCAATGTTGGTTTTTAGGAAGCCCCCAAATTCATTCCGTCTGAAGTGTGAGCTGGAATATGGTTAAAGTCAATTAATTTTGGGAAGGTCGATACCACAGATCGATTTAAGTAATTAGTGCTAAGAAAACCGCTTTTGACAAAGTATACGAGTAAGTGCTGCAGGTAGGTCTTATTCTCACCCTTAACAAAAAAACCTTTCCCACCATGGAGCGAATCATGTAAGTGCGCGGAACAGTCGAGTTACAAGGAGCGTTTTCCTGAAAGTGTCGAATTCCAGGGCGTGTCTGCCTGGAAGTCAGTTCCAGAGAAGTTTTGCTCGGAACACTCGAGTTGCAGGAAGCATTTTCCTAAAAAGCGAAGTTCCAGCGAGCAGTTTTTTTTTTTTTTTGATTACTGATATAGTCGAATTCTAGAGTGTATCCCAGTAACAGTAACGTTAGTGTCTCTATGGAACAGTCGAGTTCCACGGAGAATTTTACTACAGCAGTCGATTTCCATGGAGTATTTTCTTAGAGCTGTCAAGTTCCAGGAGTATTTTCTTAGGGCTGTAGAGTTTCTATAAGTATTTCTCTTATACAGTCAAGTGTCGGTAACTATTCCAATACAATGATCTTTTTAGCTGCTCAGGTGCATGGTACACCTCAATAACAACGGGAGAAATTTTAAAATCTTTACTCCGTATTTTCCTTGGACAATTTTTTTCTATTTTAATCTGCTTATTAAGAAGTACTTCAATTTAAGATAGGTCAACATCTCAGGTAATCCTTCTGCCTATCAAAAATATCCTCAGACAAACCAAATCTCTTTCTGGAAAACGGATGGACTGACGACACTGGATTAATAGACTAAAAACTCCACAAGATGAGTTTACAAGAACAGTTTATAAGCCCCGCCCAAAGTTATGACACCAGAAATGCTTTGTTTTTTTTCTTACTGCTGAAAAGGTGGGGGGGGGGATTTCTAAACAATGGCTGGAGGAACAGGGACAGTGACAAAACATTCAATCCTGTAAAGTTGTCTAGGTGTGCTCACACCATCAACAGTCAAGTTTGATAAACCATTAAGTCATTCACGAAATATTAATATTTTCTGATACAATGCTAATTTTACTTTGTCTAAGAGAGAGAGAGAGAGAGAGAGAGAGAGAGAGAGAGAGAGAGAGAGAGAGAGAGAGAGAGAGAAAGGGCGACGTAATCAAAGGGTATTCTCCTGGCAATCTGTCATAAATTCTGAGCGTCGTAAATAAAGCATAAATGATAAACTCCCATTAAGGGCACTGCTATTCCCACCAGTTATCGGTTCGTACCTTACAATTTCCAGAGTGACTAATGTCGCGCAGGCATGGAAGCAGTAGATGTCGCTTAAAATGAAACCTGATGCGAGAACAGTGAAAATATCGGCAATAGTAGCATCAATAACCAGAACATCAACAACAACTGATACTTCATAGTTCCAAATAGTCAGGGCAATGATGTAAATCAATAAAACAACAGCATTGATAATAAACAACAACGGAAGCATCAACAACATTGTATATAAGGAAAACAAAAACAATAATAATTTTGTTACAAAAGATATAAAGTCGGGAAAAATTATAAGAAAATGTTAAGGTAAAATATCGTGCAACACTTAAAATGAAGCAAATGGTCCTATACTTTGCACATTAGTAAACACATAATGATAAATGAATATAAATAGATTAAATTAATAAGAACTTGTATGAGTCAGCGGTCAGGATTTCAGCATTTTTTTTCGTTACGTTTTAATACATTTTCAAAAGCTGGAGAACAATTATGGAGATACATAAAGTTATCGATTTTGTAATTATCAGAGATCAAAGGCTGAGCGTTTGCTGTTTTTAATAAAATATTCGCAGGGGATAAAAACCTGAGGCTGTAGATAAGTGTTTTTTTTTTTTTTAAAGATCACGGAGGAATAATTCAGTCTTCAGGTAATCTCCCAGTTCAAAAAGGACTTGAAAAGGACACGGCTTCACTGCCAATAGAAGAGGGGCAGCCCCTACTTTTGATGAACAATTTTCAACCTCATTTCCTTTCCAGTATCTCCCAATATATCCTAGCTATGCTGGGTTCGAATTCCGTCTGGGTAGGGGAATTTTTTTTTCCATTCAGTTCCATTTAGATATCAATTTCTGCACTGGCAAGTGTACCCAAAAATGCAGGGAATTAGAGGCAATTGTGGCTACTGCAATACAGTGCTCTCTCTCTCTCTCTCTCTCTCTCTCTCTCTCTCTCTCTCTATATATATATATATATATATATATATATATATATATACTACAATACTGTACTCTCTCTCTCTCTCTCTCTCTCTCTCTCTCTCTCTCTCTCTCTATATATATATATATATATATATATATATATATATATATATATATATATTATACATACATATACATACATACTGTATATATGATTTGGAATTGTGTTCCAACGAATTAAATCGAATATAGCTGTGGTTCGTTTACTCCTTTGTATAGGAACACCCGATTATAAGCAACCCATGGAAATACAGAAGCCAAACGAAAACGAAGTTTCGACACAAAAATGTGAATATCTGATTATTTATTCACAGGAAGTGTCCCGTGACTTGAATAGTGGCTGATAAAATTCTGAATACCTGATGACTGATTCACGGAAAAATGTTCTGTGACCGATTAGGGGTACATAAAACATTTTTAGTTTTCTGTAAAAGATGACTATTGAGGTGGCTACTTGTCTGTCCGTCCACACTTTTTCTGTCCGCCCTCCGATCTTAAAAACTACAGAGGCTACAGGGCTGCAAATTGGTCTGTTGATCATCCACCCTCCAATCATCAAACATACCAAATTGCAGCCCTCTAGCCTCAGTACTTTTTATTTTATTTAAAGTTAAAATTATCGACGATCGTCGTCTGACATCGACTAAAAGTTTCATGGGCCGCGGCTGAGAGTTTCATGGGCCGTAGCTGAGAATTTCATACAGCACTATACACTGTACAGAAAACTCGATTGCGCCGAAGAAAGCTTCGGCGCATTTTATACTTGTTTGTATTAAGGAAATACTTTAGATCCGTATAAGGTCACGTTTCAAACATTCGTTCACGAGGCCAATAGAGTTCAGACAATTACTTAAAGAAAATGAACACCGAAAAGAATAATCCCTCTCAAATTTACTAGCCTGCCATTCAAGAAAAAAATGTTGAAGCATTATAAAGACATGTCGTAATCATACACATATACACTTTAATGACAATTAACATAATTTAACTGGCCTCTAGTTTAAGGTGTTCATTTATATATATGTAGATAATAATGATCCTTGAAAAGAAAATTGGGAATGACTCTATATATTGGTTTGGGTACACCTAAACGGAATAACTGGATGTTGCCAAAGACATCTCATTCTATACACTGAATGGACATTTAGTTCTTAAGAGATTATATGGTTTGATGAATGTATAAATTGTCTGTTGGTGAAAAAAAAAAGGTTATAATTCTTGCCCATAAATCCTAACCAAGATAAAGACAACAGAAACTTAACAAATAAATTTTAAAAAATAAAGCTTAGGTCCCAAAGGTCATTACATCCATCCATCCTTTCGTTTAAAACTCCTATCCATTATTATCATACAAACACTAACAGAAAACAATGGAGAGAGAGAGAGAGAGAGAGAGAGAGAGAGAGAGAGAGAGAGAGAGAGAGAGAGAGAGAGAGAGAATATTCGTGGCAAAAATCCCACTTAAGAATGAATAAAACGAAAATGAAAAAAGAAAAAAATGGAAGCAATATTTCCCTTCCTCCCAGGGAAACGATGGCGATTGGGTTGGGTACTAAGCTTTAAGAGTAGCTCGGCTGGTTCGGTCCCGGGGTTTTAGCAGAGTTCACGTGCTGAGAACGAGGGGAAGGGGGAAGGAGGAGGAGGAGGAGGAGGAGGAGGAGGGAGGAGGAGGAGGAGGAGGAGGAGGAGGAGGAGGAGCGGAGGTTGAGGAGGGGACCCGGAGCCTATTGATTCCCTCCCATCGCAGCACTGAATACTGCATGACACCCGCGCACACACATACGTATGTACGTACACACACACACACACACACACACACACAATGCTCACATGTATGCACATAGGGGTGTTTCCTCCGAAGGGAATCCTCCGTACTCTGCGTTACTACAAAGAGGAGTTGATGCCGTCATTGCGAGAATTCGCAGGTTGATTGCCGACAAGCTTCGTCGAGATTAAAACCAACGGGAGGAGGGGGAGGACGAGGACGAGAGGGCTGTTGTCCTTGGGTGGTATGCAGAGACTGCACTCTTTAACCTCCTGTGTGGGGAGTTCTGTCAGTTGATATTGCGACTGGGCACGTTTGTCTGAACGGAACAGACGCAGACCATGCACACACAACGTCGCCGCAGGAGTAAACACGCACGCATCGCTGGGGAATCTTCCGTGTAGGTCTAAGAAGAGGCTAATGTTGATTTAGTTGTTAAAAAGTGAAAGTGGCATCGACTGTGTTCTAGCTTTCACTATGTCTGTCCCTCCATAGAAGACAAAGATAATTGTTTGTATATACACATATACAGTACACACACGCATACACACATATATGGGCGCGTTTGTATTTGTGCATGTCAACAATTACTTTAATTTACTTTAAAGGTAGGCCTCGTTCCCTTCTTTTTTCATGTTTCCTTCGGCCCTGGGACAGAAAAGGGCAATACGTTTCCGGCCCCAACGGCCTTTACTCCTAAGGAAAAAATAGACATACGCACTTCGTAGCAGAACTTAAGTTTGAACTGTCAATGCACGTGAACGAAAATTCAAATATAAACGGATGATGACTTTAAGCAAATCCCGATAACAATTGAAGTTCGTTAGTATGTGTGTGGGTGTGTGTACAGCGAATCGGATTCTCCATACCTTTAATTCTAAATCGGCCAGTTAGTACGATTCAAAATCAACAGTAAATTTTAACTAAAAAAAAAAAAAAAATAAAAATAAAAAACTTAATAATATGACGGAAGACCATTTAGCATATAAAGAACTCGTCAAAAATACTGACATCCCAGAGAAAGGGAGTACGCTGCTACATATCTCTTTGGGCAGTACCCAGAACAATTAAAAACATATACAAACAAAATAAATTGCCGGTACGGTCCCACACGGTCACGCTCCATGAATAATATTCTGATGCAATGCTGAAATCATATGCAACAGAGGTACCTGCCTGGACACCGGTTTTATTACTGACCGTAAAACCAGTCTTCAAGACTGAGGATTATATAACCTGTCGTTCAGACTGAAGCTCTAGGCAGTCTCCACGGTTGATCAGGTAGCTTGTTATTATTATTATTATTATTATTATTATTATTATTATTATTATTATTCAGAAGATGAAGCCTATTCATATGGAACAAGCCCACCAAAGGGGCCACTGACTTGAAAATTCAAGCTTCCAAAGAATATGGCGCTCGTTAGGAAGTAAAAGAAGGTAAAGGGAAATACAGAAAGAATAAATCTCACTTATTAAAAAGAAAAAAATAAATTAATAAATTAATAAATAGATAAAACTGTATTAAATTGCAAGGGGGAATAGCATTAGGGCAGTAACGCATTGCATCTTCGCTTGAACTTTTGAAGTTCAAACATTTTTAAGATATAACCAGTCTCTGAGGTTGAGTATACAGTCTTCAAAACTGAATGCATAAAACATTTTCAAGACAAGAAATAATCAGCCGATTCGAGTGAAGGTAAAAACGGTAAAACAAGTTCAACAACTGAAATATAACCAGTTTTTCCACACTGAACACAATGTTTCAGGCTAACGACAAAACAAATTAATCAAGACGAATCAAGTTGAAATATGAGTTCGAAAGAAAATCCCACTCATTTTGGAGTCGTCACTCTTGACGTAGATATCAAATGAATTTTAATAAGCAAATTTCAATGTTTTTTTTCTAGGTTCGTTTGTGGACACATCAGTATCTAGCTAAACTCATTGCTCTCCGATTTGAATGCTTTCTTATGAACGAACATTCTTGTACTTTTGTTGATATCTTTCCTTGCATAAGTAATGCGGTTTGAAGATTTCAATTCTATGGATCGATCTGTGATTGGCAGTTCGACTCGTTTACATGAGCCAACCTCAGCCTCCCTATGTGTGTATACTGAACTGTCGGGTTAGGATGAATAAACAGCAGTACCACAGCAATTTTGGTATCGAATACTGGAAATACCCGAAGTTCAGCCGGAAAATTGTAGAAGGCACGTGTGCATTAATGTAAGAATACACAAAATGAGCGTAACAATGTACTCACCATCCCTGGACATGCCGAGGGCTAGGCACTTCTGTAGTCGGCAGTACTGACATCGGTTGCGGTTCACGCGGTCCACGACGCAGTTCTTCTGCCGGGGACACTGGTAGTTGACGACGGAGGACTGCGACCTCCTGAAGAAGCCCTTGCAGCCTTCGCAGGTGATGACCCCATAATGGACGCCCGACGATTTGTCCCCACAAACCTTGCACGGGATTATCTCGATCTGGGCTGTGGAGGGGCATAGAGAGAACAGTATTAGATCTCTTCTTTCAGGGGAGGGAGAGAGAGAGAGAGAGAGAGAGAGAGAGAGAGAGAGAGAGAGAGAATTCAGTGTCAAAAATCAAGTTACTTGAAAGACTTGCCATAAATAGAAAAAGAGATAAAACAATATAAAATTCAAATTGACTTGTCATAAATAGAAAAAGAGATAAAACAATATAAATTCAAACTGTCGCTACACGACAAACTTGGACAGTACCGGAACTCTTGGTATGACTTAGATAAAAAAAATCAGATAATAATTCCTTATCACCTAATTGCAACCCAGATATTCAAATCACACTCACACACTCGAACAGGTCCACGCACGCGCGTGAGCGCAAGCAAATACGTGCCTGTGGTCAAGCACTAAAACCATTTACTTCAGCACTGAAGAAAAATTTAAGAACATGCTGGAACTGAAGTACTTAAATGAACAACTCTTTCATAAATAAGACGAAAGCAACAAATTTTGCTTTCCCTCTCTATCAAGGAAATAACGCCCCACCCATTCTGATTATACTCACAAGCTCGTTCACATTCTGTTCGCATTCTTCGAGCTGGTATTCTGCGTGTCACGCAGACCAAAAATAATACAAATTTATAAGCACGAATGGAGGTCGGTGAGACTGTTTTTTTTTTAATAAGGGAAAACGTACCACTGATGTTCTGGACTGAAGTGATATTGGTCAGGTGAGGATATTCAGAAGACACTGCATTGTCGCTTAATGTGTTGAACAAATGATGTCGAAAATCCTAAAATTTAATTCAGGATTTTTCTGTCAAATATCTGTTAGAGTTTTTACTGAGGGCTTTATCAGATGCCGTTCTCTGGACTATATTCAGCTCTCTGTATAAAGATCTTAATATATTTTGAGCGACAAATGGCCCACGATTTCAGTCCGTAATAATAACAGCAGTGATAAAAGAAAATAGTTATTAATAATAATAATAATAATAATAATAATAATAATAATAGTAGTAGTAGTAGTAGTAGTTTGGTCTGATCAGTACTCGGATAGGTATCGAGAAAGGCCAGAGGCCGTCTACGTTTAGAACTCTTGAAGATACGAGAGGAAGGCCTTGATTCTAGCAACCTCATCCTACAAATTCTTCCTGGAAACCGAAATGTCACAATTTACTCCAGCCCCTCTCATATATATATATATATATATATATATATATATATATATATATATATATATATATATATATATATATAAATATATATATACATACATACAAACCCCCCACACGCATATATATATAGTATATATATACGTATATACTGTACATATACGATCGAATTCCATACGAATGACAGCATATATATTTACGCAATGACGAGACTCGATTTCTTTTGACTAGAGAATTGTTCGAAGCGAAGAAGTGGTGAATATAAACCTAAGTGCAAAGCAAGTGCAACGAAACCATTACACCATGGATGCTGGGATAGGTTATGGGGAATGAGATTATTGTCACATGATGTGAGAGAAAATAAACAATAAGAAGACTCCCACGATCCTTTAACAAAAAAAAAAAAAAAAAAATATCTACGATTGTGGAGCTTGAAAAACATAGACACCCACAATCTCAGAGATTTCGTAAGAAAAACCTCTCAACTTCCATAATCGCAGAGCTATTTTTTTTTTTTTTTGCTTGCAGAGCTAAGAAAATTTGATAAAAATATTTCAGCGTTGCATAGCTAATAAAAAACCATATATCTACGGTCGTAGAGCTAGGAAAATTTGACATCCACAATCTCAGAGATTAAAAAAACCTTAGACTTCTATAATCGCAGAGCTAGAAAAAAAAGAAGTTTTTGCTATGCTTGCAGAGGTAATAAAATTTGGAAAAAAATACTACAACGGGTTGCATAGCTTCAAGAAACATTTGCATGAATGCAGAGCTCAAAATCAAATCCATGACAACACAACACCAAAAAAAAGACTTCCATTGCAGAGCTCAAAAAAAAAGAAAAAAAATTCCACGACTACAGAAATAATAAAGAATAAAAAAAATTTCACGATTGTACAGCTAAAGATTACCCGATTAAGGGCACAGTTCATTCCTGTGCAATGCTGACATCAGAGCTTACGTCATCGCCATTGTCATCAGAGAGAGAGAGAGAGAGAGAGAGAGAGAGAGGGAGAGAGAGAGAAAGTGAGGGTTTCTGATTGGAAAGATACTTGTTTACTTCCCACACACACACACAGAGAGAGAGAGAGAGAGAGAGAGAGAGAGAGAGAGAGAGAGAGAGAGAGAGAGAGAGAGAGAGAGAGAGGTGAAGAGGGATTACTGATGGGAGAGAAATAAGATTGCTTGATTTACTTCCTAGAGAGAGAGAGAGAGAGAGAGAGAGAGAGAGAGAGAGAGAGAGGGTTTCCGATGGGAAAAATGCAATTGCCTGATTTACTTCCCAGAGAGAAAGAGAGAGAGAGAGAGAGAGAGAGAGGTGAAGAGGGATTATTGATGGTAAAAATACAAGTGCTTGATTTACTTCCCAACCAGAGAGAGAGAGAGAGAGAGAGAGAGAGAGAGAGAGAGAGAGAGAGAGAGAGAGAGAGAGAGAGAGAGAGATTACTATTGGGGAAAAAACAATTGATTGATTTACTTAACAAAGAAAAAAAATCATTGTATGTCAGTGTTTGTTCCACTGAGCTTTGTCAATGTAGCCAGTATATGTATATATATATATATATATATATATATATATATATATATATATATATATATATATATATATATATATATGTGTGTGTGTGTGTGTGTGTGTGTGTATACATATATATATATATATAATATATATATATATATATATATATATATATATATATATATATATATATATATATCCATACATAGATATACATAAAACATTGCATTCTTTTGAATTTTGCAGACGGTTCAGAATCTACAGCAATCAGAAAGACCCCATCCGAATTCCTCAATGTCTTCAACCAGGGGTCAATGACCTTCAGTACTCTGGGGACAAGCTTCCGAAACCTGTTAAGAATCCTGATTCTCTTCAGTAGAGAATTGTACTCATTAATTGGTGTTGCGTGGTTCACCCTCATTATTTCGAAATGATGGTCAAAGTGGAGAATAATACAGGATATTAAAAAATATAAGTTTTTACGTTGTTGACAAATTTAAGGATTTATATATATATATATATATATATATATATATATATATATATATATATATAATTATATACATGTGTGTATATGTATGTGTGTGTGTGGTATACATCTTTTCTTTCACAGTCCAATACGATGGCTGATAAAATACAAAAAATACCACATATTAATAAAAAAACCAACAACAATCCTTTTACTGCGTAAGTGATATGTCCGTTTCTGATGTAACTTATTTTCTTTGCATTTGCAACAACACTTCCTTGATAGATTGCAGTAACAATGGCAATGCAAAGAACAACAAGAAAAAATAACAATTAACAATGAAATTCCTTACTAACAACAATCACAATAACAATAATATGATGTATTTTCCCACAACCCTACGTACATATCTTAGGCGCAACCAAAATCTCATGGATCCCCAGCAGGGGTCGATGACCCCTGCAGCTACTAGCACACTGTATTCACTCGTGAATGGAATTACTACTGAATAAATAAATAGTGTCAATGTGCTTTTTCTAGGTTTTTGTGTTACGTTTTAAACTTTTTTGTGAGGAAGATAATTGGTCTCTTTTATTTTCGGGTTTTATTTTGCATTTCAGCTTCGAAAAGTTTCCTTTTTTCCCTCTTCCTCGCTTTGATTGTGCTAGGGCTGTCTTTCACAAACGACAGAGTCGTTATATTTATTAGATATTAGAGTTCGTTTCTAATACCTTTTCATTTTCCCCCTCCTGATTTTTAAAATTATTCTAAAGAATATCTCACTCAAGCAGAAACGTCATCGTTGTTTAAACCATATAATTTCGATGGTATCTTTAACAGCAACTTCATTGTCACTTTTCACTTTAAACACTTTTTTTTCTATGTCTGTGGACTCCTAAGTAAATGAGAACCTGCATAACGCTACTGAAACATCACCAATTTCCTCACTACCGAAGGTCTTACGTAAGGACCAGCGGTGCTGTGTATTATTAGATTATGCCCAAGTTTTTGGTTCGTCTCCAATTTCGGCAGACTTGTGTCATATTTTCCTCTCAACCTGGGAATGGGGCACGTGTGGACCAAATCTGACAGATTTTATGATCGACTGGAGAGTTATTTTTATTATTATTCTTATTATTTTACCGTACCCACGCCGGCGGAATAGATGAAAATATAAAAGATGGTCGAAAGGGTATGTTCTAGCCCTATGGACGTTTGCAATGTCCAGAAAATTCAACCAGGTCCCCTTCATTCAGAGGTGAGAGGGGCGACCGCGGGCTGGACGACGGCACATCCAAACCTGAGGTTCACTACAAACAGAAAAACAAGTATATAGATACACATCACGATTCAAAATGAACCAACATTCCCATGGAATAGGCCCACAACATCATATGCCTAAAGAGCAAATTTATCATCAAATAAAAGGTCCTCACTTAAAGGCGAAGGGAAGGAAATAACAAATAAATAAAAGATAATTAATTCTAATAAGAGTCGTGACACTATGCGCTGACTCATAGTCTCCCCTCGCTGAACATTCGAGCAAAATAATAATAATAATAATAATAATAATAATAATAATAATAATAATAATAATAATAATAATGGAGAAACGAATCCACAGTTTTGTATGTTTACAAATATATTTAGAAAGCAAACTTTATTTTTAATTATATTTGTACACGTACAAAACTACGGAATTCTTTCCCCATTTTAAGACTCATACTACTACCACTACTAATAATAGCACCATCAAGTCACTTCTCTTTGAAAACACAAGAACTTGTGACTAAGTGTATTCACAAAACCCGCTCATTAGTGCAAGTTTTTTCTAGGAAAAGCCCGCTCCAAATATCCTCAGATTTAAAACAACTCTAAACATTATTCACGATAAATAAAACTGTTCTTATTCGTGTTTTGAAAGAATATTCACTGTTAGCTATTTTATTTTTTTTTAAAACGAGATAAAAAACAGCGAGATCTCCAAACAAGTGATTATGAACGAAAAATAATTTGCGCAAAAATAAATTCTTGTAAACAATTTCTAATCTCATCTACTCTGTGCAATACAGCACTGTACAGTGTATCTATTGCTTTCATCCTCATGAATATAAGTCAAATAATCATAAGAAGATACTCAAATACATCTAAAATAAAAAGATAGTGTGAGTGGGTACACTACGGAATGCTCTTGTGAAGATATGAAAATCTATCTAGAAAGCGGAAATACTTTGAAACAATCTTATGAAAACACTGAAATACACTGAGAAGACAGTAACGCCGTGGGAGTATTATCAAATTAGCTCACGACAAGAATGCCCGAGTGTATGTCAAGAATATGATCAAAGAACATCAACAATGTTTAAAATGAACCAAGAGTGAAACATCTCAGGAAGAATACAAAGACAAAACCAAACCTAGGAGACAGCCCTTCCACAAGGTTCTTCACACCACCACCAAAGCCAAGAGAGAGAGAGAGAGAGATAGAGGGCATTGACCTTACACTGAAAATGACAGTAGCCTGGCTCTTCTAAATTAAAAAACTCCCGTTTTCAGAGATAGACGACATTTGACGACAAAGGCAAACCCATTATGTCCAGGTTCAGAAAGTTTCATTGATCCCAACGATCGTCAACTTAACGACAATGGACGGACGGATTGATGGAAGTGACGTCACGAATCAACGCGGCGACTCTGCCTGACGCATGATCAACCGGACCAGGTACATCAGCAGAAGGAGTGAGTGAGTGCATGTCCCTGACCACAGGCATGCGTGCAAGGTGACGTCACGTCGGGTAGGTAGCCAATGGGAGGCGCCAACTGGCACCAACGCGTGGTGACATGTCGATATAGCCCTCGGGGGCCAACGACCTCAGCGCCCAAAACAAACAAACCAACACACACAACACACACACACACACACACACGCACACGGCATAAAAACGTGTGATACATCAATGGCGTTTACATGAAGCCTTTCATCTTATACTGAAGTCACATGGGGGAAAAGCAACTCATTGAAGGCAGCAATTCTTCTATTATATATATTTTTTTTAATTTCTTTTTATCCGGAACAAAAAAAAAAGCGAGTTCTCTCTAGTTCCTGTTTGTGTGTGTGTTTGTGTGTGTATGTGTGTACGACTGGGACTAAGTTTGTCATCAGTTGGAATTTAGACCCAGAAATACGACGAGTCTGAGAATAAAGACGAGAATAAGAAGAAATGAGAAGCAACCGCTGACTGAAAAATTATGAAGAACAAAAGGGGAGGTAGTAGAGAGAACTAGAAAGAGAAAGAGAGAGAGGGTTAATGACCTGGCTCAATGCCCACGAACGTCTCTCTCTCTCTCTCTCTCTCTCTCTCTCTCTCTCTCTCTCTCTCTCTCTCTCTCTTCCGCTCCCAACTTCTTCTTCCCCATCCCGATGTTCCTTCCCCTACTTATTATAAGGGTCTGTTGATTAAGCGATCCCAAAGACCAATGTCTACTGTCCATTATGCTCATCGGAGATAATCAGTGTCACATATTTAATTGAATAATAATTGAGCATTTATGGAAGTGTGTTACATGCACGCACGCACGCACGCACGCACACACACACACACACACACACACACACACACACACACACACATATATATATATATATATATATATATATATATATATATATATATATATATATATATATAATGTGTGTAAGTGAGTGTAAGAAGATAGATCACGAAGTTTCCGGTTGGTTTGGTCATGTTGGGTTACTGGGAGATGAACAGTAAAAAAAAAGTATAAAACTATCATCCTGCTGTGTTGAAAAAGGCCCAGAAAATGCTGAGTAAAGGGACTGACAGAAGTAGTGGAAAGGAAGGGCCTTCGTATTCAAGGAGAGGGCATTCTTTAAAGACGAAGTTTAATTCCACAGGGTGTTTGTTTATCCGTTTTTAGGGGTGGAAGAATGTTCTGGCTCTCTGCTGATGTGATTCCTGTGGAGATTATGAAACGATAAAGACAAAGTTGTGAGTTTTCTGCACAAGAGTTCATCTGCAATATATATATATATATATATATATATATATATATATATATATATATATATATATATATATATATATATATATAAATAAATATATATATGTAAATATACTTATATGTATACATATTTATATATTTATAAATATATTTACATATATATATATATATAATATATTATATATAAATATATGTAAATATATTTACATGTATATATATATAATATATATATATATATATATATATATATATATATATATATATATATATATATATATATATATATATATATATATATATATATATATATATATATATATATATATATATATATATATATATATAAGGGCTTCACAATCTCAATTTCATAAATAAAAGACTTGATAACAACCGGTGAATGAACAACCCTTAATTTTCCAACTCACCCCCCACCCCCACAACCCGGCTGTTACCCAACACAGTGGACAGAGTACCAAATACGTAATAGGCCTACAACGCTCAGGTCCACAGTCACTGGCACAAACAACGGCCTCCCAAAATCGGCGCATTAAACCCGTCCTCCTGTGTATCAGCTCATTTGCAACCTTCACGGGAGGAGGGGGAGGGGTGGGATCCCCCCTCCACTCACCCACGCCGTGGCCCCTCGTGTACCCAGGCCACTCTCACTTTCACTGGTCCTGCTCTCCCCTTGTCTATCAGATTCGGATCACGCTGAGAGAGAGAGAGAGAGAGAGAGAGAGAGAGAGAGAGAGAGAGAGAGAGAGAGAGAGACTGGACATTGCCCATGGAGATAAAGTGTGGTCGCCCCAGGGTGCTGGTTACGGCAGTAGGATTCGTTTGTCTTCAATATCCATCCTTACTTATCTATCTATATATCTATCTATCGATCTATCTATCAACAGACAGACAGAAATGGCATCGAAATAACTGATTGAAATAAAATGACACACTACCATGAAATGACTTCTATGTCAATTTTACAGCCTGATAAAAAAAAAAAAAACTTTGTTTCTCTCAATGGTCCCGATACTGCTGTCAATTTGTGGATGAAGTCAGGTGTGTGATATTGGAAAATGATTTCTTTGGTGTTAAATTAGTTCTTTTTGAAGCATTATGAGCGTGGTTCGTGGATATTAGCATGCAATGAGCAACATTATTATTGTTATAATAACTACAGTAGTAGTAATATCATTATTACTATTATCAAGTGACTACATGAATCAAAACACAGGTAATTTAATTTCTCAAATGGTTTTTTGAATATGATTTTATTATATACACCCTGCATAGGGGCCCACTCTCTCTCTCTCTATTTATATATACTGTATATATAAATATTAATATATATATATATATATATATATATATATATATATATATATATATATATATATTATATATATACATACATATATATATGTATGTATATATATAATTATATATATATATATATATATATAATTATATATATACATACATATATATATACGGGTATGTGTGTATATGTATACATGTATTCCAATGGCTACCCAACACCGTTGACTGACTACCAAATACCCAATTCACTGATCAAGTAAAGAGATGCACTATTAGATGTAACAGAGCGTGCCTAAACCGCTTTACCTCGTTCTGAAATCGAACCCATGACGTTTTGCTATAGAGGCGAGCGGCCTTTAGCCACTGGATCACACAAACGCTCTCTCTCTCTCTCTCTCTCTCTCTCTCTCTCTATATATATATATATATATATATATATATATATATATATATATATATATATATATATATATATATATATATATATATATTTACTGTACATATCTATAATATCAACACCTGTTGGGGTCGAAGTATACGAAGGCATTAAGAACTCGCCACCTATCCTTGACGGGGCATTCTTCTTGGGTATCGCTGCAGGTCGGGCATATGTCAACCTCTGACAGCACCCTCCCATAAAGAAGTGAGCGGCTCCGCTTCACAAAGCCGTTCAGTGCCACTTCCATTCCCGCTTCTTTAATAGGAGACTACAGGAGGCAGGCGATGAGAAACAGGTGTGGCCGAAGGGCGCATGCGCGGCTGAACCTGAATCTCCCGTCGCTACAAATGAAGCTTGCTGAGAAGTTCACCTTCTTTAATGTCAGTTTAACGTTGACTCTCGACAAATCAGCCCGAGTAACAGCTGAATCAAACTGAATGACGTCACAATGATCTCGGGGTGAATTGTTCCGGATATTTTCGTTCTGGAGCCATCAGAACCCTTCAGCTGAATGATCAAGACAGAATATTCAGTCAAGTCAACTGATTCAATTTAATAGGGCATATGGTCACCGACGCAGGACCACTGTTCGTTATCAACGACGGTCCTCCCCGAAAAAGGTGAAACAGCTTGGGTCCGATTTGTTACGTATTTAAAACTGTGAGTACTACAGGAAATACTGCAAAACAGATAAGAGGTCGAACTAAGAGTGTACGTATCTCTCTCTCTCTCTCTCTCTCTCGGATGTAGTGATAATTCTCTTGATCAGAGAGAGAGAGAGAGAGAAGAGAGAGAGAGAGAGAGAGAGAGAGAGAGAGAGAGAGGGGGGGGAGGGGGTAATCGAAACTTGCGCTTTCAGCTGAATTAAAAAAATAAAAGGAAGCATGAATATAAAGATTTTAATTTGGGCAAAGTTAGAAGGACCCAGTTGATCAGGCTCGTACGACAAGTTGTAATGACGCTCGTTCTTAAATGATCTCTCTCTCTCTCTCTCTCTCTCTCTCAATAAGCTGATTACCATAGTTGTGCTGATGCCGACTGTGCATGGTGTGAGAGAGAGAGAGAGAGAGAGAGAGAGAGAGAGAGAGAGAGAGAGAGAGAGAGAGAGAGAGAAAGTGGTCACTTGAGAGGGAGTTAAATGGTGCACTACTCGAGAGGCTCTTTCCAATCACATCGAGTAGAGGGTAAACAGTCGGGCCGCCTTAAAGGGGGAGATTTAAATCCGTAAATTAAACAGGCAGATCCTTCGTCAATGGACGGGAGTCGCAGATCGAATCACTCCGGAGTGAGTCGAGGAGTTCTGACTTATTTCGTCAGATCGACAAACGAAAGGACTTGAGGCAGAGTCGAGGGCTTTCTCACAGCTACGCATTTTGCTTCTACGCAGGAGAGAGAGAGAGAGAGAGAGAGAGAGAGAGAGAGAGAGAGAGAGAGATAAAAGTCAAGTGCTCCTTACAAATGCGTTGCCTTGGAATCTTAAACATGAACCGAGTGGTAAGAATGTACAAGATAATCCATTTCTTTGAGTAAATACAAAAATGAGTAAATAATTTGATAAATATATAAGCAAAATATTAACCACATACTGCCCAATTATAACTATTGCTTGAATTCAAGCGTTTAAAAAAAAAAAAAATTATAGTCATACTGTCTGAACTAATGTGTGCATGATTGACAAACTTCAGGTAAAATATTCCTGAACGAATCTCTTCACTTTTCTTTTATCATTCCATATATATATATATATATATATATATATATATATATATATATATATATATATATATATATATATACATATATATATATATATATATATATATATATATATATATATATATATATGAGAGAGAGAGATCATACGAACTCTTAATGGGAATAAAAGACCAATTACGTAATGTCTGCATCCCTTGACATAATCCTCAACCCTTAAGCAAGCAAGCAAGCGACCAGCCCGAGACTAGTGACCCGTATGGGGCCAGACTCGAAAGAATTTGTTAGCTGATATTCTCGTACTGGCGCTGCTGATATTCTGCACTGATTCTACTTAACTCATTGAATGGATACAATATAGAAAGTGCTTTCATTCACGAGGTCAACAAGCAGGTTTTTATTTGATGCGCAGTCCAACAAGTAATTCTAATCACAGTTCAACAAGAACATTTTTTATGGAACTGTAGTTTAACAAGGAAAATTTTTTAGTAAAATTGTTATGAATGTTTAGTATAATAAGTTTTTATAATTCCAAACTCAACATGTTTACTTTAAATGGAAGTATACAGACACAAGTTTTTATAAATCCAAACTCAACATGTATACTTTAAATGGAAGTATACAGACACAAGTTTTTATAAATCCAAACTCAACATGTATACTTTAAATGGAAGTATCCAGACACAAGTTTTTATAATTCCAAACTCAACATGTATACTTTAAATGGAAGTATCCAGACACAAGTTTTTATAATTCCCAACTCAACATGTATACTTTAAATGGAAGTATCCAGACACAAATTTTTATAAATCCAAACTCAACATGTATACTTTAAATGGAAGTATCCAGACACAAATTTTTATAAATCCAAACTCAACATGTATACTTTAAATGGAAGTATCCAGACACGAGTTTTTATAATTCCAAACTCAACATGTATACTTTAAATGGAAGTCTCCAGACACTTTCTTCATTATTCACAAATTCAATAGGTAAATTTTTAGTAGATGTGGTCTTCAAAAAAATAGGATATTATTCACAATTTCACTTGAAATTTGTTTTAGATTGTGGTGACTTGATATGACTGACAGTTTCGAATCTAAATTTCTCTGCAGATCACTACTGTACAAATCTCACAATTTCCTCTAGAATTCACTTGATACTTATCAAGTTAAACTAGTCCCTTGGTTTTTAAACATTTTCTTGAATGTTGTGAATTTAAGGAGTAACTTCATTTACAAAAATGCATTTCCTACAAAGGAGATATTCATACATAGAGGTAGTTTTAATTATCTATTCATACATAGAGGTAGTTTTTTTTTCAGATAATTAAAAATGTCTAAAACCATACGTTCCCATTTCAAGGCTCATGGGAAAAAAAACCTCTTCTTTCCCTACTTGAATTTCGTTTTTTTTATTATTATTACTATTATTATTAGAATCCCTATCTTAAAAACCTACACGCGCATTTCGAGACTCATGCAAAAAAAAAAGGGGGGGGTCGTATTACAAGGATCTTGCAAAATAGAAAAAACACTGCCATCTTTTCACCGGATCTAACCCCAAGTAGCTTACTTCATGTCAACCGCACAGCTGGAAAATAAACCAATAGAGTACGGTCATGTTACAAGACTGTGTATAAGGAAATAGCAGCATGGAAATCAACCAGCAAAATGTCAATACTTTCTGAATTTAGGAAAAAATAATACTTTTCTTGCGGGCAGTGGATAAAGGATGGAAACCTATTATCCAGTTTACTGACTCAGGCCCAAAGATGAGAAATAAGAGACGAGAATTTTACTTTGCCCAGAACTTCTAGATTCATTTTAAATATATCCCCTGAAGACTAAGGATCTCTTGAGTCTTAAAACAATATTTAATCTTACAGGGTTGTATGGCAACGTCTTCTATTTGACTGACAGCTTTGATGTTAGACTTCCTTAGATCTTTTACGATTTATGAGGCCCAGTTTTCTTTCACCTTTCAAAGTCTCTCTCCTATAAAACTTGAATATGTTTCTTTGCTGTTTGTAAATCAAATCAGGGGGCCTTCACATTTAGAAATTTCAAAGTATGGAGCTCTTTTTCTTAGGCCTATAAAAATAGGTCTTTATTCTTTGAGAATGTAAAAATTTAAGTTTTTTTTTTTTTAGATTAACCTTCTCTTATCTGAATGAAGAGTGCTAGCTCTTTTCATTTTAATGTCTACCTAATTTTTAAGCAAAAACACAGTATTTATTCCTCTTAGATTCCAAAGAACTGGTCTTCAGCTCTGGGGTAGTTCAGGAATTTTAATTTTCTCTCTCTCTCTCTCTCTCTCTCTCTCTCTCTCTCTCTCTCTCTCTCTCTCTCTCTCCTTGAGTTGTCTTATAAACCTGATTGGGACATTCGATGGGAACACGTGAAGAGTGGAATTTGCATCTGAAAACTCAATGGCATTGTTGTCTCAAGAGTTTCCAGCGTAGTAATTACGGATTCTGAAGACTCTAGCTACTTCGGTCTATCTCAAACCCACCAGTAAAAGGCGAATCATAATTACTACATTCCTCGGTCTAGGCCAATATAGAGGGCGAGCTGAGAGAGAGAGAGAGAGAGAGAGAGAGAGAGAGAGAGAGAGAGAGTCATCGTTCACTTCTGAGGGGCATGATATAATATGTAGCAACGGGTAACAGACTAGCACCTCCAAACTCGTCAGTTCTAACGGTTAATGTCATGTTGAGAAGCTTCTCACGACCGTAAAATGTCTACGCAAATGTCAGTAAATGACAATTTTAAGGACCATACAAAAAATTAGAATAAAGATTAATTCTATTCTTGACTATCAAATGAGGAATCCAGCAGAATGAAACTTTAAACATCTCGGTAATATCCATCTTTTTCAGTGAATAAGCTCTACAAAGGTAACAGCACATATCTGCGTAAATAAACACATCACTGACAATTTCAGGGATACCACAATAAAATAAAATAGTTGTATAAATATCTGCCAATGTCAACTTCAAGAACTCTGTCAACTGCTATTACAGGGACTATCAAAAAACTTATATTTTCTGCATAAACCGACGTTCGTATCCATATCAGTCTACAACTGTCAGTTTCAGACACCCAGCAAACACGAAACGAATGCGTTATGCTTCTTCGGCGCGATCGAGTTTTCTGTACAGTGTATAATGCTGTATGAAACTCTCAGCCACGGCCCATAAAACTCTCAGCCGCGGCCCATGAAACTCTTTCAGCCACGGGCCGGTGGTGGCCTGTTTTTTGGCATCTATAGCGGTGCCAGACGCACGATCATGACTAACTTTAACCTTAAATAAAATAAAAACTACTGTGGCTAGAGGGATGCAATTTGGTATGTTTGATGATTGCAGGGTGGATGCTCAATGTAACAATTTGCAGCCATCTAGCCTCAGTAGTTTTAAAGATCTGAGGGCGGACAAAAAAAAGTGCGGAAGGACAAACAAATAGCCATCTGAATCATTTTCTTTTACAGAAAACTAAAAATCGTAAAAACATCTGGGTAAATAATCGTCAAGAAAAGGAAAATATCTGCATAAATAACAATACGAAAAAAACTTAAAATATCTACCTATATATCCGTTAACAGGCAGAGTCCTTATCCCTAATAAAAAAATGAAAAAAATCTACATAAATATCTGTCAAAGTTAAGTTTCAGAACCACTAAAAAAAATTAAAATATCTTTTTAAATATCCGTCAAATGACCGTTTCAGAAAACCTTCTAAAAATAAAATACTACATAAATATCCACTAACCGGCAGTTTCAGAACCTCTAAATATCCGTTTAAATATCTGGTAAATGTCAGTTTCCTAATGCCTACAAAAGCTGCAAAATATCTATAGAAATATTCGTCTGTTGTCAGTTTCAGAACCTCAAAAAACACTGTAAAATATCTGAATAAACATCCATCATCTGTAAGTTTCACTACCCTATAAAAAAATAAGTAATACAACTGCTGAAACGCGTTAATTGTTAGTTTCAGAAAATCTAAGATAAACATAAAACAAATGCGAAAATATCCCTTGACTTACAGTTTTGGCTAGTATTCAATGTATGTTATTTATCTTCTTCATAAAAAAACTAATATAATAATAATAATAAAACACCCTACATTACCCTTTAATATATTACTCTAACCAAATCACCATTTTCCCGTTTTTTTTTTCTTCGTTTTTTAACGTGCTTTTTTTCCCCATTTTTTATATGGGGTAAGCACGATGCCTTCTTATATAGACTTATTCTTTTGATGAATTGCTACTCTGGTATTTCTAAACCTTTTCTGTGACTATTGTGCATTTGTCTTGAACATGAATCCTTGGCAAAACGTCTACGAAACCTGAATTAACCGACAGTACAACACTTGATGATATTCGATTGTATATATGAATAATAAAAAAAATATTACAGCAAGATTTAGAGCAATAGCTAGGCCTAAGGCGCTCGTATAACAAGCTTGAGCAAGCAGTTTTGAGAGGGCGGGGGATAACGACCTCCGATACTGGACCACACACACACACACACGCACACGCATGCGCGCACGTACACGCGCACACACAAGCGAGTCCGCGAGCCTCAAATGCAATATTTCCTTATAATGTTGTTTAGGTCAGTTTATCTAGTAATTTACGCCGATCCGTGTATTGATATACTGGGAACTATTCTACTTTTTCTGGGAAAAACAAACAAATCTCACTTCACACGCTCTGAACATAGGCCTATCAACAGAGAAAAGGGCGGGGGGAGGAAGCGGAAAAACCGGCTTCTTAACCCTAATCAACACCTGACGACATCTGATCGGCTCCTTATAACCAATCATTCACATGTAAAGGGTAAATCCAATCCATCATCACGATAGGATTTCCAACCAGGTAATTAGGACCAAAAAAATAACAGAAAAGTTTGCAGATGCTGAGTCACGGTCTTCTATTTGATCTTGCTAAATTCAGCTGCTTCTTTCCTCTTTCTCTCTCTCTCTCTCTCTCTCTCCCTCTCTTTGCTCATTCCCTCCGTGTGATTCTCTCCTCCTCCTCCTCCTCCTCAAGCTGCTGCTCCTCCTTCTCTAACGGATCTCTGCTACTGCGTAGTTCCTCAAACAACCCAGTGACCGACTAGCAGTTGCCTCTACTCCCGCTATCTACCTCCCCCTTACACACCCATCCATTCACCTCTCTCTCTCTCTCTCTCTCTCTCTCTCTCTCTCTCTCTCTCTCTCTCTATATATATATATATATATATATATATATTTCTACATATATACATAGTATACACACATATATATATATATATATATATATATATATATATATATATATATATATATTTCTACATATATACATAGTATACACACACACACACACATATATATATATATATATATATATATATATATATATATATATATGTGTGTGTGTGTGTGTGTGTGTGTGTGTGTGTGTATTAGGTCATAAACGTGGATCCGTTGTGCCGATGTGGGTGTTAGGCTATGCCAACACTACATGCAGTATGCGGGCATTTAAAACAATGCATATACATTTGGGCTGTGTATGCGAACTTTGCATGCCTGTATGTGTGCGTTTACAGTGTATTTCCTTGCTCCCACATTCTGGTATGCTGTGTACAGGTGAAAAAACCAAATGTAAGCAAAATCCTTGTATTGAGTAAAATGCTGGAAAGCTACGCAAAGCTACAAAGTAATAGGAAGGGTGCACACATTCTTCTGAATATCATGCAATAAAACAATACAAGTCTCTCTCTCTCTCTCTCTCTCTCTCTCTCTCTCTCTCTCTTTACATGAATGCATTTGTATATGCACCAAGAACTGAAAATTTACATTCAGATACATACAGTGTATATATATATATATATATATATATATATATATATATATATATATATATATATATATATATATATATATATATATAATTTAAAACCACCAGTGGTCCGGGCTGGTGAAATGTCGGTGCAGGTGTTTATTTTTTCTGCGTTGATGTTGTTTTTTATTGTTAATATCACGGACCACTATTAGAACGCGACAAGAAGACATTCATTTTTGTATATACGTGTTTCACGTATACCTAGAATAACATACACAGTATATACACATGAAGAAACACACTCACTGAAACGCATCTTTCCAATTTCCTTCGCGAGCGTTCTGTCAACGTCGTAATGTGTATACCGGCCCTTCTAATCCCCGGTAATTGATTATTACCTTAACAAATCATATTACAAAGAAACGCCGAGCAAAAGAAAGAAAGAGAAAAAAAAGAGGAAAATACCGGGTCACCTTGACACATGCTGCGAAATGACACTACATCCTGCACCGCCTCCAATTCTTCAAGGCATTCTAGTCGCTGGAAAACAATGACTTCTTTGTGTCAATACTTGAAAACTTTTTTCTTTTTTTTTCTTTTTTCTGAAATGCAACCACCCAACCGACCGTGAACTCGGCCAAAAACAAAAGACTGCTTGCGAACCATCAGCGTCCGAAGCCAGCTCCATCTCTCCTGACCTGCAGAAGGGAGAAGAGCGAGAAGAACTGGAGGTCTTTGACCTGAAGGAGCAGGAGGAGGAGGAGGAGGAGGAGGAGGAGGAGGAAGAGGAGGAGGCAAGGAGGGGGGTTTTCAAGTGTCGTCGTTTCCGAAGGATCTGGGGAAGTGTGTGTAGGTGTGGGGAGGGGAGACGTTGTTAGGAAGGGGGTTTCCTTCTAACATGCCATAGGATGGCTCAAGGCCTTCTCCCTCACGTAGGATGCCTCAAGGACCTTTGCAAACGACTAGGATTGTTGCTAGCTTGTCAACAGGCCTTCCTTTGGACCTAGAGCATTGCTAGCCGGCCACGGGATAGACCAAGAGCCTTCCAAAAGGATGAAGGACTTTGCTATATGGCTCAAGGTCCTTCCAGAGGACAAAGAACCTGCAATTTCAACACGGAGAGTCCCCAACTGAAAGTCTTTCCCACGAAGTGAACGGCGTAAATAACCCGTGCTTTCCTTCAACGCTGGGATCGGTCTAAGATCCCAACGCTTCTTTGTCATTTCCGGCCTGGGAAGCGAAGGGTGATGACAGCGAGATAACAATGGTGATTACACCACAAAGAATATAATTAGCTGTAGATGAAGGGGCCTCATCAATAATGGAGGAAGACAACAGTTACTTAACAGTACCCAAGTTCTTGAGTGCTCAGTTGACCTGGTTATTGCGGGGCATATTGCATTTTCCGGATGCAACTTGAATTCCATTCATGGAATAATTACTCACATTATTCATTGTGAAGCAGTTGAGATTGATGAGCCGTAGTACACCATAACAGTCTCTCTCTCTCTCTCTCTCTATACAAGAAATTACGAGCGAAGATAATTCAATATAAATATAAGAATTAAAAAACGGAACATATTAAATGTTTCAGTCACCTTACAAGAAGAAAAATGGTAGATTAGTAAGAAATGATTTAGTCTGAACACGAAACCTTTGACAGTTACCTTTCTCATCGTGTGTAAATGTATTCTCATCGTGTGTAAATGTAATGTGTATAATTTCAGTCAGGGAACGGTATGTTGGCAGCAACAAGGGGAGATATTTCAGTTATTTTCAAGTTAGTATACTAAATTACTCACTTCCCATAAATGGATGACACATGTCGGATGACAACACTTACGTCATGTTACGACAATACAGGCGTACTTATATAACACAGGTATTTACAAAATGGCATGTACGCGTGCGCAAAAAAAAAAAAATTGTCGTACTAACACCGAAGTCATTTCTTATTCGGAAGAACAACCGTGGACAATCGAGTGAAGTATAAAGTTTGTATAGTTATCGACTGTGACTATGACTCTGTGTGTGTGTGTGTGTGTGTGTGTGAGTGTGTGCGCGCGCATCTTTCCAAAATAAATGTTGAATTTGCCCAGGTTTGGCAGTATGCTTTAAAATTTGACTAGAAGAGACTTTTAAATGAAGCACCAATTGATAAAAATAATCATAGCCCCATAACTGAACACACGCACATACGTACATATATATACAGCATATAAATGTGTGTATATATACATACATACACACACATATATATATATATATATATATATATATATATATATATATATATAATATACACACACACACACCTAATGTATATAATATGCAAACGTGCCTGGAGTTTCTTAACCTTTCAAAACTTTACATAACGAAAGGGAGGAAGGTGTGGCAACCGCTTTTAAGAAAAACACTTTAAATAATGTTCCTGAAAGTACATCGTTTATAATTACCAGAGGAATAAGAAGCAAAGCATTAGCGTTTCTTAGAACATCAAGAAAACGTCCCAGCTGCCGTGTACACAAGTCCGCATATATATGTGTGTGTGTGGTACTAACTTTCTGGTTTTCTCAACGTCTTAAGGGATGAGGTTGCTAGCCCTACGCCCTTTTCCTTGAATCTAGCAGACAATAGTACCTATATATGGCTGACCTGACTTTTGGGACCAGAAGCGAACCACGGTCACAGTATACACGAACCGAGAGCTGCAACCACTCACCTACGGCAGTCATTAAAACAATAATAATACTCGCGACTTCTAATCTTAACCCTTCGATTTTGTTTCACATGTGCGCATTAAACAAATGAGATACGTAACATAAATTCAAATCAAACTGCTTTCACGTGTCCTGGTTTAATGATTCAATATATAAATAAAAAAAAAAGACAAGAGCCTTTTTAAAACCCTAAAAACCTGTCCCAGCTAAAAACGGGCTGCGGATGTAGGGAAGGCTGTAACTCCCCATCCCCCTACGAAAACCTCAGAGGGCCTTCTCAGGTAACCAACTGCAGGTAAGGCGGGGAGGGGCCCGGGAGGACAGGTGTATGTTAACGCACTCCTTCGTAATCCACAGCCACTGCATCAAACTCCCGAGGTTCGCGTAAATAACATCCTCCAAGTTACTCGATCGAAGTACCTTAAAGGCCGTGACGACAGCCATCCTCGACTCTCGGTGAATAAAGCATGAGCAAATTCCGGAATCGTCGTAAGGGGAACACGGGAATCGGCTAAGAAGTACAAGCATCGAGTGGAAACGTTCCATCGGGGTTGGGTGGGAAGGTGTGGGAGGTGGAGGAATAGGGGGAGGACCCGTTACTAGACCAGGTAACGGGACGAGAGAAGAGACCGCTATACGCCAACCAAAGAATAGTCACACCGCTCGGCTGCTGCTGCCGCCTTGCTGACACACACATGCACACACACACACACACACACGTACACGCATACAAAACTCACTCACACGTACACGCAAACTCCTTCACATCAATGACTGCACTTGTTAGTTGGAGGCGTTTTTTGAGATCTGCGGTTACATTAAGCACGTGTAGCTGAAGGAACAACAAAACAACCAAATAAGAGAATTGCCGAGAGATTAACCGAGCCTCCCCAGGTAGGGGCCCCGAAAACTCGCACATTCCTAAGTGTGTGAGGAGTGCCTGGGGCTATGTGTCTGGTTGAGGGAAGCTTCTTCCATAAGCTTTTCTCTAAGAAAGGACCGTGTCAACAACGCAATTCGCGCCAGTCATTTCCTATCCTGAGAAACGTTAGTGGCATTTACTTTATATGAGTGTTTCTGGATGAACTGAAAGTTCATTCTTTTCACATCAATCAGTCTGAGCTTTCTTCCCGAACATGACTGACAAAAGATGGTAGGCCTACGTCGTTGCCTTGAGGTATGCTTTAATCCCGACAGATACGAGCAAACATGCATACCAACGAAGGCTGTATCAGATACCTTTTTATGCATTGTTTTCTTAACCAGTCATACACATTCCTTTAAAAACTCGGTATTCGAACGAACGCAGCTGAGGTCTTGAAATTGGTTTTGTCATTGCACTGCACATTGGAGGCATGCTGGAACAGAGAGAAAAAAAACTACAAACTGGTACTTAGCAACTGCACTCAGGGTCCTTACAGTCGACACCGCATGCTCGCTTATACCCGTTGCTTCCATCACATCACCTCCTCCCGACACCCACTTGGCCTCCCACAATTACATCCACTTTGCTTACCCACACTCCCACAACCATCTTTGGTTCTGTAGCATACGAAGAAGTTCGAATGGGAACTTTAAAGATTCGTAGAATTCTGCAACCTACATCTCTCTCTCTCTCTCTCTCTCTCTCTCTCTCTCTCTCTCTCTCTCTCTCTCTCTCATGCGCAGTAAATACGAATAAAGGAAAACAAAGAAGGTCGTGCATTTCACCCAGCATGCCCCCCCCCAAAAAAAAATGAGAGGGCACCCTAGAAAACAATAAAAAATGCTCCTATTTAAAATTAAAACTTAAAACTACGAAAATATCGCATGACAGTTGCGTAAGGCAGTTTATGCAATACTGGCCCCAATCTGCTATATGCAATTGCAGCGTCCTGTAACAGCCAATACAATCCTTCGGTTGTCCAGGGGAATGAATAACATGCAATAAAAAGCACCGTGGGTGATTTCAACACCACAGCACCAGAGGTTGTTATGTAAATGTTGGGTGTTATAGTTGTCAAACATTAGTACAAGGCTTCGTAGCTTACGCATGGTGTAAAAAAAATCAACGAAAGGGCACAGAGAAAAAAAATGTATGCTCTAAGAAATTATATATGTATATTATGTATTGTATTTATATATATTCAACTTTATCACTTACACAATTGTTCTGCGCATTAATACAGTTAATAAAAGGACCTCATTTAAACTGAATGGTATATAGCAGAGATATTTATTAAGGAGAAGTTACAAGCTTTACAGGACTAACTATCCACTATCCTCATCGTCTGCCTACCAAATGATGAGGACAGTTAGTCCTAGAAAACTTGTAACGTTTCCTGAATAAATATCTCCACTAGATACCATCCAGTTTAAATAAGGTCCTATTATTAAATGTGTATATATATATATACAGTATGTGTATATATATATATATATATATATTATATATATATATATGTCTTTCCTAGATATGTTTTTACGGTAATCCCCAACGGGCTTGTACCAAACACGCCGCAAAGGGGGGTCACTGTCTAGGAAAGATCCATATATATATATATATATATATATATATATATATATATATATATATATATATATATATATATATATATATATATATATATATATATATATATATATATATCATGGCCTCTGTGACGAACTAAGAATAAAATTATATATCGATCCTACATTTCTACAATAAAAATGACAGTCAATAGATAAAATCAAACAGAGGAACTTTGTACAGAATCTAGGCCTATCAGGGAGAAATTGCGCAGAAAGAAATAAGAAGGGCTTGTTTCCAACTCGGCCTATGCTGCTCCGCTGTGTCGACTGAATTCTAAGTAGGAATGCCCATACGTATGCTGAGCAGACCTCATGACATTTTTATTTACTTTACTATTACTCGACTCCAAAGATACTCAACACAAATTAAAGTTTAAACATTTTTACAGGAGTCTATATAATATATATATATATTAGAGAGAGAGAGAGAGAGAGAGAGAGAGAGAGAGAGAGAGAGAGAGAGAGAGAGAGAGAGAGAGAGGCTGTACTAACTTTGTAGACGTTTTCAGACTATAGCAATTCAAATCTTAGAAATGAAATCTGTTAACACATCAGACATACTGTTCTAAGTCCGCGCACCATGCGCATTACTACTCGATGAAGCCTGCGTCGTAGTGTTCAACCCTACTTGAAACCGGATCGGACGAGTGGAATTCCTACTCGCCTGATCAGAAAGCACTTCCCATAAGTGATATTCCGTTAGCCTCGCATATTGCAAAAGTTGCAACATGACACACGAGTGTTTTCGAGAGCTTTAAGAGTTTGCTGACGAAGAACTTCAGATGGCAAAGATTTTAAATTTCACAAAATGCTGCAGCGTCGTGAACATTACGATGGGAAATGTGAACTGGTAATCAGTTCAAACGACTGGAGATTTCACAATTATCAGATCTTCAGTCCCTGATTAGAGAGATGTGAAGTAGGACTTCGCGATGACGCTGCTCGTAATGGGATAATTGAAAGGTATTTTGGTGGAAGAAATTTAGGCATCTGTTTTGTGGAACACCACTTAACGAACAAATTGAGATTGCTTCATTCAAACAAACACACATATATATTATACACACACACACACATACACACACACACACACACACACATATATATATATATATATATATATATATATATATATATATATATATATATATATATAAAACTTTTCCCTATATTCCCTCACAAGTCAAACTAGTTAAGGCTAAAATAACTATATAATAAACCTGTCTGTGATCACGACCAAACAAGTGACCTAAACTTTTTGCTAGAAAAAAAAGAAAAAAAAAACACCCATTAGCATACACCAAGCGCAGTCATGAAAATCTGAAGAGGTGATTTCAGCTACGAATAAAAAGATGAACACACGCTTCCAGAGGCATGCTAACTACGCACACACGTTATGCAACACCTTCTCATTTGTTGCAGAGAAAGAAACATTCAAACAAAAATGAAAACAAAATGCAAACAGGATCTCACCTTTTCTCTATAGAGCATGATTTAAATATTCCATTACTTACTGGCCACTGAAACAACTCTCTCTTTTTTTTTTTTTTACTTCTTCATTGGTCGATATTTACCTGGAGGGAGAAAGAAAGGAATAAAAGTGT
>NC_089779.1:6652500-6682500 GCF_040412425.1 Macrobrachium rosenbergii | reverse complement strand
TAGCTGGATGTGAAAGTCACTGAAAGACGCCCCGAGTTCTAGGAATAAGAAGGATTGCTTTCGGTTCGTCTTTTAACCCGAAATAAAAATCAGGCCAGCGATTTCCGTGACGCTGAAGAACGTCTGGGTATGTGCGTAAACGAGATGAGGAATGATAATTGTACTGATGCTGTACCGCTGTACCCTAGCATTAAGGGTGGTGGGCACGAGGGGCGTCAAGATATAACGTCACTGTGAGAATGATATAGCACATTTCTGAACTTTGATTATAATAATAATTATAACTTTGAGTATAATAATAATCATTATTATTATTATTATTATTATTATTATTATTATTATTATTATTATTATTATTCAGAAGATGAACCCTATTCATATACAACAAGCCCACAGGGGCCACTGACTTGAAACTCAAGCTTCCAAAGAATATTAAGGTGTTCATTAAGAAGAAGTACGAAGAGCTAAAGGGAAATACAGAAAGAAAAAAAAAATGAATTAATAAGTAGATAGAAATGTATCAAAATACCAACTTTATTACATAAACCTGTCTGCAATTCTATTCCGTGAGGATAGCATTCACAATCAAAAGTCACCTGAAATTTGTCAAACAATTACTAACGTCCATTAACTAAACCTAGCCCACTTTCACCCCCTAAAAAAAAGGATAAAACTCGGAACCCAAATCTGATTTGATATTTAAGCGCCATCTATCTACTTGAATAAAATACAACGGGTTTTATCATCACACCCAATACAAATAAACCTAACTGCATTTCAATAATTTGCAATCATCCAAAATATGCGTATGTGGGCAATATGCATACATATTACTTGAATATGCCAACATATTATCTTTTTGCAATTTGTCAACATTAGACCGGGCTGTTATCAAGTAATGACAAATAACAGCCACATTTACTAGCAAATATTTCTATAGCGTTAAAGCTCGAGGAATTTACTCGTGCACTGCAGTTCTCAAAGTCATTTCCCCACTGCAGGAGCTGCAATGAGCAATGACACCTCATGTGCGAGCAACGAAATGAGACAATGATAAAAGCTCGTTGTCTGGTGCGGACGACGGGGTGAAGAGCAACGCACGAAAACATGCTGGTGGCCACAACAGGTGCGCAGGTGCCCCAGAGTTGAAGTACGCGTTTGCATGAATTCAAAGCAACAACGCATTTCCTCTTTGGGGCCGAACAGGATGGTGTCTCTCTCTCTCTCGATGGATTTTGGATACGCTGCTCGGATGGATGACATCGCTTCGTTTGGGCCCGGATGCTTGTTTGGGAACAAAGCTATGCTTTGGTCTTGGTTCTTAGCCACGTAAAATAAGTCTAATCCTTCGGGCCAGCCCTAGGAGAGCTGTTAATCAGCTCAGTGGTCTGGTAAAACTAAGGTATACTTAACTTTCTTGGGAACTCAGAAAGGCTGGCACAAGATTTATCTCGGTGGAGTTTTAAATTTGACGCTCGGTCAACATAACTTTGTTTGTGCTCAGTTTTGTTTGCAAACAAGGCTATGTTGTGGTTTTTCTTGGGATTGCAGAAAAACTTGGACAGGATTCATGTCAGTGGAGTTTTAAATATGACGCTTAATTATCAAAACTTTGAACTATCTTGCAGTAAAAAAAAAAAAAAAAAAAAGCTGTGCTTTAGCCTCTTTTTGAGAATTCAGAAAAATTGGCAGAGACCATCTGAGATGAGTTGAGGATTCAAAAATAATGGCAGAGGTCATCTCAGTGGGGTTTTAAATATGACATTCACTCAACGTAACTTTGGTTGTACTCAGTTTGTTTGCAAACAAACCTATGCTTTGGCCTTTCTTGAGAATGCAGAAAAACTGGCACTGAATTAATCCCAGATGAGTTTTAACATAACTTAGTTTGTACTCAGTTTATTTCCAAACAAAACTATGCCTTCGACAGTCTTGCGAATTCGGAAAACTGGCACACAGTCCATCTCAGATGGGTTTTAAATATGACCCTTAATCAACATAACTCTGTTTGTACTCAGTTTGTTTACAAACAAAGTTATGCTTTAGACTTACTTGGGAATTCAGAAAAACTGGCAGGGGTCATCTCGCTCGATCAACACCACCTTGTTTGTGCTCAACAATTTGTTTGAAAACAAAGCTATGCTTTTTTGTCCTATTTTATAGCTCTGAAAATTCACACAAAGTTTTGACCTGTCATGCCGAAAGAAGGATTAGAAAGATGAGACTCTAGGTGTTGTTCTTGTAGACTAAGGTGGCTGTATGCCAGCACGGGGGCTTGCCCTAGAGATTGCTTTAGAGATTTGGGTTGATCAGCCCCAAATCTATGGCAGTAAGAGTTTTTTTTTTTTACAAAGAGAGAGAGAGAGAGAGAGAGAGAGAGAGAGAGAGATAGAGATAATATATAATTTTTAGGCCAAAGGCCATGCGCTGAGGCCTATGAGGTCATTCAGCACTGAAAGGGAACCTGACAGTAAAACGTTTGAAAGGTGTAACAGGGAGGGGGGAAACCTCGCAGTTGCACTGCGAACCAATTGTTAGGAAAGGTTGGAGAGGCAGACGGAAGAAAGAGAATATGGGCGGAGGTACAGCAAAAGGAACGAATGGGGTTGCAGCTAGGGGCCGAAGGGACGCTGCAGAGAAAACGACGGACTCTGTGGCGTGACAATTAGGACTGCAGCATGATTGTCCGACCCTTAACAAGGGTACTTGGACCACCAAACCTAAGGTAACGACCTTGTCATATGACGATCGATACAGGAACAATGTCTCGTTCTGAAGTAGGTTAAATATAAAACAAAAATAATAAAATCGACACCGTGTTCTCAATAGAGCTTCTAAGTGGAACACCGAAGTTCGTCCGTCATGCACATTATTTAATAAACCGAGTCTTCGGAAATCAATGCAGTTCGTTTGTTTAATCGTAATGAAGTCTTCACCAGTTCGAAGCCTCGGACTCGATTCTCCAGCGCGTTGCATTGAATCCCATTGTGCGTCTGAATATTTCCGTAGTAAATTTGTACTTGGTAGTTATTCGATTGTGGTTGGTCGCAATCCGAGTGGGCCTGGGGCTTGCAACCCCATCCCACACTTGATGAAAACCGTAATTAAAACACAATCCTATAAAGTAAAATAAACAAGATAATAAACGAAGAAACTTTCAACAAAAGGCAGTGTAAAACAAAATATACAAAAAGTCAAATCATGCTGAATTTCTTAGAGAATTTACCTGTTCATATGCAGTGCTAATACTCTCAGGTATTCGCATTACCAGCTCTAATACTCTTAATGAGGATTACCTCTTGATTACCTCATGAGAGGGTTAATCCCGGATTGCGCACAGATGCGAGAAACAACTTAAATTTGCTCAGAGCTGGAAGGGTATACTTTAAAATATCAGTGCCCTAGGGGTACTCTCGATTATGGGGTATACGTCATTGAACATTCATATACCATTCAGTGCATTCTGAACGTATCTTTGGCCAAAACTAAGTCTTCGTTAAATGTTGATTTTATTCTTACGAAAGTTAATGTTCAAAAGTTTTCTCCAATAAATTTCCAAATGAAAAGACCGAACTTGCGAGATAACGAACAATAATAATCATAATGATAGAGAATTGCTGTTATCATAACAAAAGAGAATTTCTTGTAGATGGAAATTTCTTTCAAAGGCTCATCACATTCTTTGGAAGCTTGAATTTGAAGTCAATGGTCCCTGTAGACTTGTTCCAAATGAATAATAATAATAATAATAATATTAATAATAATACAAAGGCTTAGACGTTTCCTCGGAATCTCATAGTGAGGGAAATTCATCCAAGGGAGTTGTTGCCACTCTGCTACCTCCCCCGTCCACCCCCATCCACCCACACCTCTCTACGTCATCTCCACAATGACGTAACTTTCGTACGTACGACAACAGGAAGAAAATCCGAAAAGTTCATGTTAACCTCTCTCTCTCTCTCTCTCCGACCAGACTGTGTCAGAGTAAGCACCAACAGAAGTGGGGGGGGGGGAATGACTTGTCGATATGGCGTGAGAGAGAGAGAGAGAGAGAGAGAGAGAGAGAGAGAGAGAGAGGAAAAGGTCGATGACCTTTTACCACGTAACACGTCGTTCATTCGCCCCGTCTCTCTCTCTCCCTCTCACTCACTATCTTGAACCTTTCCTCGGTTAATGAGGCATTTTCTTCCACTCATATCTACAAGGGCCGAGATGACAATTACCCACAATGCACCGGGTAGTCATGAGGAACTGGAAGTAGAATGTATAACACACAAAAGGAGAGGGAGATCTCGTTCGTCAGATAGCAGTAGCCCGGTCCAGCTAAGACCCGCGCCAGTTCAATGACCGGCCTGCTCTGATGACAACACGCGCCACGTCTAACCCCCTCCCTCCCCTACCCCCTTCCCCACCCCACACCCTCCTCTTCCTCCTCCCCAACTGCTATCGCTCCTCCCTCCCTCCAACCTCTCCCTACTTTGCTATAGCTTCCCCTCATTCTTACCCCGCCCCCTGATCCAACGGCACCCGCACTTCAATGATTGGGAAACCACCCCCACCTCACATACCATACAAAAATGAACTTTTTATTTTTATTTTTATTAGCAAGGGAATATACGTAGATAATGTTTATAAATACATATGATAATTTTACCAAACAAAGTGCATATCATTTGTTGATGTTGCTATCATTTTCTTTCTGTCATTTTTTCATTTATTTTTTTCCTGTCTAAACCTCATTTATTACACCCTACCAAAACTTCGGAACCTCCACAGCGTAGCTCCCTAACGAATGGTTGAATAGAACGAAGGCGGAAGTGATGACTCGAAGCGATAACTTGGGACGACTTCGCGACACGACGACTCTGACACCAACACGAAAAGTCAGACTGAGAAACAAGCAAACATCTCTCTCACTCGATGTAACGAGAACTATGACTACTGGCCACCGAGAATGCAGGTAACGGCAGCCAAAAATGACAAGTTGGGGAGCAGCCTTAATCTCACAGACACCTTTCTCTCTCTCTCTCTCTCTCTCTCTCTCTCTCTCTCTCTCTCTCTCTCTCTCAGGGGACACTATCACCTCTCCGGCTACAAATAAAAATCTAGTATTGCTTCACCATCCCGGGACCCCGTCCGGCTAGGGGAACTTCGGCAACGACAGATATTGGTTTCAAGAAAGCAATGCGGATTCGAAGCCCCGATTTGTGATTCGTCTACTCCAAGCAGAGGCTTCCTCCCTCGCACCACGTGCTTGCGTTTCAAGGCACAATACAGCGTCATCTCGTCGTTCTAGATTCAGCTGGCCTAATGCCAGCACAGGGTGTTTGCTCTCGGGCAGCCCGTATAGGCCTAAAATATAATTTTCATTGAGTGATAATAGACCCAGGATACCTTTTTCTCACTAGCCAATAGATCCAGGACAGATAACATTTACTGGGAGGTGAATGTAACATTAATTAGGGTTTGACAAAGATTAAGGGGATGGCTGCAGAGAAAAAAAAACGGTCACTATCGCATTCATACGTTAAATGGCTGATCGTAGATGAAACTCCGGTGCAGGAAACTTCCGTGTAATTAGCTGCATCATACCTGTACACAGAGGGCTCATCAGAAGGACGTCGTAACCCTGCACATACTACCACATTTACCTGCATCTTGCCAACATTTCCAAATTATACATATATACATGTATATATATATACAGAGAGAGAGAGAGAGAGAGAGAGAGAGAGAGAGAGAGATACTTGAATACTGTGAACATACATTAATATATATACATACATATATACATATATATATATATATATATATATATATATATATATATATATATATATATATATATATATATATATATATATAGAGAGAGAGAGAGAGAGAGAGAGAGAGAGAGAGAGAGAGAGAGAGAGAGAGAGAAACTTAAATGCTGTGCACGCATGTAAACACGACAAAACAGATCGAGGTACGTGGGAGAGATAAGGATGAATAAAATTCTCTCCTGAAACCCGTTATCAGTCGCCCCCAACACAAAATCTTATCAGAAACAATTACCCAGAACACGACACCGTCAAAGGAGTAACGATGCGCGCCATTGTCTCAAGCGACCAACCCCGACGTCTGACAGAACTGGACTTGTTCAGGCTACTACAGTTAGACTGTTGGAACGATGCACTTACTCCCCTTCGGAGCTGCAGCTGCTCACGCTTTGAGAGCGACTTATCTTTCCTTGCCCACAGCGGCTTCCCTGAGCACAAAATCTCTCTAAGTAAAGTCTCATTAATGTGTACTTATAAAAGTACATGAATGTATGTAAGGCAGCTGCTATTGTGGAGGTTTTATGCAAAGGAGGCTCATCCTTGACTCAGTGATTAAATAATGAACGCTGCAGCGACTAAATTTCACATCCACTACGAGGGTAAAGAGCTGTTAATTTTAAAAATATATACAAACGTGTATATGCATACAAAGCACCCTACCATTGCCCCCTCCCCCGCTACACTCCATCACCGCAAAAATATAGTGCAAGTTGTAATTTTTCTGGTAAAATAGACTCTCGTAGAAGCGATGTAAACACCTGTGTCTGTGATGACATGTATTATGTGTCGTTGCATCATTACACCAAAACACACACAATCACACACACGAAAATAAACATCTGTTTGTGATGGCATGTATTATTAATACCGTACCATTTCATTTAAAGCATATATATATATATATATATATATATATATATATATATATATATATATATATATATATATATATATATATATATATATATATATATATATATATATATATATATATATAATAAGAAAATGAGCATCTACCTGTGATGGCAAGCACTATGTATCATGTACCATTTCGCCAAGAATAAAAAATAAAACGTGAAAATAAGCAGCTGTTTGGGATGGTACGTGTTATGTATCACGTACCATTCCCCGAAAAAAAAAATAAATAAAAAATTCAGAACACGAAAATAAGCATCTTTTTGGTACGGTATGACATTTGTTATGTACCCTGTACCACTTCCCCGAAAATGAAATGCTCGCGACGGGCTAATTGAAGGTTATCTAAACCGCGATGCGCCGTAGACATGTCTGTTGACAGCACGGTGAACAAGTATAACGACCACGAGTGTCTGAATCTCTTCTCCTGACCTAGTTCTTGATTTTGGGTAGGGCTGCACGCGCTTACCATAACATCCCATGTGGGTACGAGAGCAGAAGAGCGTAACTACGCAAACTCGTCTGTGGTTATGTACGCACATACATGGACAAACCTTAAAAATATCCTTTGACTAGGACGATATAGGATGAGCGTGTAGTATATTTTATATACAGAGAGAGAGAGAGAGAGAGAGAGAGAGAGAGAGAGAGAGAGAGAGAGAGAGAGAGAGAGAGAGACTGTTTAAAATACCTTCTTGACACGAGTATATAAAAGAATGTATGCATGAATAAATATACTTTAAATATCATCCTTCTTGTAAAATATTCATGTTTACAAAGGATTCCTGCACATTCCAGATACTTTTTGTTTATTACTGCTGTAAAACCCGGCTACTTTTTAACGAAAAAATAATAAATTATGGCCTACCGCACTGCATAAACTTTTATGAAAATAATCACGATGTTGAAACACCTAACTCCACCCCCCACCTCCCCTACAGCTTGCACTTGCTGAGCACCTGTCCGCAGGTAGACCTAGATCGGTGTCAGCATTCCCATACGTATGAACTAGCTTTCTTCTTCGTGGCCCGGGTGTGGCGCCAGCGGACGTGAAGTCAAAGACCACTTGAATGACCAGTTGGTGGGGAATAAGCCGCGACATAACTCTAGACCGAGTTGTCATCAGGCGAGACTGTCATCATGTTTGCAGGCGTTTAATCAACTACCTTCATCACGGTATCGATCATGTTAGCGGGAAATTAATCAGTCTCTCTCTCTCTCTCTCTCAGTCTTAGTGGAGAATCAATCACAAAGTAAATTATTTCCACCACGACACTTCCTGGACCCGAACGATCGTTTTAAGAAAAACGAATACAAAAATTAACGGCAAAAAAGTCTGTGATTCAAGTGGCGAAAGAAAAATGTCATTTGGCAAAATCAATTGTGAAGAGAATTTACAACTCTGGGTGTCACCTCTCTCTCTCTCTCTCTCTCTCTCTCTCTCTCTCTCTCTCTCTCTCTCAGAAAAAAAAAATCCAAAGTAAAACTACATACAGAGACGAGATTGTTTAACGAAGGATTTTCTTCTAACGAGAATTAGGAATGGAAAAAGGCAAAGTTGGAGAAGTTGAACAGCTAAGAGAGTTGAAGACGAAGAGAACGGATGTAGAGAATAAGGCAAAATGCAATGGCTCGTTGAGTCGCCTGTTTCCTTAAATAATCGCAAAAGCCCTTTAATGCATATTTATCTTTACCTTGGTAAAGACACACACACATATGTATAAATAAATAAATATATATATATCGATAGATAGTCCGTGTGGGGGGTTTCTTCCAAAAAGGGGTGGCCACAGAAGAAAGCAATACAAGAGTTATTGCGCCGTGCAACCTTTAGCCGCTGATGTATGGATGAGACCCTACTCATGTGCATTCAACTTTAAAAACATCAGACGCTTCATATACCTAAACAGGGGGCATGAGGCTCATCAACAGTTCGTCAATCCCTACTACATGCACAGCGCACTTCAACCTCATCCTGCAAGTACTCATTTTTTTTTCAATCACATTTAATACTACGCGCGAAAGTCGAGTGATTTTTGAAAAAAAAGTTTAAAAGTACAATCTGTTGTTCCTTCGCTGTGAGTTAACTCCTTGACGAGCTTAATAGACAAATTGCTTGGTCTTTTTGATAAACGTCTAATCTCTCTCTCTCTCTCTCTCTCTCTCTCTCTCTCTCTCTCTCTCTGGATGGTTATCTTAACTTAGCAACAAGAGCTATATGGCTTTATATAGAGAATGACGCACTGCTGTAACGGTATTTACTCTACACGGTACACTCACATGCGCAGGAGCACACGAACATACACACACACACACACACATACTTGTATCCCGACACAATTGCATAAAGCTAGACCGATATCAAAAGAGCACTACAAATACTCATATCTGGAATCTTTATTGCCCTTTCTTCCCCATCTCTTCCTTCCCAGACTACCCCAAACTGATGCAAATTCCTTTGCAGCTCTTCCTCTCTTCCCTTCATAGTATGAGCCAGGCCCTTCTTCCCCACACCAGCCTCCTCCTCGGCGGGGTCGCCTCCCGGAGTTCAACGTCCGTCCGAACTTTCCTCATAGAATATAGTAAACAATCGACAACTCGACAGACATCAATGGCAAAGACAAAAAGATCCTCCAATCAGCCTAAATGCACGAAGAGTCGTCGCCCAGACAACCTTCTTGAACGCCAAAGTTGCGGTTGATAACAAGAAAACGTTGCCCTCAAGAAGCAGCTAAATACGCAACAAACAAAACACAAGGTGGTCAACAGTTCATTGGCCCAGTGAACGCCTATAACCGGGAGAGGGGGAGAGGAGGGGGGGGAAAGGGGGAGGCAGGGGTGAGGTGGGAGGGAGGGAGGCGAGACGCCGAGAGACAAGAAAGAGAGAAAAAAAGGATGAAAATAATCGTAATAACTGTCTCTCAGCCGCAGATGGCGATTGAACAAGGTATAACCCCACTGACGAGTACTTTACAAGAGTTCTTACACTAGACGAAGCATTAAACGAAAAGGGCTTAACACTGGATCAAGTGAACGAGGAAAAACAATCAAGCAATGCATCCGTGAAACGCTCGGTTCAATGTCCCTTCTCTCTCTCTCTCTCTCTCTCTCTCTCTCTCTCTCTCTCTCTCTCTCTCTCACACACACACGTTGGTAGTTCATTCAACGATCTCTCATATTTATACTGTTTACGATAACTGAAATACGCCAAGGCTTACCAAATCTCCAAAAAATAAAAGTTATGCAACAAGGGGCTTCAAAGGCTGTCCCCAAACGGTATCCAAAAAAGGAAAGGCACAGAGAGAAGCGAAGATACAAAAAAAAGAAAGAAAGTAATCTTGATCATTACCCTGTTATAGCAAAATCAACAAATATACAGCACACGGGAGGGGGAAGGCGTCTAGTTCATTGGCCCAGTGAACCACCTCCTTCCTTCTACTACCCCCAACCCCTTCCCGCTCCCTCCCACCCCCTTCCACACTCACATCGCCCTTCCCCTCCCCTCCCCCCGCCAAATCTTCTTCTCTGCCTGGTGGCGGACTCGGCGACACAAGAAGTCGACGACGAGCTAAAAGTCATAGCCCGCCCATGTCACTGACATCATCATCTTCATCATCAAAACACAAACGCAGTTGAGCTCGTAGAAACGTGCGAACGAGCCGTACGCTTTGCTATAGGCCTTGGGCCTCCTCCTTCACTAGCACGTGTTTGCACGCGTGCCCACACAGTCTACGGGAACTTAAACAATTTGCCTTCTATGATATATAAAAAGTTAGCGATCTTACAGCTCAAGTTGCAAATAATTCAAAGTCTATGAATTAAAAAAAAGGAGGACATTCGATTAACCCATTGGCCCTTGGAAATCCAGGGCAGGTTAAAAAATCGCAAAGCGGGCACAGGTGGTAAATAGGCCTTTAGGCCTACAATAAAAGCCTCTGTTGCCCTGGCTCCAATGCCCTGGGTGATATTTCTCTGTCGCCACCTGTCTGCAACACATTTTTGGCCAGGTAACTGAACGGGTATCATATAGCAATGCGAAGCCCACCTCCTCCCCCAGAGGGACCTTTAACGGCCACAGCGAGGAAGCTCCGATTAATATACTGTATACGTCACCCAAAACAAGTACTAATATCTGTTAGTGCTAGTCAGGCAAAATTACCTGTCAACGCCATTCACGTACCTGAAAATTAATCTTGTTTAATTTCCTGAAACGGTTAGATCCAATCCTTTTTGTGTGTGTAATAAGCTATCGAACGCAACGCTCTGTATTTTGCTTTGACAAAGGAAAGGAAAGTTTGATGGACACCGAAAGGTAACTACAAAAAAATAGACTGGTGCTCAGATTAATCTACGTCACCAATGAGTACACAAGACTGGTATGTTGTCAGCAATGATTAATTCTAGAGAGCGTGGGCATAAGCAGTCAGCAAGCTGGTTCTGGGTGTCTAAACAGACGCCCTTCACGCAGTAACCAAGAAAATGATGGATTCACATCTGAAAACACAAGGAAAACTTTCCCCCGTTTTCAGATAAAATCATGACTGGGAATCGGAGAAGAGTTTTACCATCTCCCAAAAGTGATACGTTTGTGGTATTATTAAGTTCTTTGGGTATGATGACTGACCACGCCGGGCATTTTCGTACTGGACCTGCATGTCTGGCACCTGGGTACGAGACCTGAATTGGCTGACATGTTGCATGTTGAGGTCCTTATTTGCATATTGATATTCCAAGATGGTCCTCTCTCTCTCTCTCTCTCTCTCTCTCTCTCCGTTATGTTCAAGCAAAAACAATAGAAGCAAATTCAGGTTGACGATATATTATGAAGTTACAGTCAATGCGAAATAAACCTCTGCACTCACATTACAATAAGCAAATACTTGAACTTCTTAACGGTAAACTTCCTTCAGAGTTGAATCATTTCCAGTGTCAATATAGTTCACGGGCCTGTACGAGATTATATATATATATATATATATATATATATATATATATATATATATATATATATATATATATATATATGTGTGTGTGTGTGTGTGTGTGTGTGTGTGTGTGTGTGTGTGTATAATACACATACACATTATATATATATATATATATATATATATATATATATAGAGAGAGAGAGAGAGAGAGAGAGCATTTGCATGTACGTAAAAATTTGTACAGTCCAATTACAATGGGTGCATATTCACATCACAATTGACACATATACTAACGAAATCTTGAAAATAAAAAAAAAACAAAGAGAGAGAGAGAGAGAGAGAGAGAGAGAGAGAGAGAGAGAGAGAGAGAGAGAGAGAGAGAGAGAGATCCGAGTAGCGGGTATGACTGTAGCTAGCTGCTGCCTGAGGGTTCAATGAACTCCAGCAGCAGAGCGCTCTTCCACCATACATACACATAAAAGACTTCAGGCCCTTCAGCGGCCTTTTCAGCGCCTCCGAGGTGCATTTCTTTCAGATGAGGCCTAAGGGCACCTCCCCTCTCTCATGCGCGCCCGATGGACAGCGAACCCCCCCCACGAAAACATCCCAGCAAATGAATTACGAACTTTGCTCTTCTTGCCTGACGGCCTCGACTCAGGGGTCAATGACCCGCCTCACTCACAACCAAAACAATTGCCGTAATACACTTACAAATCGTTACTCGGGCGGTCGGATTTACTCCCGCGCTAAGTATAAACGATGCTATTCGCAGGTTTCCCCCTTTACTGAAAGCTTTGTAGTGGAAATGGGGAAATAACTGATGTTTTAAATAAGGAAACATCTCGTCTTACGTCACTGGTAAGGCTTAACGCCGGTGCCAAATAGGAAGCATTACATCACCGCTCTCAGCCGCGGCTATTAACTTGTGACGCTCTCAATAGAATTAAACGGAATCAGGATTTTGCTTTTACACCTAGGAAAGAGTCTTTCGGATGTGCTTGTGCGTGTTTCAACTATGAATACACACACTCGCACGTACACATACATACACACATATATATAAAGTATTATACATACATACATACACACATACTGTACATATATATATATATATATATATATATATATATATATATATATATATATATATATATATATATATAAACTTTTCAAACTAGACGAACATTTATGTATTGATTATTCACCTTAAGAACCTGGCGACGCAAACTAAACAGAATTAAAAAGTACAACCATCACAGACAATATTTCTGCAAGGCGTTTAAATATAGCCATACACACGTACACACACACACACACACACACGTGATTAGTCATTCATAGACCTTGGCAGAAGGAGTCCTGTAATTACACAGGAGCGCCACTGTTACCAACATGCATCCACACTCGCACACACCAACAGCTCACACTGTTGCCAACGCCCGGATCCTGACACAAGTCAGAGGTGCTATCCTGTGCTGTTCTGGACACTAGTCTTTTGTGTGTAGCCGTTTCGCGGGAAGTAATACGGTGTACATGTAAATGTGGGATGTACAAGTGTCTTTAAATCAAATAATTTTGAGATTTGTAATGGCCGTGATATCAAATGAATATGTCCATTAGGAATAAACGTACATGTAGACGCGCGGACGTACACATACACACATATATATAGCCTATATATGTAATGTGTATGTATATACGTGTACATACATGCATACATATGATATAGGCTATATTATATATGAAAAAATATGGCTTGGCGTATACTCTTATATATCATATTTACATATGCATACATACACGTAAACATACAAGTATATACACGTATGTGTATGTATGTACGTATATATAAGTACTACCATTCATGTATGCGAAGAAATGAGGGATCTTACGTACTCGTAGATACAAAGCTCCCCCACACAAGCTGTGACCAATTTATCTTCGAACATAAATTAGCCTAATCTTATCCAACAGATCGCTGTCTTATCAGAGATGACGTGTGCTAAAACACTTTGAAGTGACTCGACAAAAAGATACTTTGCAAGACTTTCTTCTTCTTTAACTTTTCCAGATGAAAGACAAAATCTTTTTATTCGATTCTGTCATCAGTTCGCCAACATTCACATGTAAATATTTCTGATAACTAGAACCTAATTAACATGAATGTCTTTTTAGAAAAGTGGATGAGGGAGTTCAATCCAGATTTTTAAAGAGGGATTCAATCAATGAACAAACAAGTGAATAAACAAATAAATAAAGGCAATGAAAGCGTCTCGAAGCCAACTCCGTCAATTTCCAAAAGATTGAACCAGCCTTGGAATCGTGACGTCACAAAAATCACGACTGACTGGAAGCCATGGAGGCCAATGACACCCAGCTTGGAAAGCCAGGTCTCAATCAAACAAGACAGGGGAAGAAAAAAAACAAGAGGGCTTGGGCTTAACCACGAAGGAATCGATTTAAAGAAAGAAAGAGAGTGAGAGAGAGCAAGAAAGGAAAGAAGAATGAAATAAGAAAGAATGAAAGGAAGGTCTGGAAACAAATGCAAAAAGGTGATTCCAGGCCACTGAGCATATGTCAGGAGACATTATTTTAGAACCTTTTTTTTGCGTGTTTGAGAAAATGTTTTTCCCATTTGTTTTGTAAATATATAAAAGCGATATTCGTTAACTACTGACAATTATTTAGAACAGTGAATTTTTCGACTCAGGAACAAGCTGTTTGTCGTGAGTCCTGAAACGCACCACCTCATTAAAAAAACGGATCTCTGAAGCTATTTGCATAATGATAATCAACAGAATTCCTTTACTATCCCATCCAAGCTGATGAGTCAGCCCTTTCTGTCTCATTAAGCAACAAGTTTCTTCAGCGCCATCGAGTTTTCTGTACAGTGTATGATGCTGTATGACACTCTCAGTCATGGCCCATGAAAGTCTCAGCCGCGGCCCATGAAACTTTCAGCCACGACCCGGTGGTGGCATGTGTTGCTGGTACCTATAGCAGTGCCAGACGCATGATCATGGCTAACTTTAACCTTAAACAAAATAAAAACTACTGAGGCTACAGGGCTGCAATTTGATATATTTGATGGCTGGAGGGTGGATGACCACCATACCAGTTTGCAGCCCTCTAGCCTCAGTAGCTTTTAAGATCTGAGGGCTGACAGAAAACTAGCAAGCACCTCCAACTTATCATAATTACCGACTCCCTAAAAGTCACGTGATCGCATCGTTATTTACAAGGAGAAGCCAACCCAGAGGTGTAATTAACACAAAACGGACGCATCAACACCACATTCAAATATCGGTGCCGGTCGTAATTAGTTCATTAATATTAATCTTATTCATTGGACTTTGGTGATTTGTTACTTTAATTGACAGTTATGGCGAAGTTCTCTTAAGCTGTTAGAGGAGATTTTCTTCGTGCCGTTTGACGCAGATAGAAAGATAGATAGATAGATAGATAGATAGATAGATAGATAGATAGATAGATAGATAAATAGAGAGACGGGTAAGAAGTCCATTCTACAGTACAATAAAGAAATAATACTCTCATATTCCTCACAGGATGAAGACATTTGATATATACAGTATAATCTACACACATTATATATATATATATATATATATATATATATATATATATATATATATATATATATATATATATATATATATATATATTACATATATATATATATATATATATATATATATATATATATATATATATATATATATATATATAGAGAGAGAGAGAGAGAGAGAGAGAGAGAGAGAGACTTATCATTTAATTAACCCTGGGAAAATTGCTCACCGAGTGAAAATGAATGAATTACATACATATTCAGTAAATGTATAATTAGCCAGATACCGAGATATTTAATGTAAAAGTTTACGTGTCATGATCTAACTCTCCTTTTCGCTCTCTCTCGAGGTAAGGAATATCCCCTTAAAAATATCAAAAGGATCACCCAGTCTGACTTGCAATCCCTTTACGATCATTTTGAACGATCAAGACTATGCTAGGATTACCTACACAGTCTAAAAATACATGAGAAAAGAATTTACAATTTACGCCAAAGGCCAGGTGCTGGGAACTGTGACGTCATTCAGCGCTGAAACGGAAATTGACAGTAAAAGGTTTGATAGGTGTAACAGGAGGAAAACCTCTAAGCAGTTGCACTATGAATCAATTGTTAGGAGAGGGTGGAAAGTAAGACGGAAGAAAGAGAACATGAACGGAGGTACAGTAAGGGGAATGAAAGGGGTTGCAGCTAGGGGATGAAGGGACGTCGCAAAAAAAACAAAAAAAAAAAAATTCCCTGAGGAGTACCTTCAATGATGTAAAGTCTTAAGATCGCCTAAAACTGACTTTAAAAATTACCTAAAGATGAAAAACCCCAGTGATTACTTACAACGACATAAAAACCTCACTGATTACCTACAATGACTTAAACCCTCAGTGGTAGCTGCAATCACTTTAAAATACCCATGATTTGCTACAATGACTCAGAAACCAGATGATTACCTAAGATGACGAGAAAACCCTGATGATTACCTACATGACTTAAAAATCTTATTGACTATCTACGATCTCTTTAAACCTTTATTGATTACCTACGATGACTTATAAACCCAAGCATCACCTACAATGACTTAAAAAACCTTAAAACATCTCCAAGGATTACCTACGATGACTTATAAACCCAAGCATCACCTACAATGACTTAAAAAACCTTAAAAGAACTCCAAGGATTACCTACGATGACGTAAAAAAATCCACAAGGCTTACCTACAATGACTAGGCACCGTATAATAAGGTCAGAATAATCAGGAGAAGGTCCCACAAATCACGATCCGGGAACCGCTGGGCCACCTAAACCCCACCCCCTCCTCCTTACCCCTTACACGCCCCTCCCCCACCTTAAAAAAAAAAAAAAAAAGAAACGCGCATATGTCAACAAACAAACTGCTTCATCATGATCGCCAGGCGGTGTATCATAGCCTGTGGGCTGCCGGGATGTTAATGGGAAAATAATTCGTTTAGGCCTACGTGGAAGAGGTCTTGGTTCCTCCTAAGCAGGTGAATCAAACTCGCCCTCCCCACCCCACCCATTCGGCTGACGACCCAGCCTATAAACAGACGCAGTTCATTCACAATGTGGACTAATCAACCTTGCATAATGAATCGATAAAGGAACATTCTCGCGCACGGGGAGCGGAGGGGGCGGAGGGGGCGGGCTTCGTGTGTGAGTCAGCTGGTTCTATTTGCCATAGGACCCGTTACATCCAGTTAGAAGCCGATTCACTCCGTGTGTATATATATTTTTTTATGTAGGTCAGAGATATCTCTGTCGTTTTTCTATTTATCATATATATATATATATATATATATATATATATATATATATATATATATATATATATATATATATATATATATATATATATATATATATTGTGTGTGTGTTTTCTCGCTGGCTGCACTGAATGGCAAAATCAGCAGGATTATTTCGAAGGATTATTTCAGTAGCAAGGATTCGCTATGCAAACGAATTATTGTTGGTGAATAGCTCTATAGTAATTGTACTGAACAGTACTATAGTAATGCTAATACTGCTACTACTACTATTACTACTACTGCTACTTGTAATAATAATAATAATATAATAATAATAATAATAATGAAAAACTTGCAATGCCAGAGATAACATACACGCAATTATCTAGAGTAACCCAAATATCAAGATGAAATTCACTGAGCCTGACCAAGACCATCCCAACCCCTATATTCTTCTGAGGGAATTCAAGCCTCCCCATAAATTCACAAACCCGTAAAAAAAAAAAAAAAAAAAAACAAGCTCAGATACTAACTGAGCAGCTTAAGTGACCCAGTCCATTATTCACTTAAATTATTCGCCCCTTTTTCCTTTTTAAGGCTTTCTCTATTTTCTTTTTATTGGTGTTTCTCTTACAACCGTTTCATCTTCCCGTTGGACTGTAGGCCTATGGAGGTCCTCTCGCTTGCTACAGACTTGAGTGTCAAGCTTCCCAAAGAATATTTTGTTTTATCAGGAAGAAGGAAGAAGAAGTAAAAGGAAATACAGAAAGATGAGAGACCACTTATTAAAAAGGAAAAAATCAATAAATAGATAAATAGATCAAAATGTATCAAATTGCAAGGAGAACAATATTAGGGTAGCAATGCGTTGCATCTGCGCTGGAACTTCTGAAGAAGTTCCAATTACCTGACATCTCAGGGAGGTTGTTCCACAGTCCGACGGTGAGAGGAATAAAGGACCAATGGAATTGAGAAGTTCGACAGCGAGGCTAAACATTTACTGCATATTGGTGCTGCCGTTCAGTGAATCTGGTTGCTCTCGGCAGGATAAGGGGATCAGAGATACGGTGTGAATGTGACAAATCTCTGTGAAAGTTAATGCCCAGCTTCTCATAAGGTGTTGTACAAGTGCTTAAAAAATTAAACGCTGCGTTAACACCTCGCTCCTCATAACGTGATATATGATAAATGGTTTAAAAAAAAAACGCTGCGTTAACGCCCAGCCCCTCACGACGTGTTATATAACAAACGCTTAAAAAAACGCTGCTTAAACGCTCGCTCCTCATAACTTGTTATATAACAAATGCTTAAAAAAACGCTGCGTTAACGCCCAGCTACTCAAGACTTGTTATATAACAAATGCTTAAAAAAAAAACGCTTCTTAAACGCTCGCTCCTCATACAGTGTTATATAACAAATGCTTCTAAAAAAAAAACGCTGCGTTAACGCCCAGCTCCTCATAACGTGATATATAATAAGTATTTTAAAAATACACGCAGCGTTAACGCGGCGCTCCTCATAAGTGATATATGATAAATGGTTTAAAAAAAAAAAGCTGCGTGAACGTCCTCCTGACGTGTTATATATATAATAACAAATGCCCAAAGAAACGCTGCGTTAAAGCCACGCTCTTCCAAACGCGGTCCATAAAATAATTTTTTATGTTAGTGCGGGCGTTTTATTTTACGATTTCGCGTCTTAGATGACTCCGTCTCCTTATCAACTGCTGCAGTCTCTGCCCGCTTTCGTAAAACCCCCTTTTCAGAAGTGGCTGAAGGGGATCGCTTCAATCGTCTCGCTACGTCGAGACAACAGACAAGACAGATCTCAATAAAAAGAAAAGTAACGTGTGATTTAAGATATACATAGTATTTATAATCTATAAATACACACAGATATGTATGCGTGTATGTATGCATGTATATATATATATATGTACATGTATAGGCATATATATATTATATATATATATATATATATATATATATATATATATATATAGAAATATGTGCGTAACTTAAATCACGCTACTTATCTTTTTACCTAGATCTGTCTTGTTTTATATTTTTATCAAGTGGCAAAATTATATATATATATATATATATATATATATATATATATATATTATATATATATATATATATATATACATATATACATACATACATATATATACATATACACACACATATGCGTGTGTGTGTATGTGTAAATTATATACTGTATATATCTGTGCTATTAGACGTTGGTTAAATTCTTACCAACTACAATTCTAAAATAAGTAAATATTTTGTTGGAACTGTCAACAGGAAACGATCATACTGATGAACTTATTTACCCAGCAATTACTTTATGGAAGTTCTACTCTCCCAGAATTAGTTATAACTATTACGCTAATAATAATAATTATTATAATTATAGTTATAATAATAAACGCCATAGATGAACATATAAACAGCAAAGTCGTAATACTTCGACGAAAATTGTTATTACCTTCAATGACGACATTTTAATCGCAATGATTATTCTATTTAGCAACAAGGCACTATAACTTATCCCTCAGAGCAACAAACAAATAAACACACTGCATCATCGCTCGTAAATAAATCCATTAGACAATAAATGACAGCCTTCAGCGCTGCATGATTTCAGTGATGACTTATGAGGAAATATGTTGACTGCATAGCAAGGATCGTCTCTCTCTCTCTCTCTCTCTCTCTCTCTCTCTTCTTATAACGTGGCTATACACGAACAAATCATCTGGCTGTGTTAAGAGATCTATTAAAAGACCCTCTTAGAAAAGACATGATTTATGTTAAATTTATTATTATATATATATATATATAAAATGTGAGTGTGTGCTTACATAGAGATTTTGATAAAGACAAATATGCAGATGGATAATAAATGAAAACGTGCGTGATATACATCACATGCTTGATCATGCACACACACACACACACACACCCTCCCACGCAAGCAGTTGACGGAAGTCCACAGCATATCCCCCCCCCCCCTACGCGCTTGTGTGGGTACGGTATTGATTCTGTTCCGTCTGAACAGGAATAGACGGTAGGGGGCAGCGTAAGAGACTTACAATTTATTGGCAATGATTGGCACATTCAAATCCGTGTCTAAAATAGAAGCTGAGAGAGAGAGAGAGAGAGAGAGAGAGAGAGAGAGAGAGAGAGAGAGAGAGAGAGAGAGAAAAGGCGGTGACAGAGACCGAATTAAGTCCCCCCTCCAAACCTAATTAGATGAAACAAATGATAAAAACGTTTCAAACGTTGTGTGGTGTTCAGAATGGCTTTCACTGTAAAGATCAGGGTGAGAGGATTATGAATGATGCTCGTGTTTTACAGGAATTTCTCAAGAACGAGAAGGATAAGTTTTCTTCAGAAAAGAAGTTTCCTACTTCTGCTTTTAGATGTGTGTAGGAATCTTTCTGTTTTTAGATCTTTACACGAATAAAAAGAGGAATGATTTTCTTCAGTAAAAAAATTTAAATTTCCTACTGCCTTCTTTTGAATGTAAAAATGCCAATTTTTACCCTTTCTTGAGATTAATAAAAAATTTCAAAATAAGATTTTTTTTAGAAAAATACCTAAATTCTCATACGTTAGATAAATATAGTATAAGGCATAAAATAATTTTCCAGTAATTCTGTACACACAGAATATTATACAGGAAATTTGCAATAAAAACCAACTTCTTTCTTTTAGATGCATGAAATACCAGCACATTTTCTCTTCACAACTGTGTAAAGGCCATCTCAATTCTCTTCTTGTAGATGCATAAAATTATTTATTTACATATTCTCTATAGGCTAATTAGGCCTAAACACCAAAATCCCTATGGGACTTATATTTAACAAGGCGAAACCTGGCCTCCCTACAACCCCTAAAAAAAAGGTATTAATGGACAAATATAGTCTCATATATATATATATATATATATATATATATATATATATATATATATATATACACAAACAAGACGGTAGTCACTGCCAGCATGAATACTTTAACTACTGAATCATTCTAACGACAAAACAAAAATTAAGCTAAATGAACCGAGAGAGACAGACAGCAACGAGAGAGAGAGAGAGAGAGAGAGAGAGAGAGAGAGAGAGAGAGAGAGAGAGAGAGAGATGCTGGCGGCCGCACCTCACTGAATCTGGCGTCGGTCCAATAAATCATCATCTCACCCTCTGTCAATGAAGGTTTACTTACTATTCGCTAAATATAGGACAACGGTAATCCATTAATTGATACAGAGGGTCTCAAGAAAAGTGGCGGTTATGACGTTAAATTGCTCATATGAGGTTGGCGAGATGGCCATATACAGGCTAAGGTACATAGGCTGATATCCCCAAGGAATGAGGCGAGTAAACAGTGTTTGGCGCTATCAAATACTCTCTTCGTATGTATGACTTTGTAATACTTCGTAGCAACTGGTGTCGGATCTTTGGCAGATGAACAAGTCCGTTTCTGTGTATATATGATCTTGCAAATATCCTATACACTGGTACGAAAGTTCAGTCTACTTTTAAGTGACCAGCCAATCGTACACAAATTATACAGTACATAAACAGGCAACTATCGTATTCATTAGCATAAAAGTAAGCTCTTACTTCTGAGTGGCATTCATTTGCAAATACACGAGTTCATAAATGCTAGACCACGTAACGTTAGCTGGTCATACACAACGCGACCATTTATACACACAAACGCGCAAACCTCGTGCACACTAACTGGCATACACAACGTCCGCATTTGTATATGGAAGTATGTAAATATAGTATATATACATCCCGCATATGAGAATAACCTACAGAGTGAAAGCAGTCTTGCGTCACATTTGACAAAGTTGTTGACAACAGGTATTACGAAACCAACCCAAGCGCATGATTCATAACAGCAAACTTTAACTTTGTATATTTGCAAGCGATAATTGTATGATAAGTGACACTTAACATAATAACAATTAAAAGCGCATTTAATTACGATGATCCTCAAGTCAATGCCACAGAGCAGTGGACTGTGTTGGACTAATGGTCTTCTTATTTTTTACAAATGCGTGGCGTAATTGCAACGGTCAGACCCAGACCCTGGGGCATCATGCCTTGGGGTACAGTGGGCAAAAAGGAGGCAAAGACTAATTCGCGTGGAATGTGAAAGTTTTCTGACACTGGGACAAGTGTCTGGCCATGAGGAACCTCTTAACATCAAAGGAACCTTGTATTTTTTGCAATTCTATTTTTCTCAAGTCTGGCCTAAAACCCTGGGTACTTTTTAAAAGCTCTTCTTATGATGCGATTACACAGGCACTGAAACTCATCTGCTTATTTGCTTCTGAGCCAAGAGAGAGAAAAAAAACAGACGAGAATAATTTAAGTTTTTTAATGGCGGAGTGGAAATAATTCATAACATCATTTAATTGTCAGTGTTTCCAAGTAATCGAAAAACTATTGAGTAATTAATAATGAACTCCGTGTATGTAAGTGCTTATACACATTGCTCCAAAATTCTTGAAAAAATATGAAAGATATCCTTACGGGCCACAGATTTCCACATTCCGTTGTGATAATAACTGAATAATTACCTGTAATGCCAAAGGCTTCCGAACGTAATGAATGTAATTGTATTAAAATTAGGCTTATGCTTCATACATCAAGCTGCTCTTTGATAAATATCACAGGCTTAAAATATGTTAACTACCGGAAATCAATGAGCCAGACGAATAATATTCATTTTACTTTTGAAACATTACCATACACAAGGCTTACGTTCGATCAATGTCTTACGCTGTACGCTGTAATTACTACTACTACTAATAATATAATAATAATAATAATTTCAAAAACACAAGTAAGAACAGAGACTAAAGGGGCCTTGATGTAACAGGCATTGAGGGTGGGGAGGAGAGGGAATGGCTCTCAAATGGAGGGGACGGGGAGTGGGGGACAGAGGAGCGAGGAGAACGAATGGGTGGGAGGGTGTTTTGGGGCTGTTGAGGAATAGGGAGGGATTGGGGGGGTGAGGGGACGGGTTGGGGGGTAGGAGTGTTACAGCGCTCTGTAAGGTGGTCGAACGCTCTATCAGGTCGTTGCTCCTAGTACTAGGGAGGCAGATCGAAACCTTCGCACGTTTGTTTGTTTCTTTGATGCCGGGTTTACTTCGCTCGTCGTCCTTTGATTTTGCCCGTATTGAGATGCGGTTTTTGTGGAATTTCAATGGGTAAAATGCGCATGATTCGTTAGTGCCGTAATGAATGCATTCCGTTGTTGCTACATGCCGATTAGTCCCCTCGCACGTACAGGGTTTGTTGCTAAGATGTGTTCTCTCTCTCTCTCTCTCTCTCTCTCTCTCTCTCTCTCTCTCTCTCTCTCTCTCTTGCTTTTCTGCCGAACCAAAACAAGTTTTATATCCCAGAATTGTTACTACAACACCTGGCCCCCTTTTTGTAAATGCACTTGCGTGCATTTAGATTGTTTTCTGAAATATTGTTTCGCTATTTGCTAAAACTGTGTATTTGTTAGCGTGTGTCGCTATAATTGCGTGTGCTCTGTGCTACATGCTATTTACAAAGCGGAGGTTGAAAAAAGAACCCACCACAACATCCGCTAGCAATCACTCATATGCGCGCAGTCCGTTACGTGCAATTCCTATTTCACATTCCTGAAACAGACGTGAGGGAGATGATAGCCGTGTTAATTTAGATGTTCACACGCCACTATTCCTGTGTATTTATGGAGTCGATCGCTATTTCAGTTCAGATATTCGGCCAACGGTATTCCTGTGCTTTCAGGTGATCCTAGTTCGCAGTTTAAATCAAGCAATAAACATTTTATAACAGAATCCCTTAGCAACTCGAGACAGAGGAAATGACGTGGGACAGTGATAAAATAGAATCTCTGAGAGAGAGAGAGAGAGAGAGAGAGAGAGAGAGAGAGAGAGAGAGAAAGAGAAGAGAGATAAAAATCTAGTGATACCCCAAGTAGTACCACTCTTCAAAATTGCTATGACCGCTGACGTATCAACACTATATATATATATATATATATATATATATATATATATATATATATATATATATATATATATATATATGTATATTTCTGATAAGCTGTGAAAAGGGAGCTGAATGAAAAGAAGACAAATCAACGGCAGCCAAAGGAGACAAATTGAGAGAAGGGCATGTGTGTGCATAGCAAGGCTTCTTACCAGAATTATCGAATACTGGCATCGACCACACAGCACAAGAACTCTGAGCAACACACGATGGCATTATGCCAATGGAAGGAAGACAGGACTGCTCTCTCTCTCTCTCTCTCTCTCTCTCCTTTCTGTAAGTATACAGAATAAATAGACACCCCCCCAAGACTTGTCACATAGCCTAGGAGGATGTCCACTGGCTTGAACGACCGAAAGCTCATATCATGCAGTTCAATTAAGCGCTTCTCTCAAAATTTAAGAGATAACACCGTTTTATCTGAGTTATCTCTCATTCTGCTCTTATCGTAATCACGCACCGTTATCGGTCACAACGAAAAGGAAAGCCGAGAATTTTGTTTGTTGTGTTGTTTCTGAGTGCTCCACAGCAACAATGGCTTATGCAAATTCGTCTTTTCTTTTCTCTCTCTCTCTTTCTTTTTAAAGTAGCGCAGGAAACGAACGGATTAAATGGACTTTGACACCTATCCGTTTGTGCAACTGGCCTCTCCCGCCATAATAGCATGGTCGTTTAGATATTCCGTTGCCATTTAATAGCAGGAAAAGAGATTTCTCCACGTGGTAGCTGGATGCACTGTTAGTGGTACTATCGCTGCTAAAATTACTTCTAAATTGGAAACAGCTGATGGGTTCATGCGTTGACGCTATCACTATGATCGTTTTACATTTTGTGCACGAGGACGAAATCAGTGACTTGACGTTTTAGGAATTTTTGAACCTCGGGTTTATTTTAAGAAATTATGTGTATATTATATATATATGTAAGTCCAGAGGACTATACTACCTGGTAAATCTTGACCATTTTCAGATAGATCGCACAATCAACTGTATTGGCACATTGTATATTTACCAAATACCACCTTTACAGAAGACTTGAATTCCCTAGTGGCTAAGATAAAGTTACCAAAAGCTTATCTAAACCTACTGGCCCTTGCAAAATGCAAGCCTTCAATTTGGTACCTTGAGTAGTACCTGATGCGAAGAAAAAAATCAGACCTGGGCCCATGACCAACATATCTCCAACCTCCCCAACCCCCGCTTCTGCAACCATCCCCACCCCAACCCCAACAACACGTATGTAAATGGCCGTAGACCCTTCGCAACCTCAAAACGTTCATTTCGGTCACCCTGACCGACCATTTTAATGCCACGTCCCTCCCAGAGATTTTTCTTTTCGGTCCGAAGTTTTGGGAGATGGATAGTAGGACCCTCCGGCTTCCTGCAGACAGAGATATCCTTCCCTTTCCCAAGGGTCCTATGGCCACAAGAACTACCTGCGACCCTTAGGATGCCTTTTCCTTCGACGGAATTCATCCTGCGTACCAAAGGCGGGGAGAGGCCACTCGGGAAAGATAATTGGCCTCCTTCACACTTCTCGGTCTCAGCCGAGTTTCCGCCATGACACAAAGTAACGAGAGTGGCCAATTGCCCTCACCAGGCGTCGGGTCAACATCCTCATGCAACGCCGAATGCCTCCTCGATCATGAATTACATAGCAATATCGTCAGCCAACACGCGTTGGGTCAGAAGAGGTCATACGAGAGTGCTCTAGGCTGAATGCGTGGCGTGAGACGAGGTCACTGACCTCTCTCGACTCGGAGGAGCGAGAGTTCGATATCAAGTTGGCATGATCATGCTGACCTTTCCTGCTGACGTCACTGCGTGAAAGAAAGGAGAGAAGAAGTGACACCGAGAATGAGGAAAGGAGTGCGGCAGCTCCTATGGGCAATTATATGGGAAGTTCGAGTCGAACCATTAGTGGCCGAGGCGTCATGCAAATTGTTCTCTCTCTCTCTCTCTCTCTCTCTCTCTCTCTCTCTCTCTCTCTCGTTCAAGAAAAGGGGGGAATAATGTAATTGCAGTTGGAGCGTAATGAATACACTTTGCACGTAATCATGCTTCGCTTCCTTGTGTGTGGCCAGAATTAAGGAGGGATTAAAGGAATTGCAACTCGTAACTACCTCCAAATCAGAACCTGACGTCGACGGAACTGGGAACCGGAAGTAAAAGTTCTGATAAATCACTCAATAATGAGCTCTCAGACAGAAAAAAAAATAATAACAGAGAAGAGTCAGTAAAGGGAACAGCATGCAAGGTTCTGAGTGGACAGTAAATCATCTGTTGGTAGGTCAGAACAGAACATACAGATTGTAGGCCAGAGGCCAAGCGCTGGGACCTATGAGGTCATTCAGCGCTGAAACGGAAATTGACAGTAAGGAGGTTTGAAAGGTTTAACAATTGTGAGAGAGGGTGGATAACAAGATGGAAGAAAGAGAATATGAACGGAGGTACGGTAAAAGGAATGAAAGAGTTTGCAGCTATGGGCAGAAGGGACGCTGCAAAGACCCTTAAGTAATGCCTATTTTGACGACACTACTCCCCTACAGGGTTGGTAAGGTCAGAGTCCAGAGGTCCTTATCAGAAGCGTTATTCCCCCCTCACGCCTTGGAATAGGCTGGCTCTGGACAAAGGTCTACGCTGGCATAAGGCTACACTCATCTAACCAACTGACGACCCGCTGGACCAACTTTGCCACATTTAACGAGAGGCCGCCTAAAATAGCTTCTTGCCAGAAGCCATATGCCACCGTCGCACCCGGAATAACTAGTGCAATTACTAACTGGTAACTGGCAGCTCCACAGAGGCGCTGCAATGTTGCAATTAATGTAAAAAAAGGGGGGGAACAATGGCACTGACCGGCCTCGTGTGAGGTGTAGTACATTCCACAGTTCCATAAACATCGACGGGGCCCGATAGAATACGCAGCGTAATTGCGTAGCGTACGTAAAGCATTATGTGCAGCAAATGCTGGGCTTCTGTTTATGTTAAATAAAAAGTAGCTTAAATATGACAAAATCATTCCCTGTAGCGCTGGGCTTATGTTTAAATAAAATAAAAAATGGCTCAAATATGACAAAACGCCTCTGAATTTGTTAAATCACGAGGATCGGACAAGTTAAAAAAAATTAAATTTCACGAAATGTCCAAGAATCTATGTTAAAAAATTATATACCATTCAGCAATTACAGCACCAAATGTCCAAGAATCTGTTAAGACATGATATACCAATACATCACAAAATTTACAAGAATCTATGTTAAAACATGATATACCAATCAATAACTACAAACATCTCTAAAACTGTAATAAAAAAAAATGTGAAAACAAACAAGCAGATTCTCTAAAGGAATTACGTAAAACGGAGCTTATCCATCACAAATCCGGCCATAATGCAGAATGCGTCTCTGTATGATTTACGGCTCTGGGGGGCAAAGAGCGAAATGCAAAGAATGTGACCGGGGTCAACGCCCCATTAATGGCAACCCCCCAGTGAGACATACTCAACGTCGAAAATGCTAAACCCAGACCCGTGAGAAAAGTGACAAAATATATATGTATGTATATATATATATATATATATATATATATATATATATATATATATATATATATATAATATACAGACACCACACACACATATATATATTTATATATACAACTATATATAGTAGTAAATGTATGTGCGCCAGAGAGACAGAGAGAGATCAGCAAAACCTGCGTGATCAAATGAAGGTGGAAAATGTCTCATAAATAGGTTACTAATTAGCGAACGCTCTAAGGATAGCCACGGTGTTTAAAATAAGCACCCAAATTACGCCTGAATATTCCAAGAGAAACGGCCAAGTGCTTAGGAAGTGGGAAAGGCTACGTTCCTTTCAGCGAATCAATTCTTATTTCCACTTTGTAAAGTAAGACTTCATGTCATCCACTAAGCAATGTGGATTTACTATGAAAAATGTAAGGGAAAAATTTCCACGCCAATGTCTCTCCTAAGACTTCAGAAATAAGGATCCTTGAGAAGATCCTGCATATCCCAAAGGATCTCACAGATTTCCAGAGGATCTCGCAAAGTCTCAGAGGATTTCAGTGAGCCCAAAAGGACATCACAAAGGCCCAAGGGATCTTACAGAGTCCTTAAGGATCTCACTGAAACTGAAAGGATCCCAGGTCCAGATCTTACAAGGTCCAAGAGTCTCATAGGATCCCAGATGATCTTATACAGTCCTAGAGGATCTCGCATATTCCCAAAAGATCGTAGTGTCGTAGAAGATCTTATAGTCCCAGAGTATTTCAAAGTATCCCTGAGGACCTCAGAGCTTCCCAAAGGCTCTCACAGGAGCCATGAGGATCTCAAGAGATCCCCCAAGGCTCTCACAGGGTCCCAGATGACCTTACAGAGTCCCAGAGACTAAAATTCCGCTCACACCCCTCCCCACCTCCTCATCTCAAACAGCGGAGGGCATGAAGTAACTTAGAATGCAACATTTTCTTCACATCCTTCCTTATTTATAGTTTTCTCTGTCTCGTACCTCATATATCGCATCTTGAGGTATTTTTCTTGTCCATTACGCGTCAGTTTAAAATGAAGACAAACTCACCACACGACCAAATGTAATAAATGCAGGTCTTTTCGTGTAATAACTAAAACCGATTGAAGTCTAAATATTAATATATAAAGTTTTAATCCCGTTTAGTTAATTACACGGAATGGAATGCTCAGTTTAACCAACTCAACTCTTCGTAGACCTGATATATCCTACTAGTGGAGAATGATAATGTTGTTATACCGTCCAGACTGAGGATACTTTCATTCTGCATGCTTATACAGGGGCCAGCTGTGAGAGAGGCTAGCCCCGGGCAAGTATAAACGTGGAGTTCATTATCATTATTATTATTTATATTTTTACTATTATTCAAAAAGAGCCAGCATGCATATGAAGTAGACCTACTAACCATCGACTTGCAAAGCAAGCTTCCACAGAAGGTCCACAAGGGGAAACAAGAGTAAACGGAGGAGATAACAACGAATAAATGGAGATAACAAACGATTACGAAGTACGTCCATCGACCTCCCCTAAACGCGGCCAGAACTACTTCACGTCGAAGCTGAAAATTCATGCTGACGTTGCAAAAGGGTCTATTCCCGATGCACGGGACACCTCTGCTGATACGGAGGAATGGTTGACGTGAAACTATGACGTCTCTCTTTTGTAATAGGTGATGGTGATTCTACAAAAGGAGATTGAATACTTTCATTAGTGAGATCAGTCAAAAGTACCGTAAAAAATGAGAAAAATAAACCTTCGCGACAGGCATATTCTGTTGAGTAGAATTTATCAGGTTCAGGAAGAGCTGGGTAAAATTTTGAGGATATTATTCGGTGACATTTACGAAACTTGAGTTTTGAAAACTTGACACATTAACATTTAGAGTTTAATTAGTCGTGGTTACTACGTGCTAAGGCCTGAATTTATTACATTTTGGCTACGTGATGTGTGTCTCCGCATCTGAAATTACATGTGACGACCAGAAATGCTATATTGTCGATGAATTTTGGAAAAGTATATAAGATACGATATGTGATACGAGGAAATTTAAAATGACAGCCTACAGAATGTGAAGCAAATGTAATATACAATGCTCGCATCAGAAATCTTGCCCACAGTACTCACAGAGCAACATTTCTCGTTAACCTAACCTCTGCTGTTGGACTGATGACACGCCCAGAGGCTCTGACTTCAAATGTCCCTCTGCATCTATGAAGAATGTTTTCTGCTACCAGTCGGAGGATGGCTGAACGTGGGACAACTTAATCAAACGAACAGGAACGCCTGCGAAACCTTAAATAACGAGATGGAACAAGTAGCAGCCATAGGACAGTGTTTCAGTGCGGATGGAACTCCCTGAACGCACCCAATG
>NC_089779.1:6635000-6647500 GCF_040412425.1 Macrobrachium rosenbergii | reverse complement strand
GGTCCTTACGAGGCTAAGACTTACCGACGCGGTTACCTTAAAATCGAGAGAACAGAATTTCGCGATATATGCACCTTTACCTTTGATGGAGTTTGACTTCTTCTCGGCCGAGGACGAGGAGGGCGGCCGGTTGGTGGGCGTGGGAGTGGAGGAGGAGGGCGTGGTCGTGTCCACCGCATCGCCCGTGACCTCCCTCTCCCAGCCCGGCCCAAAGATCTCGCTGAGGAGATCCATCTTCGCCAGAGATTCGTCGGGGTTCTTCAGCAGGCTTCCGAAGTCCCACTGGTTTCGGTTTATCGGCTCCAGTTTGAAGTTTTTTTGAGGCACCAAAGTTTAATTTAAGCAAAAAAATTGCTTCCCCCCCCCTCTTTCTTCTAATAGAACCGGTACATATACCTAATGCCCACAAATATCACACGCACACACACACACACGCACACAGAACACTTCTTATTCTTTATTAATTTTTTTGAGGGGGTCACTTATAAATTAGTAATTACTAAAGTCCTCCAGTTTAATTATTTCCACTTCTGTGAGGACCAGTAGGCACACAGGCAAACACTTTAACCTACCTGTGTTATGTACTTGACACGGGTTGTTATTATTATACTTTTCTTAATATAAAAATATTTTCTCTCTCTTATACTGCAGGCCCTCGGGCCATATATCACGTGACAGATGACCTATTGCAGATCATCTCTGTTAGTCTTTCAAGCGCATTTTCACCTTATATGGAAAACCATCTCTTCTTGGACGCAGTGTCTCAAACAATCTACAAAGGGAAGCACCGCCAGTCGCTCAAGCACCGCGTAGTACATATAATTAGTTTCCCTAAAAAAAATGTTTTTATTCTCTAAAAACCTATTTTATGTAAATGATAGTCTTCCCGAATCCACAACCGCTTGTTGTGTAGATTTTCGGGTTACAGCAACTGCTCACGGGGCACTGTTGGTTGGAGAACATGCCACAGATTAGATAAGAGGTTTTGGTGGGGACCGAACTCCGTCAAAGTGAGAGAGAGAGAAAAAAAAAACAGAGCTTCGGGTGACGGACGTTCAGAGACTATGCTGACGGGAGAATGACTCCTCCATAAAACTCCCTCACCTCCTCAGAGGACACACGAGAAGAAGTGTTGAGAAAACCGGGTGGGTGGGTCAGCGAGGCATTCACAGCCTATTGCTGTTGCAACAACGCCTTCAGGATGTGCTTTTGCTTGCACTGACTGACTGACTGACTGATTGAAGGAGGAGGGAGAGTGGTGGGCGGCCGGGCAGCTCTTGCAGTTGCAGTCAATTAAAAAAAAGAAAAGGCTGCCGTCGTCGTCGCCGTCGCGGGAAATGCGAAGTGACAGGCAGTATGCAACGGCTGTAGCACGGGCTGCAATGTTAGTGCTATGGCGATCTGCGAGTCTTTCTTCCTCCTTCTCTCACTTTAGCAGTGGTCCGGGAGGGGTGAAGTATTAGAGTGGTGTGTAGGATCCTCGAAGCGTGAACAGGTACCGTCACTCTAACTGTAAATTCACCTCAGACCAACAACAACATACACACATACTAACACCTTCTTCCTCTTGCACTTTGCTTATTTGTATCTTGGACGTTTTCTAGTTGCTTCGGAGGGGGCCTTATGCCCGTACACTCGGTCAGTCCTCGTGCTTGAGACTGGGAGGGGCACGTGAAGGAGTGTGGGTGGTGTGTTGTTTGCGGGCGTGCGGGCGTGGTAAGTGTATGAGACAAGGGGTGTGCGTGGTGCGCGCTGCTCGCAGCTTTGGGGGTCAATGAACCCTCTCCACCTCACACACAGTAACACACTGCAAAACACCAAACTTGTGAGGTCCGTCAAAAGGCTCCCGAACGCCCCAGAAAAGTTGCACGAATGCTACGAGGGTGTCCTAAGGCCTCCTGAATGACAGCCAGGCCCTTGGAGATGGGCGTTAGAGGGACTTGACGGGGGAGGGGGTGAAAGAGGGTGAGACCGACCACAAGGCCGCCTGCACCACACCGTGGCGCTTCTCTTGGGGGTGAATGACCCGCTCCGCGAGATACTCGGCTCCGCACCCTCACAACACCACCGCCTCCTCGCATGTAAACAATGATCTTCTTCTTCCGTGTCCTTCCCAAGACAGCCGAGGGGCACCTGTGATTGCCCTGCAAGCAGAATTTTCCTCGTAGGGCAACGCGGATGGGCTCACTGTGGCCAAAAGCTTCGGTGTTCGCTGCACTGGGGTCACACGTGTTCGCCAGGCACTGTCATGGCCCCGCTCTCAGTACGGCAGAGACCGAATATATTATTGCTATTTAAACACCTCGTTTCTCATCCACTTCGTCGACACTTGATCGTGTAGGATTTATCGACAGTTTTAGCACTCGAAGGACACAGCACCTTTACGAACCGCCCTCCGTTTAGTATTGCACCTTGTTACGTAAGGTCATGACTTGCCAGGGGTCAATGACCGCGCATGATTTTTCCACTCATACACACAGTAGGGCGGCACTTCACCAAAAGTATAGCAGCAGCAGCAGCGTTTACTCTCAGCACCTTAAAAGTCCTGTAATTCTCGCTGTCACAAGTCCTTGGGGCGCTGCATAAACACCAACGGGCGATCCCAAGACGAGCTAGCGAAGGAGGGGGAGAGAGACACAGTGTGAGAGAGAGAGAGAGAGAGGTAGGGAAGAGGAGGGAGAGTGAGAGAGACACACCAAGCACGTCAGACCGGGCTACTAAACCAAGAGCTCGCGCACGGGGGACTCTGTTCGGGTTGATGGCCGCCGCAGTTCTGACGGCACTGGGTCAACTTCGAGAGGAAGTTACCGTACTACTCTCTCACGCACGCACGTACGTACGCACGAACGCATTAACGCACACTTACCCTACACGTACACGCGCGCACACACAACAGACGCACACGCACCCATAAACATCATCGGACAATGACTCACAGAGATCTCAAGGCGTACAAAATAATTCATCGACAGTTTCACCTCGACGGTGTAGCTTTTTAGAGGCGCTACAATTTGCTTGGGAGGATACGAGAAGGCAGCCGATGAATGGCATTTCAGCCGTTTGTTTGTTTATCTGTCTCTTTGCTTGCTTGCTTGCTTGTTGTTTGGATGAGGAAGTGCTCACGTAGCGATGGAATGATGCTTTATTTCTTGCTCATTTTTGTAGCATAAGGAATGGTGAAATGTAATCAAGCTCGTTTGGTGAAATTGATAAAATGTTGAAGAAATAATAGCGGAACATTATGAGAGCAAAGGTAAACAGAGAAAGAATCAAGAAAAATAGAAAACACGAAAATAAAACAAATGCATTATATGAAATAAGTAATAAAGAGATTAAAGAAACTGTAGCCAAATTATGCTAATAATGCGTGAAATAAAATGCTAAAGAGAATAAATACGAATAACAGTTAGCCAAAACAAGGCCCGATACATCTGAGTAATTACAAGAATAAGGAATAAAACGATGGACAAATTATGCAGACACCGAGAAACCGAGGAGAAAAGATATACTGCAGTAGAAGGGGAACGAAACAGAGAGAGAGAGAGAGAGAGAGAGAGAGAGAGAGAGAGAGAGAGAGAGAGAGAGAGAGAGAGAGAGAGAGAGAGAAGAGGAATGCTGGAAGAATACTGTTAAAATGGCTACACGCCATAGACGCTCCGTTATAATAGCGACTCGTTTTGTGAGTTACAAGATAATGCAAGGCTTTCAGCGACTCAACGAGAAGAGTTTTAGAAGAGATTGCGAACTTCTGATTCGTTTCAACGACTCAACGAGAGGAGTTAGAGAGAGAGGATTACGATCTTCTGAGTGTTTCAGCGACTCAACGAGAAGAGTTTGGGACGATATTAAGATCTTCTGATTCGTTTCAACGACTCAACGAGAGGAGTTAGAGAGAATGATTACGATCTTCTGAATGTTTCAGCGACTCAACGAGATGAGCTTTAGAGGAGATAACGATCTTCTGATTAGTTTCAACGACTCAACGAGATGAGTTTTAGAGGAGATAACGTTCTTCTGATTCGTTTCAACCACTCGACGAGATGAGTTTTAGAGGAGATAACGATCTTCTGATTCGTTTCAACGACTCAACGAGAGGAATTAGAGAGAGGATTACTAACTTTTGATTCGTTTCAACGACTCAACGAGAGGAATTAGAGAGAGGATTACTAACTTTTGATTCGTTTCAACGACTCAACGAGAAGAGTTTTAGAGGAGAGTACGATCTTCTGATAAGTTTCAGCGACTCGAGGACAAGAATTTTAGAGATTGTGGTCGTTTAATACATTTCTGTGACTAAACGACGAGAGTTTGAGAGGGGGGTAGCTGTCTTCAAATTCGCTTAAGCGTCTCGTTTTGTGAGTGACAAGAGCAAAAGATTCGGAATGATTCAACGAAACTCAACAGCATTAGTTACAGCCTCTTCATTCGTTTCAGCGCCTCGTTTTGCTAGTCAAAAGTAGAGAGGTTACATCCAGGAGGTAGTTGCAATTGCATGAAAGGCTTAATATAGTTTTGATCGACGGTGCTTTCTTAAAAAGCTTGCAAGCGCAGTAGATAGTATATGTATAATTTTCTTTCATTACCAGCAAGCTACTTGAATGTTAATTTGGAAATTGCAACTTTAATCATACGTTTTTCATGTAATGTATATCGTATATCATGAGCTCATATATATATATATATATATATATATATATATATATATATATATATATATATATATATATATATATATACATACATATGTATATATATATAATATATATTAGCTGACCAACCTGGCGCTGCCTGGGAAAACTCTAAATGACAATTGATAAACTCTCTCTCTCTCTCTTTCTCTCCTAACATCCCCTCTACTCTCTCTCTCTCTCTCTTTCTCCTCCCTAACACCCCCTTTACTCTCTCTCTCTCTCTCTCGCTTCCTTTCCCTCTCACTCTCTCCCTTTCTTGTTAAAATAGTTGCTTCAGTTACAATGCCCAACATTTTTGACATTTTATATTTCACCCCTTCTCACCCTCCATACGAATCGGGGCTGAACTTGGACCTAAAGGGTATCGGAAATGTCACTATTCATCTCAGCGACCTCGAAAACCATGGATTAGACACTAATATCTGTAGTTTTTGGTTATTTTTACATGTCACCCCCTTCCCACACCTACCCCATTTGGTGCCACTGATACCTTAACCCCAACAGCATTCTTTTCCAGATGGTAAGTTATATGTATACCAAGTCTGGCTGAAACTGCTCAATGTGTTTCAGAGTTATGCTGGAACATACACACACATACACACATACATCCATTTATATATATATATATATATATATATATATATATATATATATATATATATATATATATATATATATATATATATATATATGGAGCCTCGATGGCTCGGTTGGTAGAAGCAGCAACCTCAGACTTCATAGAAGTCTATGGCGAGGGTTCAATCGCAGCCGACCGGTCAGAAGAGGTGGACACTTTGCTATCCGTGTAGACACCCCGGATTACGTATGTAATCAACGGATAGGTTTGCTGAAAGCAAATGGGTGTTACAGATTAATACACACATAAACAAAGCCACTCCAACACCTTCAAAAAAACATAACAGACACCTCACACGTCTCGAACTGTCAACCTACTCGCCAAGTTCTCCTCGCTGCTGGGAGAAAGGGAGCTGGGGATTTGGTAACATGTACACATTCGCTATCGGGGTCTAAGCGATGTCAGGCAGGGCAGCCGATCGAGGCTACGGCCTACCCCACCGCCAAATCAAAGCCCTTCAAAAAGAAGGCATCGTGCTTACCCCATATAATAATGGGAAAATGCACGTTAAAGACGAAGAAGAAGAAGAAGAAGATATATATATATATATATATATATATATATATATATATATATATATATATATATATACAGTATTCTTTTCCAGAAAGCACGTCACATGTATACCAAGTCTGGCTGAAACTGCTCAATGCGTTTCAGAGTTATGCTGGAACATACACACATCCATTTATATATATATATTATATATATATATATATATATATATATATATACTATATATATATATATATACATATACATACACACACATATATATATATATATATATAATATATATATATGAGAGAGAGAGAGAGAGAGAGAGAGAGAGAGAGAGAGAGAGAGAGTTCTTTAACAAATCCATCACTCTACTTTGGTTTATACTGTAAAGAAACTAACTCGTATTCCAACCAATACCATTACTCGATCGACCTAATTAGAGTCCTACGCACTATCCTATGCATTCTTTCTAATCTACTTTCACCGCTTCCTTCCACGTGCTGCCGTGCCAACACCCTCTCTTCCTTCCTGTCACCGACGCCTCTGTGGACAGGTCACGATCTCTTTAAATGCTTTATGGAACGTACAGGTAAGTTACGTCCACTCCCACAAAAAAAAAAAAAAAAACTTGATATAAAAGATATGTGGGCAAAGAGATTTATTTGACATATTTTTCGCGCTGTAAAACTCGTCTAATGTTGCCTCACAAGTTTGTTAACAAGTTTGAGAGAGAGAGAGAGAGAGAGAGAGAGAGAGAGAGAGAGAGAGAGAGAGAGAGAGAAAATATCGCCATTTGCAAACCTCACATTAAAATTTTGGTATCTCGACTCGCACATTTTTCTCCAGCAACGAACAAACAGTGCTTATCGTATATATTTTCTTTGCTTTTATACATTTGAATTAAACTGATACCGGAATGCTTTCATATCAATCTGGAATTAAGGTCAAAAAAAGGAGCGGCCGAGGTTAGGTCAGGTCAGGTAGGGAAGAGATTACAGGCCATTTCCGGAATATTCACTGTGCCTCTGTTCATCTGAAGAGCGAGTTATGCACCTGGTAGTGGTCACTTGACTGGGTTTGGTCGCATTCGTTACGGAGAGGGGCTATGGGGCACGGAATATCACCCCAAATCAGAGCCACTGTCTCTGCAGAAAAATATTTGAGTAAATTACACACACACACATATATATGTATATACATACATACGAGTATATATGTGTGCATTTATATTTTCTTGAGTCATTCCTTAATCATCAGGTGCTTGATCGGTTTATGAGATTATATAATATACACACACACACACACATATATATATATATACATATATATATATATATATATATATATATATATATATATATATATATATATATATATATATATGTGTATATATATTATACATATCAGGATATCTATAGCCATATATATACACACCCAAACACATACATGTGGTTGTACCGTATAAATAGTGTTTTATGGGCCTTTTTTCCTTCACACACACATTATATATATACATATATATATTATGCATATCGTATATTTATGCAAATACACATCACTTATTAATGTAAACCATGCCGCCTTATGTGAACATAAAAAATTACAACATCACGAACTAATTCATAAATGTTCAACACAAAACATATTTCCGTAATTCCATCGCGGAACCAAAACTTAGTTTAAAAGTCTCAGGTAAAAAAAAAAAAAAAATTACTCCTTATGAAGAAACATGTGACTTGCAACATTTAAAAGGCATTCTGCTTGATCCATTTCATTTTCTTTTGATTGGATTTTGCTTTATGTCCACGTTACGAAACTCTGAATGTATTTTAAAGCAACATTTACGATATATTACATCTCAGTTGAAAATAATGACACTATATATATTCTCTCTCTTTCTCTCTCACTCTCTGTCTCTCTCTCTCTCTCTCTCTCTCTCTCTCTCTCTCTCTCTCTCTCTCTCTCTTTACGTTGATGACTATACTGTAATAATTGTGGATTTAGTAAACAGAATTACATCTCTTTTCTATTTTCGTATACCTACAAAGATTAAAAACAATCAGATCTCTCTCTCTCTCTCTCTCTCTCTGCGTTGGTGACTAAACTGCAATAATTCCGTCTTTATTAAATAATTTAAATCTCTTTTCTATTCAAGCACATTTACAAAAATTAAAAAACAACTAAATTTGTCGACATCTGCTATAGAAATCTCTCTCTCTCTCTCTCTCTCTCTCTCTCTCTCTCTCTCTCTCTCTCTCTCTCTCTCTCAAACAAGCACAGCATTGCATAATTCCTTACTGAAACTTAATATTCACTGCAAAACTCTTCAGTGCGTAGCTCAGACTCTATCCTGCAGATGAAACTGCGTCTATACCGACCTTTCATCCACTCGACTGATTGACTGATTTGTTTAAATCAGTATGGCACCGCAACGACGTTGGTCACTGATCTCGTTTAATGGTTACAAAACAAATTTATGCATTTACGATAGAAAGGAAAGAATCAAACATTAATTAAAACTCGTGGGCTTCTAAGGAAATTAGGCCTACGAGGAAAGTTATCAAAGTGTAAGAGAATAAGAGAAAGATATAAGTGTTCCTTTCTCATTATTATTATTATTATTATTATTATTATTATTGTTGTTGTTGTTGTCGTTGTACAATTTTTTCTCACAAGAGGGGATGGTCAAGGAAGCATTCAAATTCTGGTTGTATATATACATACATACATACATATATATATATATATATATATATATATATATATATATATATATATATATATATGTGTGTGTGTGTGTGTGTGTGTGTGTGTGTGTGTGTGTGTGCATGTGCATATAAAAATCCTCCTGCCAAAGTCACAAAACCCTCCCAATCTTTTGTCGACGTTTTGAAATCAGGAAAATGAGTCTAGTCTGAAAAGGGTGAAGGGGTGACTAGCCAAATCCCATATTCGATAAACCAAGGAAAGAATGAACCCGAGTTTATCATAAACAAAGGATTCTAATTTTGCTTTATTAATTACACCGGGATTAAGAGGGGTTTCGTCTTCCCTCGCAATGCTGGTGGACTGTGTGGTGACCGTGTGATGAATACATAGTCGAATATTTTTAAGTTACTATAGAATTAGATATTTCACTTCGTCATCTGCAATGTAATTGACGTCGGCGTCAGTGACCACAGACTCTGAGATGCTAGATTACACACACGAGAAAAAAGAATATTAAAATTTTACGCCTGTTTTCTACAGGACTTGTTAAAGTACCCTAGAACCTTTTTCACTGGCCCAATTACCTGTATACGTGCATGTACAGTGCACACGCCTTAAGTTCGTAGTAATCTCTATGGTTAAAAATTGTCAGGAATGAAAAAAAAAAGTTGAAGTCAATATCCATTCTTTCTATTCAATCCATCCTAGTTTATTTTCATTGTCAGTGAACTTGCGAGACCAGGTGAATTATGATCCCCCGGACTCAAGGCATCTCTTTTCATCTCAGCCAATGCCTGGCTGTTACTCTCAACAAAAGACGAGCTGGTATCAGGTGCTTTTTCTTTAAGATCTTTCATCTTTTATGTACCTCTAATACATTTTCACTCTCGAATTTGCCAGAGGCGTTTAAATGCTGTTGTCGGTGAATATACCTTTCGCCCATGAATGCTGAGGTTATGGCTAAAATTTAATTTCCATCAGAATATTTGGAACAGTTTGATCTCATGCTTTTTTTTATGAGGATATCACTGCATGCTAGTAAGGATCACATCGGTAGATTGGTTGAATCTGGCTTCAAGAAGCTTGGTATTTTTTATAAGAGCTGAACAACCTTTTACTGTAACTTAATCCGATTCATGTGGAAGATGTCTACTCTTCAATGGGCCTCGTTTCCAGTAAGGTTATCAAAATACATCATTCTGCTGGTACCAAGGGCTCTTTGTACAGTCACTGAGAAAGCTCATGATTTTAATTTGGAATAATGTCAACTCCTTGATAAGGCTGCTGTCCTCTGTTAACTCCACCAAAAAGTCACTGTTCCCTGATAATCTGATACATGGTCAGTCGTATGTTAACTGTGCCATAAGGTTGCATTTCTATATTAAATCCATCACAAAGTCACTGTCCTCTGTTAACTCAGACACAAATTTAATGTTCTCTGTTATCTTTGATACTATGTTAAGTCCATCACAAGGCCACTAAGCGTTCCTCATTATCCACTGTTAATCCCACTGTAAGGTCACTGTCCTTAATTACCCCTGTTGTAAAGTTACTGTCCTGAGTTAACTTCATTATCTGTTAACTCCATGGTAAGGTCATTGTCCTGTTAACCCCACTACAAGGTTATTTACTGTCCTCTGTTAGTACCATCGTAAGGTCACTGTTCTCTGCCAGCTCCACTGGAAGGACACTGTCCTCTGCCAGCTCTAATGGAAGGACACTGTCCTCTGCCAGCTCTACTGGAAGGACACTGTCCTCTGCCAGCTCCACTGGAAGGACACTGTCCTCTGCCAGCACTAACGGAAGAACACTGTCCTCTGCCAGCTCTACTGGAAGGACGCTGTCCTCTGCCAGCTCTACTGGAAGGACACTGTCCTCTGCCAGCTCCACTGGAAGGACACCTTCCTCTGCCAGCTCTACTGGAAGGACGCTGTCCTCTGCCAGCTCTACTGGAAGGACATTGTCCTCTGCCAGCTCTACTGGAAGGACACTGTCCTCTGCCAGTTCCACTGGAAGGACACTGTCCTCTGCCAGCTCTACTGGAAGGACACTGTCCACTGAAATTTCTATTGTAAGGTCATTGTCCTCGTTACTTCAGATGTAGGGTAGCTAACCCTTGTTAAATCTGTCGTAAGTTTAACCGTACCCTGTTGACTTTGTCATAAATTCATTGTACTCTGTTAACTCTGTCATAAGGTCAATTTCCTCTGTTAACTCCGTCACAAGGTCATCCTCCTTACTTCATTCTGTCTTAAGACCACTGTCCTCTTAACTCTGTTGTAAGGTCACTGTCCTCTGCAATTAAATTTTTGGCAACTTCATAGAACTTCCAACTATGTGACATTACTAATTTCTCAGTCTGGTTGTATATGACAAAATTAATATTTGGCATTTGGAACGAACATCTTTAACAACTCTTTCAGGCTAGTAGCCTGTAGAATGTGAAACTGTCTACCTTCCTCTTCGTTCCCACAATCAGGTCATATACTTTTGTTTGTGGCCAGCCAAGAGGGAAATCTATCAGCATTTCCTTGCAGTAAGAGCTTGATTTTAAACAGATACACATCTACGACTCTTCATATCAGCGATAACATGAAATGTTCGCTGGACAGTCATTCCTTAAAACACTTTATTTCTTTGCTCATATCTGTATTTGTAACTCTATGTGATTATTAAAAAGCTTGAGTATGAACGGATGGATTTCGCTGAAATTTAGTGAAAACTTCTCTGCAAGGTTGCTGTCTTCTGTTAACTCCACCACCAAGGTCACTGCCACTAGATAACTCCATTGCAAGTTCAATGTTTATGTTAGTTCCACTAAATGGTCACTGTCTTCTGTTAACTCCATCATAAGCTTACTGTCCTTTGTTAAGTCATTCATCAACGTACTGTCATTTGTTAACTCCAGTAACTATTAACTTAGTTGTAATGTCACTGTCCTTTGTTAATGCCATTGGAGTCACTGATCTCTCTTAACTCCACTGTAAGGTCACTGTTCTCTGTAACTCTGTTGTAAGGTCACTGTCCTCTATTAACTCTATTGTAAGGTCACTGTCCTCTCTTACTCTGTTGTATTGTAAGGTCACTGTCCTCTCTTACTCTGTTGTATTGTAAGGTCACTGTCCTCTCTTACTCTGTTGTAAGGCCACTTCCCTCTGTTAACTCCTAAAGTCAATGTCCACTGTTAACTCTGTTGTAAGATCACTGTCCTCTGTTAACTCCTCCTAAGGTCATTGTCCTCTTAACCGCACTGCAAGGTCATCATCCTCTTGTTACTCAGTCGCAAGGTCTCATGACCTCTATTGACTAAATATGTTTTAAGTTCACTGTCCTCTGTTAAATGTATTTTAAGTTTATTGTCCTCTATTAAATATGTTTTAAGTTCACTGTCCTCTGTTAAATGTATTTCAAGTTCACTGTCCTCTATTGAATATGTTTTAAGTTCACTGTCCTCTATTAACTCCATCATAACACAAATATCCTCTGTTCATGCCGTTATATGGGCAATGACCTTTGCTAACTCTCTCGTAAGATCGTTTTTCCTCTGTAAACTTTGTCGCAAGCTCACTACCCACTGATAACTGTCATAAGGTCAAAGTCCTCTGTTAACTCTGGTGTAGGGTCATTGCCCTGTGTTAACTCCATCATAAGATCATTGTCCTCTTATTAACTCAGTTGTCAGGTCAAATGACCTCTGTTAACTCTGCCGTAAGCTCCCCGTCCTTCGTAAACTATGTTGTAAGTTCAATGTCCCCCTGTTAACTCCAACATAAGGCACTGTCCTCTGTGGGATCCAGCATAAGGTCAATGTCCTCTGATGATGCTGTTACTTTTTCCTCTGCTACCTCTGTCATAAGATCACTGACTTCTGTTGACTGCGTCATAAGGTCAATGTCTTGTTAAATTCGTCATTAGGTCACTATCCTCCGTTAACTCTAAGTAAGGTCACCGTCCTCTGTCAA
>NC_089779.1:6542500-6630000 GCF_040412425.1 Macrobrachium rosenbergii | reverse complement strand
CTGCGCAGCTCTCTCGTTATTTCTAATAGTCGCTGAAAGCAATGACGGCTGATCTCCGCAGGAGTTTCTAAGGAAACAGATTGCCAAGAAGGAGCGCGAAAAAGATACACAAGAGTCTACCTTCTGATCTCAAATACCAACCAATATCATGATTTGCAACCGCAAATCACTGTTCTCATAACGATTATAATGAATGCCATTCCAATCACCAAAGTCGATCAGTATAGTGTTAATGAGAGTGATATGCAGAAAGCAGAGCTGCCAACAGTCACGGAACAGGAGTACCAGTCTAGTTCAGCGTAGACGAGGTACTGTATATGTGGGAGGAAGGTTAAAAATATCCGTGTGAAATTTATTACATTTCTGAATATTTACAAACACCGATGGATTTTATTCGGAAATAACTAAATTACGAATCAACCCATTCAAATTGCACACACACACACATGTACTGTATATGTATATCTATCTATCCGTGTATATAATATATGTATATATATATATATATATAATTTGTGTGTGAGTGCGTGTGTGTATGTGTGTAGATATTGCCAACTAACATTCTGTTGCATGAATATCTTACATAACCTTAAACGTAGCAACGATTGCGCGTTTGTCAGTAAGACAAATCAATGCTCAGTGACATTAACGATACTAGAAATGGCCCAGTGAGCTCTCTCTCTCTCTCTCTCTCTCTCTCTCTCTCTCTCTCTCTCTCTCTCTCTCTCTCTCTCTCTCACCACCGAATTCCATCCCTCATCTCGTCGGGGTTACTGAGAACAGAAAATCCTTAAACTGTGCCACAAAATAAAGCAAAAAGGAGAGTCGTAGGCTATTTTTGTTTGAGTGTTGACGTTTCGTCAAGTCAGTTGTCTGATATACTGCACTGTAAATCCTTAACGCAAATATATAACTAAGCTACATAAATGACGCGTTCGCACACTCACATGTATGTATGTATACACACACATAAATACAACTAATTTATATTATATATGTATATATATACATACATGCATATACTATATATATATATATATATATATATATATATATATATATATATATATATATATATATATATATATATATATATATACGTGTGTGTGCGCGAGCGCGTGTATTTGTATGTCGTGTTAGGACAATGATTTCATGAAATACCTGAAATAAATTTTAAATTCAAATTACGAAGAACAACACTGGTTATAAAATACGATAACATAAGGCAAACAATAATGGAACGAATTAACATAGCAAAGATGTATGTAGAATCTCTCTCTCTCTCTCTCTCTCTCTCTCTCTCTCTCTCTCTCTCTCTCTCTCTCTCGCTGTTTCACGATGTGATATGTCGTATGCGGAGACCATAAAACGGGGAAAATGAATAACGAATGATAGAGATACCTAACACTCTCACCCCTCACGGAATGGTGGCGGGGGGGGGGAGGGGGGGGAGTTGCACTAGTTGTGGAGAGAAAGATCGCCTGCGCCTCGTTTGTCTTAGGCTTAAGGGAGATGGATGTATTCAATTATTCGTAGCGACATTATTACTTGCTCTTTGCGAAGGCCACCCTTCTGATACTTTCTCTTTCTCTAAATACACACAGTACTTGCACACATACAAGCTCTTGCGTAGGGGATTCGAGAGCGATGGAGTGGGATTAAATGATGGGTGGTGAATGGAGCCTGGATTGGATACAGAGGAAATTGGCGATAGTGACGAGAAACCGCTGAGATTGGTGAAGGAGTCTGAAAATGGCCACGAGAGAAAGCAGTCGAAAGTCAGTGCCAATAAGAGTATGGTAATGAGAGCAAATAAATTCAGGAAACGAAAATTGAAGGTTTTCTGTGAAAGTATGAAAGTGGTTCATTCACATATGCACTTGGAGGTAGATAATGGAATGGGTGGGCGGGACGCAAATACACTTGGAGGTAAATAATGGAATGGGGGGATGCAAATACACTAAGTTTTGGCGGTAAATAATGTAGTGGCGGGATGCAAATACAACTGGAGGTAAATAATGGAATGGGGGGATGCAAATACACTTGGAGGTAAATAATGGAATGGGGGGATGCAAATACAATTGGAGGTGAATAATGGAATGGGGGGATGCAAATACAATTGGAGGTAAATAATGGAGTGGGGGATGAAAATACAATTGGAGAATAATGGAATGGGGCAATGCAAATACAATTGGAGGTGAATAATGGAATGGGGGGATGCAAATACAATTGGAGGTGAATAATGGAATGGGGCAATGCAAATACACTTGGAGGTGAATAATGGAATGGGGGGATGCAAATACAATTGGAGGTGAATAATGGAATGGGGCAATGCAAATACAATTGGAGGTGAATAATGGAATGGGGGGATGCAAATACAATTGGAGGTAAATAATGGAATGGGGGGATGCAAATACAATTGGAGGTAAATAATGGAATGGGGGATGCAAATACACTTGGAGGTAAATAATGGAATGGGGGGGATGCAAATACACTTGGAGGTAAATGAGACAGATAATGGAATGGCGGGGGCGAGGGGATGGGAATATAGAAGCTTCTCATAAATTATATTTTTAGGCTTATGCAACAGCCAAAGTTGAGGAAGTTTATTGCACAGTGGGTTCCTCATTATTTAGCCAAAGTGTTTGTCAGGGATAAGTGATGCAGCTACCAGCTAGCGCTTGCTAGGTTCGTCGACCGCTCTTGGCCTATTAACTGCCCACCAGTCCTACCAGCTAACAGGTCGATTCAAACATCTGCTGGTGTAAAAAAATTTTTTTTTGGTGATATAGGCTATATATATATATATGTGTGTGTGTGTGTGTGTGTGTGTGTGTGTGTGTGTGTGTGTGTGTGTGTGCATGTGCTTACGAGAGCGCGTGAGTGTGCGCTTAGATGCATGTGTTCCCATGATACACTCTTAGGTTTTACCACACCAAGCCGTCAGCTGAAACAGATGTTTGTAAACTGTTGGGGAAGTGTTAGCAAACGAAATCACGTTCTGTTTTGAATCCCATACACAATGGCCACACACACAAGAAAAACACTGATATGTTGCCAGTTTGCAATCACCTAACTAAACGATAAGTTATCTGCATGTGTACATTTGATGTGAAATGAATAAGATACGATGATAAAGTTGGCAAAGATTTCGCAAAATCAGTTGTAGAAAATCTATGTACGTTCGTGAACTCTCTCTCTCTCTCTCTCCATATATATATGGTGAGCTTTTTCCAAAAAATATAAGGATGCAAATGTTACCAAAGGATTTATGAATGAGGTCCTTCTGCAGCCCACCTTAAGATTATAAGGAATTTCAACCGCCCACCTGATGGACAGCGTTAATACGAAGCCTCCAGGTGACCGCTTGTAATTAACCTTTCTTCCTCAGTGACGTCCCATCCACCCGTTAACACCGGGATCACTTACCTTTGTATCTACTTCCATTTGAATTTTTGTAACAAATTCTCCTCACTATATATATATATATATATATATATATATATATATATATATATATATATATATATATATATATATATATATATATATATATATATATATTACAAATAATTAACTGAAGTCCTGTCTTCAAGGCCTGTCTCATCAGTCAATTTATTTCTCCGAAATTCTTAAATCACTAACATTATTTTTTTTTTAATTAATTCTCAGTATTTTCCTTTGCCCTTTTTGGCTCGCCATATCAAGGCCCCACCTCTGCATAATCAGACAAAAAAAAAAAAAAAGTTCGAATCAGAATCAATCGGTATGCAAACGAGATCAGATTAACGAACACAGCAAGATTCCCTTAAGGAGAGAATTTTCCTCATAATTATCTGATAACCCAAAGTAGGGCTGCGAGATCGTCTACAGATATAAAGGAACTTTAACATCGTGTCCTTATTAAATTCAGAACTGTGACAATGTGTGTAAATCAATTAGAATCTTTGAAATCGTCTACAGTAAGGACGCAGATATAAATTGAAAATGCAGCACCGCTTACGGGTAATATTAGAACTGTACCATCGTGTAAGGCGACTATCGGTACTGTGACACCGTGGTCAGTAACCATAAGAACTGACATCGTGTTCAGATAACATAAGAACTGTGACGTCGTGTTCAGATAACAAAAGAACTGTGACGTCGTGTTCAGGCAATATAAGAACTGTGACAACGTGTACAGATAACATAAGAATTATGACATCGTGTTCAGATAACAAGAAATGTGACACGTAAACAGGTAACATCGGAACTTTGACCACGCATGGAATGAAATCGGAAATTCGCCAATATGCATAGCTAAAGTTGGAACCTCCTGGGTCGTGTACAGTTAAGAGTTGGAACCTTGACACCGTGTATAGTCAAACTGGAACTGTGACATTGTTACAGATAAAGCCCAAGGTGTGCTAATCTTTTAAAACAACAGCCTGATGCAGTTAGACAATGGAAATGATTATACACTCGTCGATAACGGTAGAAGCCCTTTCAGACCGTTAGTGATACATGAGCAGGGATCGCCCTCAGTCCCTCCCTTGCAGAGAGAGAGAGAGAGAGAGAGAGAGAGAGAGAGAGAGAGAGAGAGAGAGAGAGAGAGAGAGAGAGAAACGAATCCTGTCACACAGCCTGGGTTCTCCCAGCGTCGCCACAGTACTGAAGTTCTTTTAAGTTTACTGACTGACAGGTTTTCCATTTTCTCCGCTTGCTCACTAATTCATGGAGTATTTGCTGTTTAATTCTTTAACTTGACAGCTGGATCGAGGATGAATCTTCTGTGCATAAAACTTCCACAACGCTATCCAATTCGGGAGTAAAAGTATGGGAAACGCCATTTTGAAGAAAAATAAGCTTTACTTTGTTGCAATTAGGTGTGACCTAGGCTACAGAATATCATTATCGTTTATCAAAGCGCAAAAGGTTAAGTATACTTTAGTTTTACCAGACCACTGAGCTGATTAACAGCTCTCCTAATTCTGGCCCGAAGGATTAGACTTATTTTACGTGGCTAAGAACTAATTGGTTACCTAGCAACGGCACCTACAGCTTACTGTGGAATCCGAACCACATTACAGCGAGAAATGAATTTACTGACTCTCTCATACTGCAGGTTCTATCAAAGCGCAACTGAGAGCTATAGAACCTACAGTATGGGAGAGTCAGTAACAAAGCCGCGCGTTTGTAAAACTTAATATGGCGTCTTACGTGCGTCACCTTTAATGCTGTGTGGCGACGGGTCCGCCACTATGGGCGCGGGTCCTTTTACGCTAATGGTTCCGCTGTAGCTTTGATTTTTATCGCACTGCATTTGTTGCTCTTTCTGAAAAAGTCGCCTGTTGCATTTGTGGCTCATTCAGGCAACAGTCGACGATTGCGTATGCTGCCCATTTAGCCAATATCCACCAAATATATTCATGGCTAATAATATAAGACAGTCGTCTCCATCAAGGCAGCAGGTTAACCTAACCTTGTGTTTCCACACCTTGATAACTTTGCATATGAATATATTAGTTTCCTCAGTGTACAGAAGAGGAAAGAACAGGAGAAATAACTGTTTAAAGTTCAAGCAAAGATGCAATGCATTGCTACCCTGAAACAAGTCTCCTTGTATTTTAATCATTTACTTACATTTTGCCTTTTTGCTTATTATTTCGTCGTTAATTTATTTTTATTTTCTAATCTCTTCTTCCTGTGTATCGCTTTATTTCTGTTATATTTCTTTCAAATGAACACCATATTCTTTGGAACTTGAATTTCAAGTTAATGTCCCCTGTGGACTTGTTCCATATGCACAAGGTTCATCTTCTGAATAATAATAATAATAATAATAATAATAATAATAATAATAATAATAATAATAATTCTGAACCTATCGTTCCTTCAGGCAACAGCCACTTTTTGCGTCTATGTCTCTATTTGCCGTAACAGAGGCCTGGTGCCTCTAAATGAGAGTGTATTACTTTCCTGGGCATTTTATAATTCTTTGCACTACACTTGTTTCTAAACAGGTTTCCTCATCCAAAACTAAGATGGTATAAGCTTCAACTCGTAAGAGGGTGATCCGGGTCATTCCAAGGAATTTAGCTATTTTTGAAGGCAAAGGATAAATAAATAAATAAAAAAAGAACCCCAAACCTAAAGACTTGTGTAGCTTTCAAGGTGGTAGGTTGGTTAAGATTAAGGTGGCCTTTTGCCAGCACGGGGTCTTGCTTAGAGGCGTGGCGTAGGTGTGGTTACAGAGCTAAACGGAACAAGACGCCTAGTACGGACATCCTGCTCAGTTCAGTAAATCGGAACGGAAGTAGCTGAGAAACTGACAAGAGATTTTTCAGCATGTGCCTGAATATTAAGATCTTTTCACAAAAATTGAATAAGGAATATTTCTGTTGGAAAAAAAAGATCGAAAAAAGCTACCGAAATTCCATTGCATTTCCAAAAGCCAAAGGGAAAAACAAGCCTCGTGTCTCGTTATAAGGCTTTTTTCTTTTTCAAGACGATTGACTCCACGATTACTCCCCATTGCCCCGCCAAGGATAAAGTCCTCACATGGCCGAGCACAGTGCATAATGACTTGGGAACTGAGCATGAGGGAACAAAGAAACTCAAGAGTCATTCGGTATCATAATTCGACGAAGGGTGAAGCAGATTACAATGGATCAAATGGTGCGCTGCTATGGCGTACTCGACTAATGACGCGCCGTTGGCCAATGGTTGCTCTTTCCGAAACGATATGCATCATTGCACTGCCTGCAGTCGCTGTATGGCTGAGCCAAGGTCTGCTACGGGCCTTGTTCGACAAGGTCTGCTTTCGTGATATCTTTATCAAGGTCTATGTACGTGAAAGTTTGCCCATCTGAGTCCACACTCACATGAAGCGACTGTACTACATCAAGGATTACGTACATAAAGCATTTGTTCATCAGGGTCTGCGCACAAGAACACTATTTTAGTTTTCCGAAAGAACATTATTGTGCCTGCTTTGTCTGTCCGTTCGCACTTTTTTCTGTCCGCCCTCAGATCTTAAAAACTACTGAGGCTAGAAGGCTGAAAATTGGTATGTTGATCATCCACACTCCAATCACCAAACATACCAAATTGCAGCCCTCTAGTTACCGAATGGAATGAGAAGTAAAGTAAACGTTGTCTCAATATACAAAACCATTTTTAATGACACTGTTTGGAAGAACTGGAAATGATAAAATATTATGTGAGATTTCACTTTCAAATCAGCGTTTGTTCAGTGATAGCGAATACTGTAATTAATCACAGAAAGTCATAAGTTTTTACTGACAAAATCACACCCGAGCCTCTGATATGTATAAGGCCTTTTGGTGGTAACAAGGGCTTTGGAAGGTGTTAGGGCATGCGGATGTTGTTAATGGTTTCTGGTTTTATAGGGCTTCTGAAGGCATTAGGGGTTTTTAAAGGCATTAGGGGCTTCGGAAGGTGTTAAGGGCTTCTGGTGGTGTCAAGTACTATTAAAGAGGTTAGGATCTTTCGATGGTGTTAAGGACTTTTGATGGTGTTGCGTGCTTTTAGAAGTATAGGCTTCTGATGGTGTTGGGCCCGTTGGGAGTTCTAGGATTAATGTTCTCTACGATTAACCGAAACAGTTTGATGGTGTCACTCGCAGATTCCGCATTCATTACCGTTCCTTTACTACGATACCGATTTTGGAATAGCAACCGTTAATACCAGTAACGCGGTCTTACCGGCCTACCCCTCTCCTGCAGGTTGTTTGATAATCTCTACAGCAGTGACTACATTCAGCAAACTGCTTTCTCTTCTAAAAGGAAACTATCCTGTGCCTTTGTGAAACTAATTGACACCTTGTCTAGACAGCTTTCATTATCCAATTATGGACGCCATGAACAAAGCTCAATAGGGTATGTTCAGGGATCCTGCTTTCCTTTTGCTCTCGAACAATGGGGATTTGGGCATCAGCATCCTCCTTTGGATATGCTATATTTTTATAGCTTCTATTTCCAGTGGTGAAGTCAGAGGATAGTTCGTATTTCTTTAGGCATATTGTATTGCGTAATTCTGATACAATGTTTGTTTTCTGAAATGTTCTACATCTCTTCCTCTTTCTATCTTTGAGAATCTCGGAATTTTGTATAAATATAGTTTATACACAGAATGGAAGACCTGAAGGCGTATTCACATTCTAGATATTGTAACTTGAGTACTTGAAATACTTGCTTTGTTTAACATTTTCAAACTAAGTTTCTCACTCTGAGAATCTTGGAAATGCATAAAAATAGTTTACACTCAGAAAATGTAGACAAAATTTTAGCATGAATATCGATTCATTTAGAGAACAGGTTACCATGTTGTCAACGCATGAATTTTTCTCTTTTCAGATTTTGCATCCTGATCGGAATAGTAAGTACAATGGGAGACGTGCTCCAGTCTTGAAAGCGACCAATGGCTTCAGTGCGCCATCAGCAGATGGCAAGAGTATTCTTTCTTGAGAGAGAGAGAGAGAGAGAGAGAGAGAGAGAGAGAGAGAGAGAGAGAGAGAGAGAGAGAGAGAGAGAGAGAGAGGAGCGATAAGATTATGAATACTGAAAGAAAGCAGAGAGACAAATCTGACGCATCGCTTAACCCACAGAAAGGACAGGGTCTTGATTTATTTCCAGTGAGGATCGAATGTTACCGAGATGGCGAACACATTCCCAAACGCATCGAGAAAATTCATTTCCGATGTCGGTGACAAAACTCTTTCCAACACCAGCTGAAATCAAACAAGGAATCGATCAGTCAATCAATCTGATGTTGGGTACCATGGTTGGAATTGGATAATTTCAACTCTACTGAACACCTGATCTTACCTGATGCAGGTGCAAGAGGTTGACGGGATACCTACCCTTCTCCGTAGAGCACTGAATAAAATTTTAGACCTCGGTTCTTCATAGCTTGAATTTCAGACTATGCTAGAAAGAGACAGACTTCTTTTATACAAATTTCATCCACGAATTCAAATTTGGATGCACTCCCAAGATAAAGATGCAACAGGAAAGCAAGTGTTCTAGGTTTATCTTCATAAGTATTTTCATGAAATGTGATTATACTGAGTGTGTATATATGTATATATACATATATATATATTATATATATATATATATATATATATATATATATGGGCAATTATTGTTCAGTGGTTATGACGCTCGCCCCACCAGCATGAAGTCACTGGTTTCATTCTAGCGCCTATTTTGACATAAGCCGAAAATTATGCACCAAGCACTTTTTCGACTGCGGTAGGTTGGAACAGGTTTGGAAAACGGCATCGGGATATCGACCTCATCCTTGAGAATAACTGATGCGACCCGGAATGCAGTAAAAATTATAAAGAAAAAAGCCTTCAGTACCCTATCAATTTAGGGAAAAAAAAAACGGATCTTTCCTAGATAGTGACCCCAAGGGTTTTGACCCGGTATGTATCCATCTTTGCGGCGTGTTCAGTACAAGCCCACTGGGTATTACCGTAAAAACATAAACAAAAGACTATAAATATCATAAAGATAATGACCCCCAAGAAATATTAGTCCTAGATAACGACCCCCGAAAACCCCTGGGGTCCACCATCTAGGAAAGATTAAAAAAAAAAAAAAAGTATACCTGTAAAAGCGTGTACGCCATGACACAACCTACAGCGCTCTACAGTGCGCGGAATCCACGGGACAAACAAAAACAAGAACGAGACGGGTCCTCAGAAATCAGAGTGGAGGCAGGAGGAGGAGGACCTTATAAAACCGAGGGTTGTTTTGCGCTTTCGAGGAGCACAGTCAGTCCTTTGGGGTTTGTTATTGCGTCGGGACCTGGCGGTTAATGGCTGGATTAACTGGAAGGGAAGGGGCGCTATTAGCCAGTTTCTAACGTTTCACGGTTTCTTTTATAGCGGCGCCGTTCTGCAGTGAAGTTCGTACCGAGTGGCTAGTCGACTGCGGTGAGGCTGAAACGGCCAGGATGCAAAGGAACAGTATGAAAGAATTAGGCTTTATTGGTACTCTCGCTGGCGGCTTTTGTTTTGAACCGCGAGCTTTGCCAGCGTGTAGAGGATTTTGGTTCTGCTTTCATCCTATTATTAATATTATCATTATCATTATTATATTATCATTATTCAGTAGTTAAAATGCTATACTCTCACAGAGCTGGCCAGAAGGGTCTGCGTTTAAGACTGTTTTTTTACCCGTGTCAGTTCGTAACACGTATAATGAAACCCTAAACCGTATGAATAAAAATCCATATTTTGGAAGGAATTTTATATTTTTCTTTCCAATAAGATTTTACGCAGGTTTTTCTCAGTTTTGCTTCAGCCTTTGTCCTACTGTTATTAGTTTAAAATATCCTGCGTTTCATTTGTCACAGTTGCCTGCTGCAGACAAATCTGCATTTTCCATCATGTCGTAATTCATTTTAGCAAATTGTGTGTATATTCCTCTACGACGCTTTTTTATTACTAAAAAAAACTGCATTTTATTTTATAAACTTTTTCCTACAAAAACAGTTTTTTCCTTTATAAACCTTTTCCTACAAAAACTTCTTTTTCTTTTATATACTTTTTTCCTACAAAATCCGTTTTTTCTTTTATAAACTTTTTCCTATTAAAACTTTTTCTTTCATAAACTTTTTTCTACAAAAACTGTTTTTTTCTTCCTTTATGTCATTTGTCTTACTAAAAAATGACTGCTTTTCCTTTGTTTTTTTTATTTTGTTTATTTTTTTTTTTTTGACCACAGAAATCTACATTTTCTTTTTAGCCTATTTTCTTTTATCTCTATTTAAAAACACTACAATTTTCTTCGCATCATATTTTTACCACAAAAATTCATGGACTGGAAATCTTCAAATCCCGCTTCATACGTTTAAATCCGTCAGTGGAAAAAAAAAATCGAATCTCGGCGCAGTCTGAAGTACTCGAGAGTCGCAATGAGGAATCGCTCAGTGATCATTGTTGTTGTTGTGACCTTATGACGTCAGCAAGGGGTGCTGGGCTGTTCACGGTTTCCGGAGGGGTCTCACGAGTCGCCAGATCGCGTACGAAACGTGGGAAAGAAAGTACCGTAATAAAGATGAAGGTGGAGCCTGGGAGGGGTTGGGGAGGTGGGGGGCAGTGCCGCTAGAAACTAAGGGGGTGGGGGTTAGAGGAGGCGACGAGGAACAGCAGTGGGTAGGGGTGGTTGGAGGTTGGTTAGACGAGATTTTGCTGTCAAGAAGGAGGACTAGTGTAATTTATAGAAATTCATGAGAGAAACATATTGGAGTTCCATGTGCATACACCAAATAAAAGGTAAAGGAACAGAGAGAGAGAGAGAAAAAAAAACCGTCTAGCTCAGCCAGGTAACCCAAACCAACCGAGTAGGGAGGCGGCTAATAAGGAGCCGTTTGGTCTCGAAGGGTAACCCGTTTCCTCTCTCAGGTAACTGGTGTTTTAGCCTGCTGCGTTACTGGAATCATGTTACTGGCGGAGAGTTTATTTACCTTTCGGGCGGGCGGCTCCTGTTGCGTCGACTGGAATTGGAGGTAGAATGTCCAACTCCCTTGCACGTAGACAGTGCATCGAGTGGACTCTCTTATCACTCCAGGAGCGACAAAATACGCGCTCAGTCAGTGGATGCGGTAAGTGGTCTTGTTGGGTCGTAGTTTGGCTTAGGAACTACTTAAGGCTGTTGGAAGTTGCTGCTGATTAAGCCAGCAATGTGCTGGCATGGGCTCTTGGGACTTCTCATAACGTGTTTAAAATACAATGTACTTTTTCTATGAAGCTTCATAGAGGTGCATCTTCTTTTCATTCTGACCATTTTTTACTGCATGAATGTATGGCTCCAACTAATGCAACTGATCACGGCGTGCTCCTAATTTGATTACCAGAGTAGGATCAGATGGTTATTATTATCTCTCTTCCAACCCAACGATCACTGGCGTTGTACGCCTAAGCAAGATCTCTGGAGACTAGTAGGTGGCATGGGCTACCCAGTACTCCTTAGTGGAACCACCACCTTCAACGGCAGGATAAATCAGTATAGCAACAAAAGATTTTGCTGACAGTAATGAGAGTAATTCTTCTTCAGAGGTCGCTAACGACTATACACTCAACCCCTTCAAACAGGTTTAAAGACATATTACTTTTTCTGCCTGGAGCAACTGGGAAATGGTTACAGCTACAATACTCCTTTTCTTCTCTCTAGACATTTCGAAAAAGGGTTACAAAAAGCAGTACTCTCTCTCTTTCTCTCTCTCTCTGGGATAAAACTTACTTGGCTCCAGGGTTACAGAGAAGCATTGCCATTCGCGTCTGAGATAAAGCTTGACTGGCTCCAAGGGTTACAGAGAAGCATTACTCTTCCTCTCTGAGATGAAACTTGCCAGACACCTTCAACCCTGTTACATTAGCGAGAAGCGTCAAAGACCTAATACGCTTCCCGGAGTGGAAGTCTTATTTGAATTTTTGATTACCAGAATTAAGATTTTGTTACTTCTTACTGGTAAGACAGAATAGAATAGAAAACGCCTGATCAGCTTGACTGGTAAGTGACGGTCCAATGCAGCCCTACTTGTAAGTGACAAGAAAGTGCATTCCTTATGACACAGGTGATACTATTAATATACACTGATATATTTTGATTCGAAAGCTGCGAGAAATTAACTCTTGATATTTTTCTAAAACCTAGCCGCCCGTGAGACAACATTTCCATTTTTTCTTATGCCTATGAGAGAAAAATTCTTATTCGTGCTAAAAGCTGTGGAGCAAAATTTTCTATTTTGCTTGAGGAAAAAATATCTATTTTTGGAACATGGAACAAAATTTCATTTAATTTTTCTTGGATGTCATCCTGTGTCAGCCAAAAATTTCTTATGACGACAATGAGAAATATTAAACTTTCTTAGTTCCACAAGACATAATTTCTTATTTGTCTGACCTGTGAGCTAAAATTTATTTTTCTTTTCTGCTCGAGGAAACTGCCCCTATTTTATCTTACCTTTTTAGACAAAACTGATTATTTTTCTTAATATTGCGAAACAATATTCTCTATTTGTTTTTATTTTTAGAAACAAAATTGCTGCTCACCTTTTCTTAGGCATAATCTTGGATGAAAAAATGTCTAGTTTTTCCTAAGGCCTACCAAGTCAAAAATTACATATAGAACTTTCCTTTCCAGACGATTCAATAATGTTCAGTAGAGGATGGTGTGTGTATACATACATATATATATATATATATATATATATATATATATATATATATATATATATATATATATACACACACACATATATATATATATATATACATATACATATACATATATGTACCCCTGATAAATTTTCTTGTTTTACCATATACGATGCGGCTGAACCACGAAATGGCAATGACTCGATTTACACTATATAAACCCTGACAGGACAATGAAAGCATCACGACTCTGAGCATTACGACTAGAGGCACTACAAACAGCAGGCGACGCACTTCTTGGTATACGAAAATAAAAAGTAAATGAATAACAAAAGATATTAATAAAGAAGTACACGATTATTTAGGACAATATTTTCCAGAAACCATTTCGACGCAAGACATATATACAACTAATGTATATATATATATATATATATATATATATATATATATATATATATATATATATATATATGTATATATATATACTCATATATGTATATATATATATATATAATTCCATGTGTTCCCTTCGTACAAGGTGCACTAGAGAGAGAGACTATATATATTTATATATACATTGCATCTTGTACAGAGGGATCACAGGAATTCGTTGCGTCAGATATCATCTCTCTCTCTCTCTCTCTCTCTCTCTCTCTCTCTCTTCTCTCTCTCTCTTCTCTCTCTCTCTCTCTCTCTTGATTTCATATATTCACTGATATTTACACATTGATGTTTTATAGCTGCATTCGAGTATATATATATATATATATATATATATATATATATATATATATATATATATATATATATATATAAATATATATCGACTGCTGAACACGAAACATCAATGCGTAAATATATGTGGAATATAAACAAACGAGAGAGAGAGAAGAAGAAGAGAGAGAGAGAGAGAGAGAGAGAGAGAGAATGACAACAGACGCGAGTTCCCTCCGTCCAAGACGTACAATAACGACAAAAGGAATAAAAAGTACGGCCGCCAGGTGGTAGGCCTGACCTGCTACTGGAAATAATTGGTCAGTGTTGGCAGTTTCCCATCGAATCGTTACGTAGAGGGTGCGAGCGCGCACGCGCACGGTTGCGCGCACGCACACACTTACTGTACATACGCACACGTACCTGTTGAAGAGACAAAGAGACTTGTTAAAGGGAGGTTGGTAGTTCAGTACAGTTAATGAATTTTGAAAAGTTCGGTACATTTTTAAAGTGAATATTTTGATGTTAGGCCAAATTCGTGATCATTAATGCTTTGAGAAGTACGAAAAATTAATACATTACATATTGAAAAGGCAAGGGAAGTTAATAGAGAGAAAACTGAAAATTTTATATAGAATTATCAGAGGATATTTTGGTTGATCTGAAAAATGATCACAAGAGCAGAAAGATTACAAGAGCAAAATTTGAAAAGCTAAAAAATATATTTAGAACAAAAACTAAAAAGTTCAAGAACATCATCAGAGCGAAATTTTAAATTTTAGAAATAAAGAAAATTACAACGTTTCGAAAATTCTGAGAATGATAAAAACCGATAAAAGTAGCAAAGTACATTAGTTGAAAACTGACTGATGGGAAAGCAGACAAATGAAAGAAAGGGAGAACTAAGTTAAAACAATAAAGAGTACTCACGCTTGTTAAGCCAATTTTCCCCTGATACACAGACACTGACTTGCAGTTTACCCTCAACGATTATGTAAAATGAAGTTAAGCAGAGCCCCCATCCCCAGGCCCAGCGCTCCCCATCCCCTCCCCACCTCTCTCTCTCTCTCTCTCTCTTTCCCGTGAGAGAATCACCTACCGGAACCTCCTCTAAGAAAACAAATGAAGACTGGGGACTTTTTGAATTACGAATTGGCAAGACTAGAATGAGCGTTCCCGCAAGAGGAAATACATTCGATAAATGAATCCGCAACACTTTAAGGATTCCTGGAAGACTCTTACCGTACGGTGATCCTTCCGCCCTTTGCGAAAGATTTAAATATTTTAGCCAGAAAGGCTGTTGTTAACCTCTTGACCCCGAGAGACTTCGGTGACTGGTCAACCATATCGAGAGAGAAATTGGCTGTCGGGACTTTAATACAACGCGGGTCACGCTATGAGCAATCAGGCATCTTGGTGAAGCGGCGTTTGAGCTTTCAAAATCGACTGGATAAAGTTCAGTCTTTTGCCCGTATCTTAGCTGTCCATCATTTATGGGCACTAAACGTACGTGTGCGTGTCTGTTTATGTGATTATTTCGCCGATATCACTTTCAATCTGTCAGCTGATACTAAGCGAGCGTATGCGTGTCTGTCTATGAACCTCTACCCAACAGGATTAGATTGTATTGGCTAATTCACTGATAATAAACATGTAATTAAGTTATCATGTGACTCTGGTACTTTGCAGATTTAACACCAGGACATAATTTGTCGATAAGACGCGTATATACATCTGTCCCTGTGACTATGGTCATACAAATGATTTATTACTAATGAATAATGAATGACCAACAACCCTGTATAACCGTGCCTGTCAATGTGAATATGGTCCTAAAAATATTCGGTACAGCTGGATCATTTATTTTTATTTTACTCTAAGAAAAAGAAAATCAAATGTCTCGTATACTCGTCGCTGTACCCTCTTTCAGTGAGCTCCATCATTTCCCAGTATTATCCAAACTTATCCAAGCATGAACATTATCCCTTTTCACAAGGCGAGAGTGTGAAGTTTCTTCATTACCAGTAACTATCCTCGTGTCGTGTTCATGCATGGTTATTTTGTATATTAGAATAAATACATTATCAGTGTTCAGCTTTGTAGTAGTAGAAGTATTAGTAGTATATCTTAATCATATAACTTACTCACTCACCACCTTTCTACATTAACTAGTGCTCAGGGTTGTAATATTGGCAGCAACTTCAGCCGAAATATATGTTTCTCCTAAGTCGGTTTTGTTTTCAAGGCCCTCTAATTCTAGAACACACTTCAGAACATGGTTCGAATCCTGGGCACTTGTCATTTGAATTCTTCTTCGGTATGAATCATTCCCAAGGTATAGTAAACTAGATACTAAACATAATTATGGCTTAATATTTATGAATATAAACAAGGCACGAGTGTACTAGTTATAAAATTTCATATATATATATATATATATATATATATATATATATATATATATATATATATATATATATATATATATATATATATATATATATATATATATACGTATATACATTGTATTCATATAAATGTATTTTATATATATATATATATATATAATTATATACATAGGTTGGAAATAATCAACACACAATCACGTGTGGAATAGAAAAATTTCTGACTCACATCAGGATCGAACCCAGGTCTTTCAATGCCTTGTGTGGCTTGGTTGCAGGGTCTCGTCTTTCAATTGAAAGACCTGGGTTCAAATCCTGCTGTAAGTCAGAAATTTACACACACACATATATATATATATATATATAAATATATATATATATACATCTATATACACACTGTACAGTATATATACATATATACACACGCAACACACACACACACACTCATTATATATATATATATATATATATATATATATATATATATATATATATATATATATATATATATATATATATATATATATATGAGAGAGAGAGAGAGAGAGAGAGAGAGAGAGAGAGAGAGAGAGAGAGAGATACTAGAAAATCACAGTCGTCCTGGACAGTAAAACATAACATTTAATAAACAAGTAAATACAAAAGGGTTTCAAAAAGCAGGGGAAAATGAAGAATTGTAATGGAGTAATCAATTCCAGATAATTTTAAAACTTTATATATATATATATATATTATATATATATATATATATATATATATATATATTTATATATATATATATATATATATATATATATATATATATATATATACACATACATATATACACACATATATATATATATATATATATGAGCATAGTCTCTTCAACCCTGACTACGAAACACCACAGTCGAATAACCTAAGGGTACACAGCAAAATATTAAAGTAAAAGGAGACGAGATGAATTTTCAGGAAAATGGTCAAAATCGTCCTATCAACCAATCAACTCCCCTTGCTGGATCAATTTCGAGTCTGTCACTAAGGTAAAGGCAGATACACTTCGTACAATATATTTCTATGACACCTGAAATAATTAATCAAGTAGGACCCTAACCTTGAAATGACGCCCACAAAGGCCTGAAGTAATTAGAAGAAAACTGGGGTCATCTTGACACAGGATTGTAAATCCTGGACCAAGCAAATAATGCACGTTTATGTTCCTGCAAAACATTTGCAAGTCAGTTTTCAAATGACTAATTGGAAATAATATATCAATGCATCGAATTCCATTTAAATTCTTTATATGATGTAATTATTATTCAGAAGATAAACCCTGTTCATATGGAAAAGCCCACAGGGGCCATTGACTCGAAATTCAAGCGCCCAGAGAATATGGTGTTCACCAGAAAGTAGTGACAGAAGACGAGACCACTTATCCAAAAAAAAAAAAAAAGTAGGTAGGGAATAACTCCATTATAATACCTACACTTTCGTTTAATGCTTCCCAAGACATTTATTTCTTCAGCTTTACTTTTTCCCCAGAGACTAGCATGATACACAAGTAACAATCCAGAGGGAGTTGTATATTTTGAGGTCTATTTTAGTAGTGTTGTTCGTTTGGCCACCGACAGCTACCATTAAGGTCTTCTAGTGGGTCCATTTATTATAAAAGAACTGAAATATAATTGCGAAAATAGATGAATATCATGTACTTTGTAATACGTAATATTATGCTCCTATTAATATATATAATGTAAGTATTATTATTATTATTATTTTATTATTATATTCAGAAGATGAACCCTATTTATACGGAACAAGCCAACGGGGTATTATTATTATTATTATTATTATTATTATTATTATTATTATTATTATTATTATTATTATTATATTCAGAAGATGAACCCTATTCATACGGAACAAGCCCACGGGGACCACTGCCTTGAAATTCAACCTTCCAAATAACATGGCGTCCATTTAAAAGAAGTAACAGAAGGTGATGGGAAATAAAGAAAGAAGAACCCCCTTACCAAAAAAGAAAAAAGAAATTAACAATTCAACAAATAAGTAGATAAGAATGGAAGCAAACTATTAGAATACAAGGAGAACTGTCTTAGGGTAGTAATACAATGCATCTTCGCCTTAACATTTGAAGTTCCAATTGCCCGAATCCCTCAGAGAGGCTGTTCCACAGCCCAACGGTGAGAGGAATAAAGGACCTCTGGAACTGAGAAGTTCGACAGCCAGGCATATTTACTGCATATTGGTGCTGCTGTTCAGCAAATCTGGTTGCTCTCTCTCTCTCTCTCTCTCTCTCTCTCTCTATATATATATATATATATATATATACCCATCACAAACACATTATATATATATACACATACATGTGTGTATATATCTTTTGTATATATACAGTATATATACATATACTGTATATATATATATATATATATATATATATATATATATATATATATATATATATATATATATATATATCACGCAACAACATCTCCATCAACATTAAAATGGCGAGGATAATGACGACGATCATTATCATATATAATGAAAAGCGATTACAGAAATGTTCGAAAATTCAGGGACTCGCACTGACACAGCGAACTGTAAAATCAAAGGCAACACATAAACTAAAAGTATATTGAACGAACAATCGTTTGCAAAGCCCTGAAGAAGAACTGAGCGATAAATCTTAGTGACTCTCAAGTTAAGATGAGACAGAACAGAGCCAGTTGCCTGACCGAGACCTCGGACGTGGCAAAGTACGCCCAAACGAAGGCGAATAAAGCAAAAAGCAATAACAAAATAAAAGGGGCAGACGCAGTGACGCCATCCCTTTGGATCTACTGATTAGCCACAGCTAAAAACTTCGGACTCCAGACTGGCCAAAAGATATGTCGCAGGAATTCCCAAGCAATACGACAAATTCAGAAAGACGTCTGTTACGAAACTTCCTGCATACACAAGTCTTTAGACCTTTTCATGACACAAACTGCTGTCGGGTCAGAAACTAACTGGAAACAAATCCTGAGCCGCTGATATAACTGTATGTAACCCGTTATTGCAAGATAAATATTCGGAGATGGGAAGAATCTAGAACTTGGGAAGAAGGGACATATATCTGAGTTGTTTATGTCGTTGTGTATGTATGTATGTATGTATGTATGTGTGTATATATATATATATATATATATATATATATATATATATATATATATATATATATATATATATACACATCTCCACAGGTGAAAAATAAGAGAGACAGGATGTATATCTGACTGGTTTCGACTTTTATTTCCAAGCCATCGTCAATGGCTTGGAAATAAAGTCGAAACCTGTCAGGACCTACTATTTATTTTTCACCAGTGGCAATGTGTGATAAATGAATCACGTACAAAAGTGATTATAATCATATATATATATATAATATACATATATATACACATATTTCTATAATATATATATATACATATACATACACACACGCATTTAATCGTCACCGGCTTATGGCCTGAAGATATAATATAAATTGCCGTCACACGGACAGGCACTGCGTTATTTTCCCCTCGCATACATCTGTCACAAAGCATCTCTCTCTCTCTCTCTCTCTCTCTCTCTCTCTCTCTCTCCACCAGAAAGTTGAGAAACGAGCTCGAACAAACCCGTTCCTCGATCGATTCTTTCAGCACGCTTGGCATTCGATCGAGCCTGTGTCCAGAATAGCCAACGTGCCCGGGTATAATGGGTTCTTAGCGGTATTTCAGCGACCCAGGTCGTCTCTTCAGTCGCTGAAATTGGCTCTTGTCCTGACGAATGGTATCGTGAGATCTCTCCTCGGATCTGGTACTGCTGTGCGGATGCTTCGATCGTGGGAGGGACGTTTTGAAGGCGCGCCTTGTGTCGGAACCAGGCGCTGGTTTGCAAGAGGATGGTGTGTTTTTATTATTATTATTATTATTATTATTATTATTATTATTATTATTAAAGGTGTTGAAATATAAATCTAAACAGGGAGCTTTCGGGAATCTGTTCGATTCCCGTTTCGAACATTCCCGAAAGCTCTCTGTTTGGATTTACATTTCAATACGGTAGTTTCTCTAATAATAATTCAGATTCATTTTTTTAAAATATATGCGTCCCCATACGTAACTGTGGATTTGTTTCTCCATATCAAGACTCGTGCTATTATGATTATTATTATTGGAGAGAGAGAGAGAGAGAGAGAGAGAGAGAGAGAGAGAGAGAGAGAGAGAGAGAGAGAGAGAGAGAGAGCCTCACAGGTATTACGAGCAAATCCAATGCTCTCTTCTTCTACCAAACCTGGATAATGACACCAGCTCTGATCTCTGGCTTCTTAAACGAGCACTGACGTTGTAAAGATTGTATGGGAATAAATAAAAAACCCTTTTGTGAATGGGGGAGCCTTTGGTTCTTATTCCATATTTGGCTTAAATGTGAGAAGCCTTGAATATAAGAATGATTTACGTACCTCTTGATAATATAATCAAAAGCTCGGAAGGTCTGTCTCAGGGAGAAAAGAGTAATTATGAAATCACGCCAGAGAAGGGAAATTTGTAATAAGAGAGACTGTAACTTACGGCAATTTCTATTAAGAGACGGATGTACAGATATGACAAATCATTTGTCTGAATTAGATGCAGCTTTCCTTTAAAACTAGCGTTCTTTATCACGGTTTGGATGTAGTGATTGCTGTTTTTCTTATGCGTATTTATTAAATTCATTCTACCTCAGCTTAAAATCTTGTATAGGGCTTTGTAAGGGGAGAATAAAGAGCACAAATCAAATAATAACGGTAATATTAAAGGTAATCTTATTTGAAATAATATCAATATCATTATTATTTAAAATATCTGTAATATATATTATCAATATACAATATATCATCTAGTTATAATATCATTATATATCCAATATTATCATTAAATATTATTATTATTAAATGTAATTTCAGATATTGTTAATTTCAACATTATCATTATCATTTTAACAATGATGATAATAACGTTTGGAAGCAATGTCTTGCCCAACTATATAACTCGAGTGGTTCAATAAGCCGGTCTTATGTTAGCAGAAGACTGGCGTGGACCTCCGAAATAAGATACAAACAATCAACACCATATTACTCTAGACCTACTGTAGGACAGTGACGTCGCATTATTTTGTTCCTCCTCTTACAATAATAATAACGAAGAATAATAACGATGAATGAAACCGTCCTTCCTTAAGATGACATTCCCCAAGGGCACCTTCCTTTCGGGCAAATGACAGTACTCGCTAAAGGCCCATTTCCCTAATTTTCAATCTGTGAGAGAGAGAGAGAGAGAGAGAGAGAGAGAGAGAGAGAGAGAGAGAGAGAGAGATGAGCGCAGGCTACTTTGGGGAGGATTGAAGGACTCCTCAACCATGTGACTAAGGTCTTGGTGGGGGGGAGCCGCGTTTGTGTGTGGGTCCGGGTGTGTGCGCGCGTGTGTTAAAGTTTGGTGGACATCCTGTTGGGGAACCGAGGTTTTACGGCGGTGCTTAAAGCACACACACACACACACACACACACACACACACACACAGTCCCTTTTCCTCGGAGACTCCGTCCAGTATCAGAGAGAATGGCTTGGTATGTTTTTGGACTTCCAGAGGTTCACAAAAGAGATGCTGGACAGAGATGACAAAATATTGCCGATTGACAGAGCCAACAAGACGGCTGTTAAAAGAGACCGAAAAGACGGCAGCTAGGCAGAGGAGAGACAGACAGTTATTACAGACAGTGAAGTGGAACAGATGCTGCACAAGAGAGAAAGGCGGTACCGAAAAAAAAAAAAAAAAAAAAAAAAAAAAAAAAAAAAAGACATAGTAACGAAGCAGTGAGGGAAAGACGGCTGCTACATAGACAGGGGAGGAAAAGACGGCTCCTAGACAGAAGACAAAAGGAGTGGGAGGCTGCGAGGTAGGAACAGGTAACAACAGATGCAGCAGCAGCAGCAGCCGCATCAAACACCTGTAAAGCGAAGTCATGGCGACCGTTATCGCGACGGGTTAAGGTAACCGAAGTAACGGTTGTTGGAGGGAAGCTGAGAAGGAGGGGGGGAGGGGGTAGGAGAAGGGAGGAGCCATGAGGAAAACACACACTCCTCCCCCTCACTAAACCCCACCAAATCCTTCGTCTTGTTCCCCGTCGCTGTGTTAAGCCAGGTAGGCCTATACTGTACAGTTCCCGAAGTCTTTTGTTATAATTAAGGCTGTCGCCAGCCACGTGTTTCCTTGGCGCATGCGCTATGCAGCTACATCCACCAGATATCAAGACAATGTAAGAATGCTTCTCGAATGTTGAGAGTCTGAAGTTACAAGGAAAACTTAAGAATTCTCGCGTGGTGAATCTGCTACCTAAAAAAAATGTTGACTGCGCAATATAAAACTAAGATACTACAGAGCAAGATTCAACAATTAAGGGAAATGTACGACTTCTTCACAAATGGCGATGCTACAGTTTGTGGGAATGTTTCGCGAAAACTGAGAATGGCAACGCAATAAACAAAAAGACATATCTTGTGGATTAGATGTAACTGGAAATTTTGCATTCTTCTGAACAGGAACCACAGCTCGAAATAAACGGTTCACTGGGTGGGGTTCGACTGCCTTTATGAAATATTATATTTGCTGTTTAATATGTCACCCAAGAGGCTCTGATTATAAAGATTAAGCATTGGTGTGCGTGTGTGTGTGTTAGAGAGAGAGAGAGAGAGAGAGAGAGAGAGAGAGAGAGAGAGAAACTAGCATACTAGCATTAGAAAGAAAATGTAACAAGTAAAAAATAAAAAGGAGAGAGAGAGAGAGAGAGAGAGAGAGAGAGAGAGAGAGAGAGAGAGAGAGAGAGAGAGAGATATGCAAAAACTGAACATGTAAAAGAAGGCAAAAACTTGCTACTAGCTCCAAAAAGAAGTTTACTTTCTATATAAACCAGCAGAGAAATTATAAGGTATAATACCTTTGGTTTGAGACATTTGTTTCTTTAGGTTATTTTTTTAAACAATTTTCTAACTTATAAAGATGGCCGTTGTAAACTCCACATTAAGAAACATGACAAGAAACTAATTCCAGAACAACACATGAAATTAGGAACATGACAGAAATGCACTCTTAAATTCAGCACTGCATGAGAAGCATGACAAAATAATGTAATCCAGTGCATAAAAGCCTCTTCAGGCAATTACACACCAGAGAGGAAGAAAGATAGACAGGTTCTTTGTCCAAATGGGCAGCTGACTCAGACTACAATAATGAATTCGAATATCCAATGACTTAAACTCAACAGATCAGTGTCAGTATGAATCCAAATCATTACGAAGTCTAAAGCCTGATGGCTTCTCTTCAAAAGCTCAGTCTGGTAGAGAATCGTAATTCACTCCTTGTTTGTAGACCGATATTTACAGTTTTCACACCGATTGCATTCCCTTTAATGTCTAGACGAACTTTGCTCTCTCTCTCTCCCTCTCTCTCTCTCTCTCTCTCTCTCTCTCTCTCTCTCTCTCTCTCGTCAAAGTTAAGACGTTGTTGCGAGCGATCTCAGAATGTATGACGGATACTGCAAAGGTACTAAAATTAATTTCCATACCCATTATGCATTATCTTTAACCGATTATTAATTGCAACTCGATATGAATCTTTTTACTACCTCCCTATGCAACGTCGGAGTCTATGAACGACGAAGAAACAGAGTTTAGCTAAAAGTAAGTGAATGTGTTATTTTGATAAATGAAATTAACTACAAAATGTTAAAAATCCAAAAATGAACCATAATATAATACCATTTGCCTCAGTACCAAAAATAGATTTTCTTAGTTACATATAGCGGGGACAGGTAGGGCAAAGTGATATTTATTACTCTTATTCACCTGTAATTACTTAACATGTACTGGGGAAAATTAATATTAACTAATTTGCTCAGAAGAACAGCAACATTCTGGGCGAACATCAGAATCAACCAATTCGTAAATGCTGTCGTTTTGCCCATTCTTGACCGGTTGTATGCAATGGCAATGCTTTGGTTTCTTCCGCTTATGCGTCGTACTAAAAAATTCCAGTCATCTTTCCAAATACTTTGGTACTGTTAGTTGGTCGTGGATTCCTACTGCCATCTTAAGACGTCTAACTCGTTTTGATGGAATGTCCCTTGCCTCAGTAGAAACACAAATTTGTCATCTATTTCGAGCAAAATCGTCAAACTGAACAGTTTTAATTTTCAAGCAAAATCGCCAAACTGAACAGTTTTAATATACAGTATATGTATATTATCTTTAGAACTACGTAAAATGTTACACAGGAATGCAGATTAAAATTTGAACAAAACGGAAGCAAATTCTAAAGCGACTGATGTATTTCCCGTAAAAAGATTGGTATAAACTTTTGGAATGACCAAAAATTATAACCTGTGTCATCTGCCAATGAGAATGAATTGTGAAATTTAGGCTATAAAGCTAACACTGGGACACTCCCAGCCACTCAGCGCTTGAAGACACTGACAAGTGGAGTTGGAGAGGGTGGGTATCAAGATGAAGAGACCCAGAAAATGAGAGAGATGATGTATAAGGATCTAAAGGTAGAACAGTTTCTATGAACGAAACGAGTTTACGATTTTGAGAGGAAGTGTAAGTATAAATAGACTTTAAGAACTTAATTCTTTCATCGAGTGTATTCATTTTTAGCCTATAAAGCCTTTTCAACAAAATTTATAACCAAAGGTTTTTTTTTGTGTGTGTGATACCTAAATTGTTTATGAGGCTAAACAAATCAATGTCTCAGTCAATGTTCTTCCTGATTCCAAGATAACTGACCACGTTGGGTCCTTTTCCTTAAAAATATCTTGCACTTTTTTGTTGCAATTACAAATGTCCCGGTCGAACTTGAACTGCGAAGTTCAAGGTCCTCGCCCGTTTGAAAGTTGGAAAGTTAGGTGGAAAAAACAAAGGAGGAAGGATGCAAATTAAAAGCAAATACGTAAACGTAGCTGGAGGTGGGGAGAACATTAAGAGCTGCTAACAGTGTGCCGCATGATAATGTAGGTACTTGTGTACTTGTAAAGTATAAGCCAGAAGCTGAATTTCCGAAGGGTATCGTTGCCTTTATTATTATTATCATTATTATTGTTATTATTATCATAAATCTTTCGAGTAAAGAAGAAGATACATAATGCCCTAGACGTTAGCTTAGGACGAGACCAGAGTACCCGCGGTTTCAGCCCGCCGAGAGAGAGAGAGAGAGAGAGAGAGAGAGAGAGAGAGAGAGAGGGGCGATGCAGGTACCTACCTGTATAAGGCCTACAAGTGTCGCAGGATTTTAAACCTCTACATAAAGGAACCGTTAACCTTCCATAATCATCCTAGGCCTATAAGTCTTGAAAAAGAGGGACTAAAAAAAAAAAAAAAATGGTGGTGGGGGGAGGGGAGAAGGTAGGTAGGCGGCTGAGCCTAGCCCAAAATCCCAGACTCATAGAAAGGTGCGATTAGAATCAAAAGAATGCGCCTACATTATACAGGCTGCCCTTTCTTTTTTTATTCAGTTCTTTAGACTGTTCCTTTTCAGAGTTCAAAAGAACTTTTAAGCACATTCGTACATACTAATAAATAAATAAATGAATATATATTATATATGTGTGTGTGTCCTGTGTGCATGTATATATAATACACATATGTACCTATTCAACAGGACCACAATCGCAACAAATGCTTTAAGGTATATCAAATAACCGCCATTTTGCAAAAGTAACTTTCTTATTCACAGCAAAGGAGGCTATCAGGCCGGCAAGAGTGGGACCAGCCCGGAATAGCATATTTAATTATGCAATTTCAGAAACAGTGATAAATATACATAAACTTTTTAACTCTGGGTGAGGGTAAGATTGTGAATTATTTGCACTGCGAGCATAAATGCATGCTTCGCAATGATGACGTCATGCGGCATACTCTCGTAAAAATAAGTGCGATAACTTACTTTTTACGGGCGAAAAATCCATAAAACTAAAAATGGAAAATATAAAAAATACTCTAAATATTTCGGCAAAGCTCCGTGACGCGGCACGTAACGTGACAGAAACAATCTCCTCGTACGTAACATTTAAATGGCGCAGACGTCACAGACCACGAATTGGCTCAGCCAATGAGGAACAAGCATTAGATGGCCAGGGAGATTTGATCGAGTCAGGAAGTGAAAAAGATCGTAATATAACAACTCTGTTGTTGAGGGACAGAAATTCCTCACAGCATTAAACGGCACAACACAGATTACGTAATACACGCGCACACAATCGCACACGTACACACTTACACACAGGCACGCACATACACGCATACATTAGACATACATATCCAAGTTAAGTATACCTCAGTTTTACCAGACCACTGAGCTGATTAACAGCTCTCCTGGGGATGGCCTAATATATAAATAAATAAATAAATAAATACATATATATATATATATATATATATATATATATATATATATATATATATATATATATATATAATACGTATATAAATACATGTGTATGTATGTGTATATATACACACTGAATAAATAAATGCACATTATATATATATATATATATATATATATATATATATATATATATATATATATATATATATATATATATATTTGGCACAGTCTTTTCTTCATTTGCTTCAAGTGGCAATGCACACGTGCCTTCCACAGTCCTCTGGCAGAACTTCAAATATGCCCAGTGCTTTTTCATTCTTCAGGGGAGGTAAACAAAAGCACTACAGCGTTGCTAAATTTATTCATTCCTATGCCGACAACTGCTTCCGATCGTGTGTGGTCTTTTTCAGGGCTAACCTAGATTCACACTGGAATTGCATTCTAATATGTAGAACTGAAAATAAAATATATATTTATATATATATATATACACACATATATACATATATATATATGTATACATACACACACATATATATACACACATTTTATGTATATACATATACATATACTGTATATATATACATATAAAAAGCGCGAAGAATTCGAGAAGTTAAGAAGGCATTGTGGCTATCAGAATTACATATGTGTCTGGTAAAAGTGACCAGTAGACTCTACACACACACACACACACACACACACACACACACACACACACACACACATATATATATATATATATATAAATACATACATACATACACACACGCACACAAATTTTACGTGTGTGCTTCATAACCCAAGTGTTTAAAGTCAACGATACATTCCTTTACAGAATGGCAAACATCAAAGGCTAAACGAAAATCTCAAAAATACGTCATTTCAAAACAGTTTCCGTGGCGTCCCCTAAGCCATACTGTCAGGGTGAGCGAACTGCTGTTGGTACACCCGACGCGAACTTTGTCCGAAGTCATTCAGATACTGAACAGATAAGATTGGGCGAACAATTGCTCAGACAACCTGAACCTTGTTAGTATGACCGCTTGATTGGCGAGTTGTTTAAAATGAGTTCCTGAGTAACTTTTGGTGTGGGGCCAGTTTTCTTCGTTTCATTCTAATTTCTGCAGGCCATCTTCGGGCCTGGGCTTGGAAATGGCATGAGGTTTGCCCGTCTGTTGGCCTTTACTCTTAAAACGAAAATTGTCAGCCACGTTTTACTGCAGTTTGCTCGCAGACGAGAAAAATAAGGTGTAATTAGAAAGACCTTCAGAAGTCTGAAACTGTAAAGAACAACGTTATCATGCAAGTCATTTCCTTTACTGAACTAGATACTTGATTTGATATCTTACCCTGGCGTCGCTATATTAAGTCCTGAAGATAGTAAGCAAAAAAGAACCCTTGTCTTAACCGATCTGACATTGTAGGTTTAGCCAGTCGGTCATTACTGCTTCAATGATTAACAATTTTCAACGCTCTTTACAGAAACAGTTCCGTAAATTCTTCATAACTGTATTTATCACGACTTTCTTTAATTTAAATTATTCAAAAAAGCAAACTGTCATGTCGATTGAAGAATGTTCGCTTTGAATGAACTCCCTGAACTAAATTAATAAGTTTTTGAGCTCCGCTGCCAATAATAAAGGGAATGAATTGAGCAAAAATTTGTACCTTGCATTTAGCTAGCATGAAGAATCAGGTAAGAAACATTTGTCTCTGAAGATCATACTTCTCCTTAAAGGTGAAACGTCTGGTAAACAACTTCCGCTCTCCTCTTTATTGTGACAAGAAAATCCCATATTCCTCTCAAAGAAAAAAAAAAAAAAACATAAAATACGATTCATTTAAAAAATACAACAAAAATCGATCTCGTCTTCTGACTGGCCATTTCTTGCATCTACGCATTCGTCATTTTCTGAAATTGTGACGGTCTTTCATTCTAGATGGTGAGAATGAGACAATAGATTAATTTTAGAAACGACCATTCACACTTTTACGCAGGTAAACGTTTTAGAAGGCCGTCCGATCTACGTTCAATGGGTGTGCTGGGATGGTTTCAAGGACCTTTTTCGCCGCAGACCCTAAATTGGGGAGAATGAAAGGCTCCCTGAAGAGCTCCAGATGAAGATCATTAGTGGATGGTTCGACCTTTGTTAATATACATACAAGCATAAACATAAGCAGATATATACAGTATGTATATATATATATATATATATATATATATATATATATATATATATATATATATATATATATATATATATATATATATATATATTTGTATATATAACATATATGTAAATAAATAAGTATATATATACATATATATATGTATATACATATACATACATATATAACATGTATATATATACATATACATATATATATTAAAAAAATAACTCTTCATCCCATATACGAATCAAGCATCGCTAAAAGAAATCTTTGATACTTTCATTTAATATTTTAAATAGATTCATTTCAGTGAGGGTATTCACAACGAAGAGAAAAGCGAAAATGGAAAATCTTTTCACAATGTATCGTAAGACATTGCCGACATCAATTCAGACTACTGCTGGCTTAAAAACTACGCAGTTTTAAACCAGGCTGAATGACCTTCTCCAATATTATTCAGAGATACCTTCAATAACAATCAAACAAAGCAACACATATATATAAGAAAATGGCTCAGATATTTAAGACTCCTCGCCAGCAAAAATCGGTAGATAAAACTCTCCGAATGAGTAAAGAACCAAACACAACCTCTCCTCAGGTGACTTTTATCTGTTGCTTATCGGGGCAGGAGGCTGCGACCGGTAACATTCACTTTCACCGACCAACTCCCGGTGGAAGCTGTCAGCCAATGAAATTCGCCGTTCGCATCAAAGACCAGTTGTGATTGGCCTCTGCCGAAAACGATGAATAGTAAAAGGGAGGGGGGTTGGGGGGTGGAAAGGGAGTATTTGATGTACACACGTATACAAGCTGAGTGATATCGTGTGCTATTCAACTTTACACAGATTAAAACAAATCTCTCTCTCTCCTTAAACAAATCTCTCTCTCTCTCTCTCTCTCTCTCTCTCTCTCTCTTATAGTCAAGAATATAGTCCACTCCACCGTCGAAAGACCAGTCTCAAATGCAATAAGAAAGAGAAGGAGGATAAAAGCAAACAAAACGAGAGAATCAAATAATTTTTTTATGAAGACTCGCTACCGCGGTAAACATCAGTGGCCTTTATTTAAAATACTAGTTTTTGACTGAAACATTATCACCAGCTGATTAAAATCGTGATAACAACCAACTCAATCTTTTTATAATGTCTCCTGTCTGTGTCTTTCGGAGCATTTTGTAACCGATTACCCACAGATATTTTGTATATTTTGTATATTTTGTCCACAGATATTTTGTATATTTTGCCCACAGATATTTTGTATATTTTGCCCACAGATATTTTGTATATTTTGTCCACAGATATTTTGTATATTTTGTCCACAGATATTTTGTATATTTTGTCCTCATATATTTTGTATATTTTGTCCACAGATATTTTTGCAAAGAATGATTGAGGTTCGAAATGAGGGACGCTGACAGTAATCCGTGACAAAAATATAAATTAATACATTACAATAGAACTCGTCACAAGCATAAATCGAGCGAGAAAAATACAGCGACTCCACGGAGGTAATAACAGAAGTAATTCAACTACTGGAATGTATTTAATCCCACGACAAATGAGAAATTAACTGGTTCATTGGCTTACATCAACTTGACGTCAAACAACAACGAAATTTCAATCACAAATGATGCTGATGACTATGGCTACCGCCTTTCCAGCTCATTAATTCGGTCAGTCAGTCAAACAAGCAAAATTGTATTTCAAAAGGTAACTGGCCTTGGGTATTTCCATGCATTGTTCCCTTATGGTTAATTTTCTCTCTATGGAGACTACAACATACAGTGTGAATCACATGGCGAACTGTGATAGTGAAGAAGGATCTTTGGGTATACCCTCCTGTTGCAGGTGCAATGCTTTCTGGATTTTATTTTTCATCCGTCCTATTTGGTCGTTTTCAATCTAGCTGTCCAGCTTCTTTAACTTTACCTTGTTCGCATTTTCACACTTCTATTTAACTAATTAATAATAATAATAATAATAATAATAATAATAATAATAATAATAATTAACATGAGTCTTGAAATGGAGAAAGAAATCCACAGTTATGTATGGGCACATAATAATAATAATAATAATAATAATAATAATAATAATAATAATAATAATAATAATAATATGATTCAGACCACTTTGCAGTGCTTGCCTTCAATAACTGCGTTTCTTAATGATCCTCTTTCGACCAATTTGAGAAATTTTGCCTTTTTTACCTAACTCTCAAACAATTCACTTCTTATAAATACGACCACGGCCTACATCGATGCAAACAAGGCTTTACGTGAAAAACGACTAAGAAATCGTGTAATGACAAACACACGTGCACAAAGACACGTAAAACTGCATTATATTCAAACAAATATAATGCAAACAAAAGACACTGTCATCAAAGCTTTATGTTTTATTTTTAATGTATTGTTGACATTTCATTGAATATATTATTCAGCTTCTGATAAAGTACAGTTGTTCACTTATATATCTTTTCATAGCAATTATTTAATTAACAAATTTCCTAAAAGGTTCCGTTTCATTGCGGGTTTAGATATTACCACAAAATTTCATTTAAATGATATTTTGATTCTGACCCGTGAAAGGTTTATATTGAAGGAGTCATAATCATACCTTGTTGAACATGTTCACTGCTTGACTCTAAGTCAGTTTTACAACGGAGGCACATATACTGTTCATTTTAGAAATATAATTTTAAACCACCCTTTTCCTTTCTTACCATGAAGCATGAAAATGCAAAATCATTCTCGTTATTTGTAAGAAGTTGAGTTTTACTATTTTTCTTTTTTTTATGAAACATTTGTCCGTTGAATCAAATAAGAAACAGCAGTGAACGCCGAGACGAAGTTCAGGTTAGAATTTATAAATTTCCGCGATGTATAATTTGAAGGAATGTTTCATTTAAGATCAATGGAAGTGAAATAAAATTCTGTTGTAAAAAAAAACACATGTACAACATCACGAAACTTTTTTATAGATATGCTGTCAGTGGCGCTGCACTAATTAACATACAACTAAAGTAACTGTCCTTATCTATTCCGGACAACTTGAAATAAGGTCGTTAGCAATTTTAGATAATTCAGACAATTATAATTTCCCTTGAATAATCTCCGTCTTCTACATATGAACAGCTCCTTCGAGCATCGCCGCTCAAGATGTGTGGGTAACTTGGCTGCTTCAGCAGGATCGAATATCATTGTTGCCTTTTTCCAAAACCAGCGGCCATCATTCTTTGGAGTGTAAGCCCAGGAAATATCCGTGGGGATATGTAGTTTCCATGGGCTGTCCAATCATCTTCTTAAGCAGAACCACTTTCTTCAGTGACAAGGTAAAAGACAACCCTTAAATTTGAACACGAATTGCCAATATAACAGACGCTTTTTCTGGAAGTGGAATTTCTAAATCTACTTATGGCAAAAGTTTCCTGGTCTAATGTTTATATACCTCTTCAAGAAACTGTTATGTTACTTTTCTGAACATAGTTTTTCAAGCGATATTCTTATAAATTCTTCATGAGATATTATGCCCATCAAAATAAATTCTTCATGAGATATTATGCCCATCAAAACTTTGGTTCCAAATTCACCGCAATTAAGACTCATTATGCAAACTGTCTCCATCTATTTCTTTGTCTTTTGTAAAAGAATGGTTAATTAATTTTCATTCTCGCCAGTCTTTGCAAGAAATCGGAGACCAAGTTACAAGAAACGTGTAAAAAAAACTCTCCATAATCCAGTCAACTTTCTCTGCAGTAATCAACCCCAGCGCATATGCCACTTGAACTCCTTGTTTATGCCCGATGCGGGATATTTGCAACTGTTAATGTGACGTTGCTTGTGATTCGAAAGATCACGGTTTTTCCATAATGACAAATATTCCACGATCAGTGAATCAGATCTGTATGAGTACAGATTTATAAAATTTAGTGAAACCGTCAACAGCTCGCCCCATATCATTCTTATTAAGAGTAAACAGTGATAACATCGTTGGAAAAGTTGATGCAGGTAATGTAAACCCGTCGCACCCACTCAGCCTCAAAATGATCACAATGTTTGTTTTGAAAAAGAATTCTTGTTTGGGGGATTCATTTACAAGGTGGGGTATAGTCTCTCTTTTTTTATCATAAAGTACGTCGATATGGAAATCGGTGATGTAGTTAGCAACTGGTACGAAAGGATGTCTTCCTTGCAAGGAGTATCCAGCTAAAATAATCAAGATCTTCAATTCTGAATGCTGTCAAGACACTGCTTGTCACAGTCACATCCAAACCAGCTGCTAATTACCAAATAAAAGTCGCCTCACAGGATCGAACTCCACGTGATGAATATTGCCGTACGTCCTTCTTGCAAGCGATCACTTCGAACCAAAAGCGAAATACCCTTAAATAGTCACACAAAAACAGTCCCCCAACCTCCTCGAAATAATGGATATTCATGGACCAGTTTCCAAACGGGGGAAAAAAGAGGCAGAAGAAAGTACCGTAAGTTCTCCGGCCTGGTTTCTTTTTTTTTTTTTTTTTTTTTTTTGGCCCTTTTTTAAGCAACTGGATAAATGTGAAAACAATCTTTAAAGGGGTGAAATTAAAAATTGGGGGAAAGTAGTTATTTCGATCCAAACGGCATCAAATCAAGACCAACGTTGAGATTGATGTTGTGGAGTTTCATTAAGAATTGAGGACTAATAATGATTCTATTCTAATCGAGCTGCGTAAGTTGCGAATTGACTATGAGACAAGGATGAGAAGGAGAAAATAATCTATAATAAAATAAGCTTTTTGTTTTCAGTTAAGAATTGATGTTAGTTTGATTTAACTTTGTAGACTTCTGAAATTTACTCCCAAGAAAGATTTCTTTCCGATACGATGATGATCTGGTTATTATGGTGACAATAAACAAAACTCACAAGTCATTTCCATCCTTCGATAATCTGTGTTAAGAAAATGTTGCTTTGAAGTGTTGATGCTGTAAAAAAAAAATCATTGCCAGACACCTACAGCCCCAAATGGCGAATTTACAAAGAACCAAAACGTTTTACATTTTGACACTTAAAAATGTCCCTACAGAATTGATTCCCTTTATTCATTTTCTATATTTATTTCATCTCCGGGTTTTTCCCATCAGAAGGCGTTGGTTCCTTTCCGGATGTCATCCCTCGCTTGCCCCATAGATTTCAAGGGGCTAACAAGACGATGGCATCTAGCTATTATTGGTCACCCTTCCATGTACTGACCCGACCCAACGCTGGATGACCAGTATGCTTTGCGTGGATTGCCGTAGTTGTACAAAAAAGTGTTTTGCAGCGTAGTGTTCTATAATCTGTATGGCTTAGTCCTTAACAATACCTTCTCATCAGCGAAAGACCCAAGATCGATCCCAGGAAGGGTAGATGAGGACATCTAAGCATTCTACCAATGTTAACCCGAGCAGTAAACTTGTACCTGGAAGCTGGTCGATCATGGTGAGTCCAAAAATACTTGCATACGGGTAATACACACACACACACACACACACACACACACACACACACACACATATATATATATATATATATATATATATATATATATATATATATATATATATATATATATATATATAATGAGGCTTCTATTTCCAATTATTAAAAAAAATGACGGCAGTGAATAAGCAGCCATACGCTGAATACTACAGTATAAAAAGTGCTCTTACAACCATATAAACTTTAAAAACCACAGCAAAAGCAAACAGTCCGGAGGAGATTGTTACTTTCGTTATTGTCAAGTCAAACTTTAACAGTTATATATAATCTCCGAAAACGTACATTTTCTACTTAAATCAAAGGCACTTATTAAATACGTTTTGCCGACGTAGAGTGAAATCGATATTAATTGATATTTTTTGGTTAATATTTGTGAATACGAACTACTCATGCGTGTGTAAGACACAAAAATTCATTTATACATATAAACACATACATGCATACAAACACAAACACACACACATATATATACACTGTAAATATATATTATATTTTAAAGTTAAAGTCCTCTTCGGCCTCATAGGGCAGGCGCTGATCTCCTGCTTCTTAGGCCGACAGCCAATGGGGGACGTCTCCCAATGCCTATTTGTACATGTATACAAAAAAAACAAACACACACATATGTATGTATATATATATATATATATATATATATATATATATATATATATATAAATATATATATATATATATATATATATATATATATATATATATATATATATATATATATGTATATATATATATATATATATATATATATATATATATATATATATATATATATATATATATATATATATATATCTGCATTGTCATAGACTGTTAGAGCATTAGTAGGACGTAAAGAGTCGAGAACTCTCTCGCCACGATATGACACTGTTCAGCAAACACGCTGGAGAGAAGAGCAATATTCTCGGATCGATTAACACACCCCCTTCATTCAGGGGGTATTCTCCATCTGACATTCTTACGCAATCAATGAAGCTTACTGTGCGTACGAATCCTCACGACAGCTTGTGATAAATGGCAACTGCGGAAGGAAGGCCGGCAATGACAACACCTATAATAATAATAATAATAATAATAATAATAATAATAATAATAATAATAATAATAATAATAATGATTATCATTATTATTATTATTGTACTACACCAGGATAATTATACAGAGACAGCACAATAAAAATAATTATGATAATATTTTCACTTTAGACAAAGGTACCGAAATGTTTATTTTCTATTTTCTTTTTTCCATCCGGCGTCGAAGACCATAATATTAGCGGTGCCACATTTGGCAGAAATTAATGTCAGCCGATCAGTCAATCATATTTTTTCCCATTATGTAGAGATATAACGTCAAAAATTCCTTCCGTCACGAAAAAAAGATAATGTGGAGAAATATGTGCAATGTATCGGATATTTGTTGTTGATGGTGTTAGGCTACGGTTTTTACGAGGCCGAATAAAAACCGAAAATTAATTCCTTGTTCAAGAACTACCCCGTTGAACATTTTCTTCTTGCTAAGAGTTTTAGAACTGAATTACATATAGAACTTAGGACAAAGGCTAAGCACTGGGACCTATGAGGTCATTCAGCGTTGAAACAGATTGACAGAAAAAGGTTTGAAAAGTGTAACAGGAGGAAAACCTCTCAGTTACACTATGAATCAATTGTTAGGTGAGGGTGGAAAGTAACACGGAAGAAAGGGAATATGAAAGGAGGTACAGTAAAAGGAACGTAAGGGGTTGCAGCTAGACGCCGAATGCACGCTGCAGAAAACCTTAAGTAATGCCTACAGTGCACCACACGAGGTGCACTGACGGCAATAACCCCCTACGGGGGCTCGGAGTTTTATGTCGGCTGCAACTAAAATGTGGAATAGTTTGCCTAGTGGGGCTGTGGAGTCTTCTGACCTCCAAATGTTTAAGCGAGGAGCGATTCCATTCCTACTTTCCGCTGACGTCTACTGAATTCAAGTGTATCGGTTTATTTTCTGCTCCCTCGTATTTGTTCATTTATCATCTTCTCCTATAACTTGTCGCTCTCTGCAGGTTGATTTGCTTTGGAGCCCTCTTGGGTTAATAGTCTGTTGTCTCTTTCTGTCTCTGTCTGTAAGAGTTTTCAGCCGAAGATTTAAAGAAAGAAAGGAAGAAAATAAAGACATGCATGCGCGCCACGGCTGTTAAGATGAAACTAAGCTGAGGTTCTTTGTTTAAGCGACTGCAGTGGAATGACGTATCGAAAATAAATGATCATAATTTTCCGTACGAAAAGACCAGGAAAAAAATCTTACCTGCTACTGATGGATTCTTTCCGTAGACTTCAGAGTACACAGACATCTCACGACGGTTTCCTGGGCTCTTTTAATCACCTGAACACTGCCACTCATTTGGCAAACACAATTCAATATGTCAAAAATAAAAAGGAAAAAAAAAATTTCACACCGAAAAGGTTTTGAGGTCTTCAAGTGGCAAAATTGAATTTGCTATGGGAGATGCTCCAGAAGACTGGACACGTAAACCACTAAGTTTGAAAGTATTATCGCAATCAGAGATCACCAATATTGCACTGGGACGCAGGTTGCATTACGAGGCTGATAATTTGCAAGGACGATTTGAAAAAAGTTGCATCGTTTCTTCATGAAACACGGCCATCACCTTTTACTTTACAAGTTCCTTTCTCGTAAGCTTTCTTCTTCTTGTCCTGTTTTTGAAGGGACAAACCCCGGAATACAAGGGATTGTTACCTGCACAATCGACGCCAGAGAAACTGAAGGCAGGTTCTCTGGAATACAGCTCGCTCGTTCCATCGGGAATCACGAGTACCTTTGCTTTACGTAATCGGCTCCCGGAGTCTCTGTCACAACACCAAGAAGCCACAGAACGCAAGGGAAGGCCGTAAGGTTCGTGCCCATGTTCCGCCGAGGTGCATCGTGGAAGAGATGAATGTAAACAGACATATGCCTCAACTCTTTCCCGTAATTCGAAGGACTTTCTTGCTCGGAGAATCTCGTCCGAGCAATACGGCCCAATGCGAAGTGCGCCCGGCAGAAAGCGAAAGAGTCCGTACGGACACGGGACACAAGGAGCGAAGTCGCCCAACAGTGTCTCCCTGAACCTCCTCGTTCAGGTCTGATACCCTACAAGTGTTCCATTGTCGACTAAAGCTCGCGAGTCAACAAACATCTTTTCCTAAATTCTTTGATATCGAAGAGCAGAGCTATAATGCGCCTCTCACCCTATCGATTCTTAGGGAACTGCCAAGGACTCTAGAGTGCACAGTACGCCGGTGACGGCGATGCCACCGTCATTTTGGGCACCTGCCCCTCGCCAGTTGTGGTACTTGTCCTCCAAAATGAAAAAAATGAAAGTCATTTCTTGCATGTGGAAGGGGCTGAATTCCAGGAGTCATCGGGAATGTGCATGCCTTTCCCCTTTTGTGGAATACCTAGGAGAGTGTATTGAAGTCATACTACTACTAATTCTACTACTACTGCTGCTCTTAATACTACGACTATCAAGGGCCCTTAGAGCGTCTGTGATAAAGGTGCGCGTGGATACACTCATGTATTCGAATTGAGACACTACACACAGACAGGGCCAAATCAGAGTTCACTAAAATGTATTGGAAAAATTAGAATTACCTTTATCCAAGGAGCTATTTTTCTTGAATACTGCATCGTTACTCACAGTTCAGTCATGCGTACGAATTCATTCATTACGTACAGACAGGGCCAAAACATTCAATAAATAAATGGAAAAAAAAAACACAAAAATTTATAATTACTTATATCTAAGGAGCCATTTTTCTTGATACTGAGAACACATAAATGCAATAAGACGTAGCCCATGATATTAGTAATAAGAAAATAAATCTTACGCAAAATTATACATGAAAAGTTGAAATAAAAGAAAAAAAAAACAAGGTTGTTTGAGAGCATGTATACTGTAGGTATATTAAAAGATTCATAATCCCGTAACTACAAGGATACGTTTACCCAGGCACACAGAATTATATAAAGATACATCCGTACGTACAAACTCACATACGTGCCCATATAAGCACATACAAAGATGACAAGGCGGTTTAAATACATGGAAATGAAAATCAAAAGATTCGAATGGCTTAAAGACGAGTAGAGCTGCTTTCTTGACATCACAGACTTAATATATGCAGCACATTCAGACTGGAAACGTGTTTTGTTGATATTGCTACCATCGTTTACGTAAAAATACTCATAGTAACATGAGTCTTAAAATGGAGAAACAAATCCATTTTAAACATATTTGTACAAATACATTTAAAAACATATTTCTACAGATACATAACTGTGGGTTCGTTTCTCCATTTACGACAAACGACATTAATAGGAGGCTGAAATAAGTAAAAGCAAAATATGCAGAAAATGATCTAAGTAGAACTACAGCTTTATGACGTGCAAATTAAAATGAAAAAACGTTTGAAATCCTTTCATAATACGCCACATACCACAGCGTAACATGCTGCATGTGTAAAATAATGGAGGTGATCACAATAAAGATATAAAATCTTATTTTCCTCGTACATAGACAAGTGTTTCGAACAGTAAATTATCAGTGATTGACGGCTCTTCCACGTTTTAAAAACTTTTTATCTATTTCAGGAGAGACGTGACGGGAGAAGGAAATAAAAAAAGGATAGAGTTCGTCTTATGTAAACAGTAGTAAGAACAACAATAACAACAATAACGGCTACACAAACAATAATAATAATAATAATAATAATAATAATAATAATAATAATAATAATAATAATAATAATAATAATGAAGATGAAAAAATTCAAAACTTAAAAAGATGAATTAAGGAGTGACGGAGTTTCTCGCAAGTGTCGTCAAACCAACTTGTTGGGGAAAACAAGGAAATGGATTGGGAAATCTAAAAGAAAAGACAAAAAAAGCGGAAATTCTACGCAGGGAGCAAATAATGGACTTAATGGAAGCGATATTATGGAGATCAAAGTAAACGCGACGAGTGAAAATACGATAAATTCAAAGGAATTAAAAATTACCATAGTAAAAATGGAGAAAAAAAAATTTCGAAGGGACGAGTGTGACGCAATGACATTGTCATGTCTGCAATCAAAATGCACACGTATGCACACGCACAGAGAGACGACGCACACGGAAGCACACACATAAGCAATGAGAGAGAGAGAGAGAGAGACAGAGAGAGAGAGAGGTAAAAGGTGAAAGGTAGGTCTTTTACTACGGGATCCAGGAGTGTGAGAGTGGTTTGGATGGGTAACTGGTACTGGGAGGAGAGGGGTGGGGGTGAGGGTGGGGTGAGAGGGGGGAAGGGGGAGGGGGGTTGGTATGCTGGAAGTCAGGCCGTGCCGCTGGAAGGTTGGACACATGCAAGCATAAGTGCGTGTTCAGGCACACAAGCGTGAGTAGATGGCTCCCAAAAGGGAAGCTCAAACGGGGCGCAAGCCAGCCAACCAGCGAGGCAGAAGGAGGAGAAGGAACTGCAAAAGCAGCAACAGCTGCAACTAAGCTAAAAGCAGCCGAAGCAGCAGAGATCCCTTAGTAAGGCTTCGCTCCTTTTTTAGCAGCCCATGCGGTGGAGGGAAAGAAGGGAGGGGAGGGGGAGGAGGGGTGGCTGAGACAAAAATAACCATTTTATCATGATTTCCAAGAAGGTTGCCATTCCTCCGGTCGCCTCTAAGTTTGCTGACATCAGCTCTTTTGCTCTTCCTAAGAAGCTGGAGCGTTTGGACGCTTGTGATAGAGAAAACGACAAAACAACGATCGCTGTTTTAATCGCTGCTCTACGAGGGTGAAAACACAGTGCAAGAGAGATTCTACCTTTCCACTGGATGTTAAAATGGCAAAACGGACCGATGACTAGGAATAGCCCTTGTGTTACCTTGTAGCCACGACGCATCAGCAAGAAAAAGAGCATCGTCAGCAGAAAAGGCGCAACGACAGTGCAAACCAGTATTTGCTTGCTTCGCACAAACTGCATATATTCGTGGCCGAAAGCATGTGACTCTGGTTAACTTTCCATTTTTTCATTATGGTGCGAAGAAGGAAAAGCAAGGCTCTTTTCTGCATTTTTAAATTTTTCTCTCTTAGGCTTTCGTTTGCAAATTATTATTGTTATTATTATTATTATTATTATTATTATTATTATTATTATTATTATTATTATAAGCAGCTTAGCGAAGACACTGTTTCAATGAAAATTAATCACCGGAAAGTTTAAGGAGGTGGATAGCTAAATTGGATAAGACCAGAAGGAACAAAGGAAAAGTAGAAGACATAAAGCGACGCAGCACAGGCGGCGAGGAAGGCACACTGTAAGCAGTGCCCCAACAGGGGCCCTGTTACAAAGAAGAAAGACAATGGCAGTTCCTTCCGTTTTTTCTGATAGGCCTAGTTCAGGAGTTATACCTCTCTTGTCTACAATATACATACACTGCACATTTACTATCTATCACATCTGCTGTTACCCATTTGTAGATGGGTTGACTGGTGGCTAGTAGGCCGAGGGCGATCCACGGCCCTAGCAAGCATGAGCTGAGTGCTGAAACACTCAAGTTGCAATGAGGTTATTGGTCACATGCCATTCACCTTACGTCACCAACATCCCAGTCGACTAACCACCAGGTACTCAAAAAAGAATTTATCATTAACGAGAGCTTCAGATTTCAAATAAAGTTTTCTTGACTTTGTCATTTTTTTACGTTAATTCTCTCTCTCTCTCTCTCTCTCTCTCTCTCTCTCTCTCTCTCTCTCGTTTAACAATGGGCACCAAAACTTAGGGGCACCAAACTTAACAAGGGGCACCAAGACTTAACAAGGGGCACCAAACTTAAGTCTCAAAAACTTAATCGGTAAAGACGACGTCAGCTACCCAAAACAATTTCTCTCTCTCTCTCTCTCTCTCTCTCTCTCTCTCTCTCTCTCTCTCTCTCAAATTCAGCATCAAAGGAAGGCAGACTCTTCCAAAGGAAGACCACAACGCAAACAGCGTTCCGAAGACTCCAACACCCAATTCTTTCAGTCAGTGGTCTTCCCTCAGAAGCGATCTCCCAGCCACAGGCGATCTCGAAAAAGCTCTTGAAAGCTCATCAAGGCGATCCCAAAAGGACGTCGCAGTTGGAAGTGTTGGTAATGGTGCCAACATCGTCAGAACCTTTTAAGAGACTGAGTAAATCACCAGCGCATTTTTTCATGTTTTGTTTATTTCATTGAGTTTTGTTCTTAAAGAGGTTCTGTGGTTTGGTCGTAGTGATTCCCATTCAGGTGCTTTGAAAATCAGCGGATTTTAGGGGAGAGAGAGAGAGAGAGAGAGAGAGAGAGAGAGAGAGAGAGAGAGAGAGAGAGAGAGAGTAAAATGGTGGAATTTTCAATTACAGGCAAATAATTAGATTGTGAATACCATTCTCTCTCTCTCTCTCTCTCTCTCTCTCTCTCTCTCTCTCTCTCTCTCTCTCTCTCTATCCCGTGATGAGGGACCAAACTTGGAGTATCAGAAAATTAATTATCAAAGGGAATATCAGATACCCAACCAATGTTTTTCGACTTGGAAATCTTGTTATCTCTGCTTATTCTCTCTCTCTCTCTCTCTCTCTCTCTCTCTCAGGCCAACACAAAAACATTCATAATCAACGCTCATAATCTACAGATGTATACATCAAGATAATAACGGGCAGAAGCACAATAAAAATAAAAAGTGAAAACCGGCTTAAAGGAATTTAGAACACGCCTTAATAAGGTAATAGGAGGGCAAAAAAACTGGCATGACCGATGTTATTACTTCTAAAATAAAAATAAAACATTAAAAATATACGTAAACAACTTTAATCCCCTCCAGATAAAATAAAAAAAATGTAAAAAAATATAGAAACTCAGTTAGAAAAACAAGCAAAGCTAAAACTGGCATTTGCAATAAGTGGCAGGATATATTTACGTCACGCCTCGCAGTATCTATATAGGTCACGTCGGGATAATTAGAAAAACACTTTCACTTCTTTCTTTTGAATTCAGGGACGAAAAAAAAAGGGGGGGTGGGGGTTAGGGAGAGGGGGGGGGACGGATTACATACATACAGGACTTTAACTGAGGAAAGTAAAAAAAAAAAGACATTTGCGCAAACAACTTTCTTTTCCTCCTTCCATACAGAACGTAATGTTTATCCGTATGTTTATTTTGCGTGTGTGTAACAGAAGGACGGCATCACGGCAGACCTCTGGACACGTGCGTAATGTCTCTAGGATTAGGAGAATACGGTAATTTTTACCGAGATTTAAAAAAATATATAATGTAGAAACTAGCTTAAGCATCTCGACCATTCATGAATTCCAAGGCCTTCATTCATGGCTCCATTTCACGCGTTCATTCATAACTCCGAGGTGCTCGTCAGAGTTTCCTGAAGTATCTTCGCTCGCAATTATTCGCACTGTTAATCCGAGGCACATTCTGCGGTTCGGTCTTCAAGTGCTTTTGCCTTATGAATTTGATCGGCTTCTCTTAGAGTCTGGAGGGGAAAAGAGATCTTCTACTAAGAGTATGGCACTCTTTTGGACACTTTCTTCAAATAGAGCTGCTTCACTAGCAATTATAAGGGAGCAGTTAACCTAAGGCGTTTTAGAGAGAGAGAGAGAGAGAGAGAGAGAGAGAGAGAGAGAGAGAGAGAGAGAGAGAGAGAGAGAGAGCATCTTTTAAAAGGGGGAAAAATAATTTATTGAGAGAGCGGGAGAAAGCACCTTTTAAAAATGGAAAGATAATGTGCTGAGAGAGAGAGAGAGAGAGAGAGAGAGAGACTTTTAAAAAGGGGAGAAAAATTTACTGAGAGCGAGAGAAAGCATCTTTTAAAAACTGAAAAAATAATGTACTGAGAGAGAGAGAGAGAGAGAGAGAGAGAGAGAGAGAGAGAGAGAGAGAGAGAGACTTTTAAAATGGGGAGAAAAATTTACTGAGAGAGAGAAAGTATTTTAAAAAATGAAAAAAATAATGCATTGAGAGAGAGAGAGAGAGAGAGAGAGAGAGAGAGAGAGAGAGAGAGAGAGAGACAGAGAGAGAGAGAGAGAGAGAGAGACTTTTAAAAAGGGGAGAAAAATTTACTGAGAGAAAAAATAATGTATTGAGAGAGAGAGAGAGAGAGAGAGAGAGAGAGAGAGAGAGAGAGAGAGAGAGAATTCCATTCAATAGAATTCAACAGAAATCAATCGGACCAGTGCCCTTTTCGCTGTCTTGATAAGGGCAGAATGTATTCTAGAGCCCGACTAAATCCACCAAATAACTACCAAAACTTAAACCACCCAGGTAAAAAGTAGGCCGGATATCCCATCGCTCAATCCCGTGACATAAGAGGGATTTAAGCAGAGGTGGCGCGAATCTAGGACACCCCCCCCAAAAAAAAAACGGGGTAAAATGAATGGCAATATACTTTGACAAATATGCATTACGCAGTAATGCTCTTTTTTTTTTATTAGGTTTATCCGCACAACAGTGATGTGCATTTATGTGCATGCAACCAAGAGCGAGAGTGGAGTTATTGTGAAGTTGTATGTGGAATAAATTCTGTAATTCCTGGATTACATAATATTTTCGGTTAACTTTTTTTACAGAAATTAATCTTATGCAGTATTCGAAATAATAATAAAAAAAAAGTGTTTTATCAGCATTCTTTATCCTTCATATCAATAAAAGGATTTAAATCGTGTAAATAAACCGTGTTGTCTTCCTATCAGGACATCAACATTTTGACTTCCACATTGCGGGTATGCACTGCAATCATCAACATCTTTGTTGATGACATTATCAAGAGAAATCATATTGTTTTAATATTTTATCAATGTTATGAAAGGCTTAATGTGCAATGACTCCTAGCAAGATGCCTTAATTAGATACATCTTACATCTATATATATGACAATGGATGTTTGTATGTATGTATGTGTGTCATACCTAATTTCGGTATACAGTACATATAACTTACTATCTGAAAAAGAATACTGTGGGGGTAAGGCATCAATGGCACCTGAAGTGGGTGGGGGTTGGGAAGAAGGGAGAGAGAGGAGATCAGAGAGAGAGAGAGAGAGAGAGAGAGAGAGAGAGAGAGAGAGAGAGAGAGAGAGAGAGTTTATCGGTTGTCACTCAGAGTTATGCCAGGCAGCACTGGGTTGAGTCAGCTAATATATATATATGTATATATATATATATATATATATATACATATATATATATATATATATATATATATATATATATATATATATATATATATATATATATATATATATACACACACACACATATATGTATAAGTAATCAACACGCAATCACGTATGCAATAGAGATAAATTTCTGATTCACTTCGCGATCGAACCCAGGGCTTCCAATTGAAAGGCAAAGGCGCCACCAACTTTGTGGTTTAGTTGGTGGCGCCCTTGTCTTTCAATTGAAAGACCTGGCCTCGGTCCCGACGTGTCAGAAATGTATATATAATGTATGTATATATATATGCGAGTATATATATATAAATGTATATATATAATACATAAATTTGGAAACTGTCATTATTGCTTATCTATATAAAAATGATGCCACAGTGCATTAGTTAGAATAAGGAAATAACCCACTGTGTACAAAAGACTACAAAACAACGGTTACAGTTTATACAGTACAGTGCTGTAGCCGTTCTTAAGAGATGCTGTTGAACACCAGAGTGAGATTAATCTATTCCGCAAGATCACCTTAGTGGGACTGAAGGCTATGATGCTAGCAACCTCATCCCAATAAGCCACGCTGTTAATATTTCAACGAACCTTTGGAATTCCGACATAAGCAAAATGATTGCAGTCGAGACATGAGAGATCCCGTGACCTACTGTGAGGGCGTGGGCATGAGTCCAGCAACTTCATCCCATAATTACATGTTAGTAAGGTTGGATCCGACCTTGGCAGCTCGGTACAAGTTTCAGGTCACAATGAGACCAGAGAATATTTACAGAGCTTGTTCCATTTCTAGAAGTAAATAGGGCGTATTTATCTCAGGGCACCTTGATCGTTTTTTGGACTTTTTCGTTTGTCTTACATACGCTTATTATGTTGGCTTTGATGACCTCTCATATTGTGACGCCAGTTAGATAAGGTACGCAGTTCTTAATCCGTTTGGCAAATGAATTGCTTCAAACGAATATCGGTAAGTTTTAAAGTTGAAACACAGTGTAGTGTTGAGAGAGAGAGAGAGAGAGAGAGAGAGAGAGAGAGAGAGAGAGAGAATATCTCTTGAGTAGTTCCGCATCAAGACCCTCGCATTCTTAATTATGATTTAATGTATTCATTGCTTACGTCAGCATTTTGCCTTTCTGTCCTCTGCATATGTACGTCCGCCTACTTTACTTAGTTCTGGAGCACTGTAATCTTAATATTTAAAATAAGTAACTATGAGAGATGATGATTTAACAAAGGTCAAGGTCAAGGTAAAAGTTTCACTGAGAGATCAGAAGTCAAATAGGAATTTGCCACTTCCAGAAGCAATGTATCTCACAAAGACTCTCTCTCTCTCTCTCTCTCTCTCTCTCTCTCTGAGTTCTAATATTGTAAATGGCTTCTCAGACATCAACCAAGGATATGTTTTCTTTCAAAATATTTTTTTTTTTTTACATTTTTCGAAATCCCCTACAACATTTATTTATTGCTTGCTTGACATTTTCCTCCTCTTACGGAACGTGGGCTCCGGTACAATACGTGTATGACAACTGAAATGAACAGCGGCCAAATGGAAAGCAGGCGGTTTAATTTTATGGTCTTTTAACGGCTCGTCATCTGCGCAAATATTCACTTTGTCTCCGGCGATAATGATCGCTTTTCAGGAACACAACGTCACGTAATCATGTGAAAAGTAACATTTATTGCTGCGCCTCTGGAGATTGTCCTCCAGGGAATTTGCGGTAAAGCGCCAATGAAGGTAACTCGTTCCAAGTAAAACGATCACTGCCTAACGTAATGCTGTAAAAGCATATATATGTGTGTGTGTGTGTGTGTGTATGTATATATATATATATATATATATATATATGTATGTATGTATGTATAAATAAATAAATAAAAAATATATATATATATATATATATATATATATATATATATATATATATATATATATATAAATTAAACTTGGACAAGTCTTTTGGTAAACAGAAATTCACATCATAAAAGCTCTCTTGTAAAACACCACAATGAAATCTCTCTCTCTCTCTCTCTCTCTCTCTCTCTCTCTCTCTCTCTCTCTCTCTCTCTCTCTCTCCTCTCTCCCCCCTAAAAACAAAGTGATGTTTCTGATCCGGAGCAGTTCAAGAAACTTTCACACTTCGTTTTGTCCCTCGACAAACACACATTCCGAGACAATCCGTTTGCAACGCCCTCTGCACATGTGGATATCACCAAACAAAAAAGAGAGAAAAAGATAGAAGAGACACTGAGAATAAAAGAATTTCATGGTCTTTAAATGACTCTAAGATATTTCTTTGCTTTTTTTCTCTCTCTCTCTCTCCCCTGGCCGATGATGCAGGCGACTTGACTCTCGTGGGAGAAGCGAAGGCAAATTCACTTTGTTCGCGACAAATCCCTGAATATCATTTTGTCATTTTTAATTGCCATATTTTGCAGCATACGATGAGCGGGATGATGATAGTTCTTACGGAAAAAAAGCATCAATTGTAAGTAGACAATGTACGACGTCTTTGAAGTGGCCTTCTCTGCGTTCCTTGATGCCTTTCGAATCTCGCGTTCCTTTCACCAGTCGCCTTCAAAGGGAAAGCTCGATATCTTCCTGTCCTTTCTATAGGTCGTTAACTTTCTCGGAATTTGACCGAGATTTCCAAATAAAATCAGTAAAACGGGACATTTTTTTTGCTGGACACTTCTGCGAGAGAATCCAACGGTAGGCTACATTTCAGCATAATGTATTTCACTGAGGTGGATTTTTTTTTTTCGATTCGGTTATCTCTTTGATACGGATATGAAAAGTTGATAATTGTCAAAAAAACAATATTTGTGCACGCGCAGTAAATACAAACATTTATTTAACTGTATAAAAAACAGCATACATACACACATTATATGTATATAATTTATATATATACACACATATATAATATGTGTGTATGTATACATATGCACAGAAACTGAAAGTGTGGTCGCTTGAAAATTCGGAAAACTGGCTTCAGCATAAAAAAAAAAAAAAAAAACTGCCGCTGAAAATGTATTATGCAGTCACATGATTGACTGAAAGATATGGAGGCTGTAGCTACGTGTTTGGCTGAGGTTACTGACCGAGTACTCAGGGAATAAAGCGCCAATGTCATTCAAACGCGAATAAGATATCGGATAACGAGAGAGAGAGAGAGAGAGAGAGAGAGAGAGAGAGAGAGAGAGAGAGAGAGAGAGAGAGAGAGAGAGAAACTCAGCCTTTGTAGAACCTTCATACACAATAAATGTCACAAGTAAAATGAGTGCATAAAACCTTGTTCATCCATAAAGTCACATTAATCTTGAAGGTCAATAAATAACTGATTACGATTTATAACCTTTGTGTCGAAACTGTCGACTGAACATTGCAATTTGGTTATGGATACTGGCGTTAGACTCTCTGTCATTATCTATTTTCATCACTGTTATCCTCTCACAGAACAGAACACAGAATTTAGACCAAATGCCAAGCACTGGGACCTATGAGGTCATTCAGCGCTGAAACGGAAACTGACAGCAGAAAGGTCTGAAAGGTGTAACAGGAGGAAAACCTCAAAGCAGTTGCACTACGAATCAATTGTTAGGAGAGGGTGGAGAGTCAGATGGAAGCAAGAGAATATGAACGCAGTATAGTCAAAGGAATGAGAGGGGTTGCAGCTAGGGGCCGAAGGGACGCCGCAGAGAACCTTGAGTAATGTCTACAGTCCTCCTACGGGGACTATTATCTTCTCATTGCTCTGAGACGTGAAGCCACGTCTCCTCAATGTCAGTGAAGCATGAAGTTACTCAGCGGACACGAATGTTTCTGAATTAATTTGTAATTCATTTAAAAGCGAATTGCAGGTCAGGAAAATTGTGCTTAGTGAAGGCCTTTCCTCTCCTTTTCATTTTTAAGATGAGGTGAGACGAAGTGTTTCACGTTCATTTTCATTCATGTCTAATTTATTCTTTTGCATAATCTTTTTCAGTAATTTTTCCCCCCATTCGTTTACAAAAGGTAATTCTTTTAAGTGGTTCTTTTTCATATTCTTTTCACAGGAGGTATATATATTTTTTTTTTTTAGCGATTCTTTTCCATACTCTTTGATGAATGAAAATGTCTTCAGTGAGTCTTTTTATCAAATTCTTTTGATCAACGAGGATTTTTTTTTTTAGAGAGATTTTTCATTCCTATTCTTCTGACAGATGATTTTTTCCAGTAATTCTCTTCCTAGTCCTTTGACAAACTATTTTTCAGCGATTCTTTTTCCTGTTCACTTAACAAAAGACAACATTTTTATTTAATCTTTTTCACATTCTTTTTGACAAATGGCTTTTTTCCCACCATGAATGAAATGTCTTTGAAATTCGCATTTTTAATGTAAAGAACACTAACTTGAAACCTCCAAATAAACCTCCCCCGCTTTTCCTCCCACCAACGCCCCCTCCCCCCCACACATACAAGATTTCACATTAAACTTTGCCATCTATAATGAAAAAACTAAAGTCGCCTAATTTACACTGATGAGACTTCATCAATCACGTGGTCCACACCGTTTTCCAAGTAGGCCTACTCTGTTTAGGTGTTTTGTTTGGAAAAGATTAAACTCTTCGTTTCATCTTGCATGCAATTCCTAGATGTGTCTTTGTCTATATTTTCTTCGTAATAATTAATGCACTTCTTATAGTTTTGTCAAACCTTGATTTTCTTCTTTAGATTCAAGGATTCACAGCAATAATCTTATTGGGTTTTTATTAATCATAAAATAATCCTTGCTTGTAGCTTATTTCGTTTCAAGTAATGTAATGTGAATTTCTTAAGTGGAAAATATTATAAGCGCTTTGTAATAAGAAATCCCGCTTACTTAAGAGAACCACAGTCGTCATATTTCACCCACGAGGAATCACCTCCAATCCGTCAGTCTTAATTAATCCAGGGAGGAAAATCCTCTCTCCCTAGAGCACAGACGGGCAACCTAATGTAGCCCTTTTCTTGCCCAGATCTGAAGAAGATAAGATATGAGAACAAGAAGTAAGAGAGACGGAGCTATCCACCTCTCAAAAAAGCAAGGCTATAAGCCAAGGAAAACAGAAGCGGGGAGAGAATTCCAAAATTTGGCAAAAGTAAGAAACAATCTCTATCCATCTTTAGCACTGCGAGTAAACCCGAGTTCGATTCCCGAGCAGGGAAGATATAAAGCAGTAAGAGGCGTTTCTTAAAATTCCACGAAGCAGGTGCTGACCCGAACAATGAGTTATTTATTTGTTGCTAATCGATTGTTGCGGATCACAACTGAAGAGAGAGAGAGAGAGAGAGAGAGAGAGAGAGAGAGAGAGAGAGAGAGAGGGAGAGAGACTCAAGTGATCAATTCTCTGTCAAAAATATACGTACAATCATATCATAATTGAAAAATGGATGGCTTCGAAGAGGTAATGCTCACCCCACGGAGATAAAACCATCCATAAAATTCTCTCTCTCTCTCTCTCTCTCTCTCTCTCTCTCCCCGTTAAACTTCGACAGGGAACAGAGGTGAATGTCCCTGGGTTCGGAACCCAGCCCGTTAAAACCCTATTGATGTCATCATCTCTGCATAATCAAATTGGCTGACCGTAGTCGCTTCTCCCTATCCGCAGATTGTCTTAAACTGGAAGTGGTTGCTCTCACGTAGCGATTTTTAAAGATATCTCTACTCAACCAGATTTAGTTCTATGCGAAATAAAAGCGGAAGCGATATGAAAGAACTAAGAGAGAGAGAGAGAGAGAGAGAGAGAGAGAGAGAGAGAGAGAGAGAGAGAGATTATCACATAGGGTAAAATGATAAGCTGAAAGGAAATACTTAAACAGAGGAATTGAAAAAAAAGAAAGTTTATTACAAACCATATTTCCATGAAGCCTGGTCCAGTGATCCATCCGAAAATTCAACGTTGTTCCGGAAATGCAACATTGCGGTAACAAGTAGTTACCGTAGGCGATCGATAACTCGATTCAAATTTGTAAATTGGAAGTGACGGATAAAAATTTGACTGAAACAACAACAGCTGAAAAAATACAACAACAACAATAATAATAGCAATAATAACAGTAACAATCCATGTGCCCAATTGGGTAACAATTTCGTCTAAACATGCAGGCCCAAGATCGATCTCAGAAGGGGGGGAAATGACCTGAAACTTCCATTGCGCCCCTGCTCACCTAAGCAGGGAATCATGTACTTGGTGGCCAGGCGACTGTGGTAGGTCGCAGCCAAGGCTAGCAACTGCATAACAAGTTTTAGCCTACCAATCGCACTACGCTTTCAAATCGCTCCTAAACAATATGGAACACCTATCTATTGATTTCGTAAATAACGAAACAACTGTAATCTACTGTCTAAAATGATGTAACATTTTCGTTTGTGCCTCCGTCGTTGCTTTTGTGATTTCCTACACTATGAAAATTTGACCTATAGTGAAATAGTTTAATTTCTGGAATCAATTAATTTTCGGGCGAAATTTTTACCGCATATTTCATTCCGTTAGGTCTGAACGAAGCGAGTGATGAATCACGGAGGGCAAACGTACACTGAGAGAGAGAGAGAGAGAGAGAGAGAGAGAGAGAGAGAGAGAGAGAGAGAGAGAGAGAGAGAGAGGTAAGACTACACGGTATTGGACTATACAATACAGACCGAAGACCAAGCCCTGAGACCTATGAGGTCATTAAGAGCTGAAAGGAAAACTGAGAGTAAGATGGAAGAGAGAGAATATGATTGGAGGTACGGTAAAAGGAATGAAATGGGTTGCAGCTAGGAGCCGAAGGGACGCTGCAGAGAACCTTAAGAAATGCCTACAGTGCAGCGCGCGTGAGGTGCGCTGACGGAGGCGCTGCCCTTCTAGAAGGGAAAGGTAGCCGGTAAATAATTTACTGTAGATTGTTCAGAGCTGATAATTTAATTCTAAGTGGTCACTGCATTTGCGAGCTGCTCTGGGAACAAGAGCACGTGCTGGCTCTCTCTCTCTCTCTCTCTCTCTCTCTCTCTTCCTACCTACCTACCTATCTTTCTCTCTCTCTTCCTACCTGCCTACCTATCTACCTATCTTTCTCTCTCTCTCTCTCTCTCTCTCTCTCTCTACCTACCTACCTACTTATCTTTCTATCTCTCTCTCTCTCTTCCTACCTACCTCTCTCTCTCTCTCTCTCTCTCTCTCTCTCTCTCTCTCTCTCTCTCTCTCTCTCTCTGCATGTTACACAAGACAAACACATCTTAAAAGCGGTGGTTGATAAAAAAAAAGAAAATAAAAAAACCAGCCGCCCAAAAGATCACCTCTCAGTCGTCAAAGGTCATTATCAATTCATCCAAAAACAAACGCGGGCGACAGGACGAAAAATGGCCGTAACGGAAGCTCCACGTGCCTCCACAAATATCGAAAAAAAAGCAACGTCGTCAGAATCGCGAGGATTTTCGGAGGATAAGAGGAGCGAGGATATCGTCATTTTATAAGCCTCTGATCTGAAAACGTACCGGCGGCGTTCGACGCTATTATTCAAAAGAGGAGGCGACATCCCACGTTTTTTTTTTTTTCATGATCGAAATTTTCTTTACGAGAATGTTAGATGTGAGTGTTTCAGTCAGTTCGTGATCCACATGGCATCTCTCTCTCTCTCTCTCTCTTTCTCTCTCTCTCTCTCTCTCTCTCTCTCTCTCTCTCTCTCTCTCTCTCTGTATATATATATATATATATATATATATATATATATATATATATATATATATATATATATATATATATGTATATGTACATTTATATATATAAATATATATAAATATACATATACATATTTACGTGTACGTGTGTGTATGCATGTATGCCTACTACAGGTAACAGTTATTATAACATACAGGTTCACACAAAGCCGCCGAATGACCCTATAATTAAGCGCGAACACTCGATTACTGAAACTAAATAATAAACCAACCAGTACATCTATGAATAAAAGAAATAAACGGAACCGTCACCATAAAAAAAAAAAAAACACAAACTTTGGGCAAACATCCGCAAGGAAGAAGCAACACTCAGAATCCACCTGCAGCGTCGGTCACAGAAGAAGAGTGATGAAACTGACCTTCGCCGATTCCTGAATATTACATCACTGGCGTTCGGTAAAAAGAAGGTACATTTTTGGTTCTTTAGCTTTCTGGGAAAGATGCTGACATGGCTTTTCGTCTGTCCGTCCGCCATCACCTCTTAAAAAGTACAGAAGCTGGAGGGCTGCAAATCGGTATGTTGATCATCCACCCTCCAATCATCAAACTTACCAAATTGCAGTTCCCCAGCCTCAGTAGGTTTTATTTTATTTAAGGTTAAAGTTAGCCATGATCGTGCGTCTGGCACCGCTACAGGTCCCAACAACACAGGGCTGTGGGTGAGAGTTTTATGGGCCGCGGCTGACAGTTCCATGGGCCGTGGCTGAGAGTTTCATACAGCGTTATACACTGTACAGAAAACTCGACTGCGCCGAAAAAACTTCGGCACATTTTTTCCTTGTTTATTTTTATTGACACTGTGATAAAACAGACTCCATGTAACGACGACCCCCAGCTTTCTGGATGCGTCAACATTACTTTTGGCAAGTGCTTGCACTGAGGCAGAGAGCTTGCAGCTTGAATAACGGATAAGCTCAGTGTATCTCTGACAACACAGCCAGCGCTAACAACAGCGCTGACAGCAATCACATTGATAGCGCTGACAACAAAGAAAACAGTCATGATAGCAACAAAAACCTCGGTAAACGTAATCAGTGATAATTCATCATTACGCTGCTTTATCTCAGGGTACACAATGTGTGCCTCTGTTAAATTTCATGATATCAATAACATACGAATTTGGAATATGGAATTTAGGCCATAGGCCAAGCGCTGGGACCTATGAGGTCATTCACCGCTGAAAAGGAAAACCTCGCAGTTGCACTGTGAATGAAATGTTAGGAGGGGGTGGAAAGTAAAATGGAAGAAAGAGAATATGAACGAAGGTACAGCAAAAGGAATGAAAGGGTTGCAGCGAGGGGCCGAGGGGACGCTACGAAGAACCTTAAGTAACGCCTACAATGAACTCATAATGCCTACAGTGCACCGCATGAGGTGCACAGACGGCGCTACCCCCCTACGGGGGATATCAATAATACTGTGGCGTCCTTTACGCCGAGAGAGCAACAAACGTCTTGAGCTTTGTGATTTTATTTAATAAAAGGAAAAAGCGCTGGAGCTTTGTTACTTAGGAATGAAGACCCTGTGTAGAATGCTACTTATAAATGAATGGGGAACATTGTAGCTTTGCTACTTAGAATGAAGAAGCAATAAGTCTTTGCTGCTTCAGACTGAAGACAAAACAATTGTGCTTCGCTGCTTACAATGAAGCAACAATGTAGCTTTGCTACTTAGAATCAAGAGGCAACGGAGCTCTGCTACTTAAGAACGAAGGAAAAACAATGGAGCCGTACTAATTAAGAATGAAGGGGACACAATGGAACTTTGCTACTTAGAATGAAGAAGCAATGGAGCTTGGCTACTTAGACTGAAGGATAAACAACGAAAGCATTTCCAGAGTTAATGAGAAAACAAGCAAACCCAGTTAACTGCGTGTGTCTATCATAACGCTTTGAAAGAAATATGAATTGAAGTGACGCTTGATAAATTTAAGTTAAACTTGCGTCACAGCATCACAGGTTATAGACACTTGTTATACAGTTGTTCATTTTCTTGACAGCTCCCCGAGTCAAATCCATCGAAAACATTTTTCTGTGAGCTTGGCTCTGAAGTACTGTAACCATTATTATTGGAAGCATTTCGCGCATTCCTAACAGTACTTGGGTGTAGTTAAACACGGCAGAAAATGTTCTTTTACTCAGCGTAAAAAGGTACATGCTATGAATAAGAATTAGCAGATGCTACTTAAGATAAAACGAAGGGCTCATAAAAAATGTATAATTTCATACCTAGAATAGCCATTAATCTTCTAAGAAAGTTTGGGAATACAAAAATCATAGAGCTAATTAGCATAAATAACAGTACATTTCTTTGTTCATGATCATGAACGCGTCATATCTTTCATAAAACGGCGAAGATTATATTCAATTTCCAGGCGTGAAGATCTAAATGTTGAAGGATACTTAGAGAAACAGATAGATCAGGGCTTAAGAGGTTTTTAGGAGTAATCTTAAGCAATCTCAAATTTCCAGCATTCCTGTACAATATATGCATCCTCTACTGACGCTATGCCTTTCACAGGATGGGATAGGGTGTCCAAAATGAGAGGCGGAGGTCTAGTCAACAAGCCTTTCAAGAGATGCGAGGGGATATCCAATAAGCTAGCCTCTCTATGGACAGAAACGGGCCCCAAGACCTCTCTCAGCGGCTTCAGCCAAAGGGTCTCGTTGTGGCCTCTTCTCCCAAAAACCCGGAGCTACATTATCACCTCGGGTGGCATTAGTATGCAAGCCACGCCGTTTGAATTATGGTCTAAGGTATTTTAGTGGCTACTATCTCACCTCTAGCAGGTGAGAACTTCATGCTCCTCTCTTCAAGGGCAACACCGGGTCATCATTGTATGGTCAACTTCCATCGAGCTAGTCACTGGACTCTCCCTACAGGAGTGTTTTTTTTTTCCATAGCAGCCGTAGTCTCTTTCGAATCTTTGAATATCTCCAGATACCGGAGAAAATGAAGACCCCATACAATGAATTGGCTACCAAGAGCACTGCCCACAGAAATATTTAGGAAACACGGGATCAAATTAAGCCCGAAACCCTCACATGACTCCAGAATTGGATGAATTTGCATCGAGTGCCCAAATCTGAACTTTTAATTAGCAACTGGGGAATTCATCCTGGTCTCTTACTTGAGCATTCGCGATTTTATCAGCGACCGCGCCATTCACTGGTTAATAAAGTTGATGCGTTCATCATTAACCAGTTTCTTGAGGCTTGCGAGCTGCCATTTCTCCAGGAGTAATATCCTTTAACGATGCAATATCATGTCCCAGAGAAGTGTCCTCCACTGCGTTATCTCGCCGGCATTTCTAGACGTACATGCAGCATTATTAGTATACTCTCTCAGCAAGTGCGTCTGTAAGGAGGCTGTGTTATTACATCTTCCTTTTCAACTTCGCTCTAATCACGTATTCTTGTGGGGAACGCCCCCACCACAACATTCGATCAGTGTTGTATTTCAACTCTACGCTTTGCAAGTTTCGTTGAGTTCGTTACTTTCCGTTATCTGACTTGAATCTTATATCCGTAGGTATATAAGTATATAAAAATAATGACTGAATAGTTATAATTTCAAAAAATACATTGCACACAAACATATATATATATATATATATATATATATATATATATATATATATATATATATATATAGAGAGAGAGAGAGAGAGAGAGAGAGAGAGAGAGAGAGAGAGAGAGAGAGAGAGAGAGACATAATCTCACCACCAAATGCAAAAATGTCACTGACTGGATGAAGAACGGATTACAGCCTGCAAGAATTAAATCAAAACAGTGCAGTATGAGCATTACAGTGTGCTATGCACCAGCGAATGAACTCTCCCAGGACGTAATCGTGGAATGTTTATAGAACTGCAGAATGCTACAAGTGAAGTACCAGAGAGAGATATGAGAATTGTTAGTGATATGAACGCAAACAAAAAGAGGGTGCAATTTATTAGTTTTTCTGCTGCAAATAATCTCGAAGTTAGAGTACTCCTTTTTATCCCAGTGGAAGTTATAAAAACCATATAGACCACATAGCTATCAATTTAGAAAGGAAAAGAACAACTGGGAATGTTAGGAACTACAGAGAAGCAGATTTTGTCTGTGGTCATCGGCTGGTCACTGCCACTACAAAGCTGAAATTAAAAGCACCCAGCGAAAAAGTGGACAGAGTATCTAGGTTTGACAAACATCAAGAGGCTTTTGCAACCGAAATGTCGAAATATATTTGCAGTTCTACAAAGCATATCTGAGAAGGAGCATACAAGGCAAGAGGAAAAAGTACTGGGCATACCCAGATAATGGACAAAAGCACAAGGTATTTATAGACAATAAAAACGATTGCCCACTTGGCTACGATGGTAAGGATGGTCGATTCCAGCTCTAATAAATATATCGGAATTCGACAGGTATATGCATTTCTGAACGGTGACAGACCTTTGTCCTTCTCGTGCTCAGGTCGGCAACGTGACCTCGTTCTGATACTCTGGATGCGGGTTCGAATCCTGCTACCGGACATAAGAATTACTCCATGTTTCTTGCATTTGGATCTAAGGCTTAGTAGTGGCAAGTGTATACAAAAAGTGTGAAGAATTCGAGAAGTTAAGAGGAATTGTGGCTCTTATAATTTACAATTACATACTTATCTTGTCAAAGTGACCAGCAGATATATATATATATATATATATATATATATATATATATATATATATATATATATATATATATATATACATATATATATATAAATATATATAAATATATGTGTATAGTATATATATATATATATATACACACATGTATATATAAACTTCTCAAGTCTATTTTTTTTAATGAAATGAATATAAGGGCGAAGACCTTCCAGATTACAAGATCTGCTAAAGTGTCAATTTGCAAACCGCGTGACATTTGCCCCTTTACACCCAAGCAAACACTCCACTTATACCTAACTTGGAATAACGGCAAGGTGGCACGCCTAACTTTATAAAGCTTACTGCATTTACTTCTTAAGTTGCTGGATCGCTTGTGCGTGCGTGTGCTTGCGAGTGTGTAAAGTCGACATTTGCGAATTAGTTCCTTTGTGATAATTCAACTGGTTATTCACCAAAAACTCTTTGATAAATTCTGATAAAAGAAAGCTTTGAATCTGACCTTTTATGGTGGTTTAACACGAGTGGTATACGGAACACACGTCATCTTCTAAGAATTGATTTTTGGTATTCAAATACTCTCAGAGAGAGAGAGAGAGAGAGAGAGAGAGAGAGAGAGAGAGAGAGAGAGAGAGAGAGAGAGGAAATTACTTAATTTTTTTAAGTTAAACTCATGTAAATAGGTGAATGGAGTTTTTTTGGGGGTGAGGCGGCGGGGGCATTGTCAAACTTGGGTGGAAATAAATTGCAGTTAATAACGTCATTAATGAGGAGTAAAAAATAAACTTTTTTTCCAGGCTAAAAAATTAAAAATGGAGGATGTCTTCAAATGCAAGAAATTCCGTGATCATCTTATATATAAGGTTAAAGGCGGAAATGGAAAGATATATGCCCTTAAGATTCACTATGCTTTAGTGAAAAGCCCAAAGCCCAGGCCATAAGGAGAGAGAGAGAGAGAGAGAGAGAGAGAGAGAGAGAGAGAGAGAGAGAGAGACTCGTTTATTGAGCCAAGCTTTTTGTTTCTATGAGTTGCTAACACTATGAATCGGATTAGCGAGGCCGCTTTCATTTAAGCATCAGTAATAGCCACAATGACCTTTTGACTTCTCGTTTCCTTGCACTTTTGGGTACGGCCATCGCCTTAAGTTTTGAACCTGAATGAGGAACTGTGACGTTATGGTGGCTGATAAAAATGCACACACACACACACACACACACACACATATATATATATATATATATATATATATATATATATATATATATATATATATATATATATATATATATATATATATATATATATATATATGTTAAAAATCAATATATTTATCTATAAGAATCTGATTACGCTAGGTATGCGCGTAGCCACGTACCAACTTAGCATTTCTCTACACCATCATTCACAAGCACATTTAAAATCTCTCTTCTACTTCACTTCTCCTTCAGCCTTCCTTCCGAATTCCAAATATTCGGAGAACCCCATCCGCAACCTCCTCCTCCCACCACCCTCCCCACTCCCCGTCCCTCGAAACGACCTTCCCAGTGCAGTGACCCTCCCCAACTCAGACGCGCACCTGCGCTCCAACCCCCACTGCTACAGGACGTACGCTTTTCCGTACACACACTGCTATACACAGGGCCCACTCGGTCTCCCGGTAAGACAGTTCCCTTTGATCTAATCGACCGTCTTCTGGCTACAATTAGCAGAAGCGGGATTCATCTAGTGGCCGGGTTTCCCGACACGAATTTGTCCGTTGATGTGACGCGCGACGCTCGATTCTTTATTCGAAACTATTCGCACCATTCCAGAAAGGGTTAATCGGCATGAGCAACCGGGAGAAAACGCCGTCATAACTGTATTAATGACGAAATCGTCCGTCTTGGCGGGTTTCCGTTACTTCATGCGTGACCCAGATATGGTACAATGAGTCATTTCACGGCAGCCAATAGGAATACGCACCCTTCCTCAGACTGTACAATCAAACACGAAACTTCCAGCTTTGGGGAAACCCGCGTTTTACCATTGCACTCACTCCCCACACTCGTTGTGACCCATGGCTAGCCCGCACCAGACGCCTAAGGCCTGCCTAAAGCGTCGGAGATTAGTCAGCCCTTCAGGTGTTGCAATGCAATTATTATCCTGAGATTTCTAGTACAGGCTGATGGAAGGAAGGGGGAAATGATAGAGGAAATTTGATAAACATCAGCAGAGGAAACACCTGCGTCCGTTGTCAACGACATTATCTTTGGGTCTTCCGTATCAGAGTGTTCAGTACATATCAGTACATACGTATTCTCTTAATGATAATTACGAGCGGTGTTTCAGACACACAAGTAGACCCTTTAACGGCTGTACACTCACATCTATTACATCCTGTAGAGACAGCATTTTTTATTATCATCTCTGACGCGGAGGTTATGCTTTCGGTTCAACTGTTTGCAAAAACTAATGTGCGATTTTTATAAGGAAATGTGACCAAAGGTGGGCATCCTGAACACGCTCAAATGATGAGATTTTTGGGGAGATATGTAATATAATTTTGTGGTGGAATCACGTTTTGTGGGATAATTACGTAGTCAAGGCCCTCCCTCTCTTAAGAATGAAATGATGAGTACATTTCAACGCAGCAGAGAACATCACTTCTGTTATTTTACTTATATAACTATCTATTAATTCATTTACTTCAATGGAGAGACGCCTCCATTTACTAAGGAGTCACTGCAACAGGTGTATCATTCCTTCTATTACTGCAATCGAGCGGTATGTTCTGGAAGGCGGTCGAGATCAGAAACACTGGAAAATAAAATCTTCGTTATAATGAAACTCACCCTTAAAGAATAATTGCCCCTGCAACTACCTTGCTTGTCTAGAGTCCCTTTGCTCCTTCGAAAAATCAGCGGCTCAATAATGAATTTTCTCACTGAATAAGAAAGACGCAAGAAGTGTTCTCATGTATTATGGAATATAACTGCACAAGCAATGGAATGTTGCTAAAAGTCAGCTATGCAGGAATCCCAGTAACTGTATTCTATGTGACCATAAAAAAGGACTAAATCCTAGGTATAAAAATTTAACTATATGTAAAAGACTAAATCCTAGGTATAAAAATTTAACTATATGTAATATATAGAGAGTTAAAAACTGAAAAAGCCTAAAATAAAAATATACGAACAGCATCTTCAACGACGAAACAAGAAGAAAATTGCCAGAACATAAAAAAAAATCCAGCAAAAAAAAACTATCAAAAACAAGTACCGACCTTAGGTATGACACCGCAGTTAAGTACTTCCTATTGCGCCGTCAAACAATCAACCCTCACTGAACACCCGCCCTACAATCGCCCACCCCCCCCCACCCCAAACCCCCAACAACACTTCCTGGCACGTAACCCCCTATGCACGTAGGATCACTTCGCCATTACCCTTTACAAGAAAAAAAGTGGAAAAATGTCTGGAATGTCTCACTGGCACACCTCTTGCCAATGGAAGTCCATTGTCGACAGGTCAGGACACGTCTGAGAACACGCGAAGCCCGTGCGAGGCACTGGGCATGCGTGCCCGGTACCCATGCTCCTCCCGCCATATCACCTGTGGAAGGGGTCAAGAAACTATGACTGAAAGTCCCTTCCAAGGATTGTGCAAGAGGGCACTAACCTTCCCCTCAACGCACGCTCCTGGGCATCCTACGCCTCGCACCCAATATGAATTTAGTTTTCCTAAAGAGATTACGTTCGAAGGAAATGCGTCCTCTCCGCCGGATTCTCATTGAAAAGATGACATCAGACTCTCGGATCTGAGGTAAGAGAGGTGAATGGAACGATGAACTTCCTTATATATATATATATATATATATATATATATATATATATATATATATATATATATATATATATATATATATATATATATATATATATATAATGTGTGTGTGCGTGCATGCGTGCGTATATATATATATGTGTGTGCGTGTGCATGTGTGCGTATTTGTGTATATATATATATATATTCATATATACAGTATATATATGTGTGTATGCGTATGTGTATAATATATATATACAGTACTTCGTTTTATCTGTGATTAATCTTATCATTACAAAAATACTATTGACACGATAAACAATTTAGATCAGTCACCAAATGAATCACAGATAAGCGCTGGTAAAACAAGCCGTTGAAGTTAATCGTACCACAACTAACAGCTGTCGTTTTTACATCACAGACTTCGCGACACTCAGAATGAGTTGTAATTTTTCATTTGTTTCGCTAGACATTATCTTCTTAATATCTTAGCTTAATTTAGACTAAGTAGTTAGTTAAGGATTGCTGATTATTTATCAAGCGATACACGTAAGCGCTCTTAAGACCCGTAAATAAAAAAAGAATAACAGCAGGCCTGGCAAATCTATTAATACGTCATGTAAAAATCCATAACTGTTTATCAGCTGTGGTATCAAATATTCATCAACATATTATATTCGTTGGCTGGGGGACCCCTCGGGTGCAGGTGGCCCGGCTCCACCATTTGGGGAGGGGGGGAGGGGGGGGGTTAACGAGCCAGAATTTCCCGTTTTCTTTATCCCAACTCACGTGTACGGGGTTCACTGACCTAAGTTGCATCACCATGGCGACAGCCCTCTCACGTGACTTCATTCAAGGCATTTCCAAAATGAATTACGGCGAAAGTCGATGCGTAAGTGACATAATACGAAAACTCTGTGGATTCCGCATCTCTTGACAAGCACTGAGACTTGGAGGAAAGTAGCCAAGGCGCGAAAAAGTGTTCAGAAATACTCATGAATGCGTTTCCGTTGGGTTCATTAACCCCTGGCTCGACGAAAACGAGCTAAGCTGTGAATGGGGTTTTCATGTAATACTCTTTCAGAAGCATTTTTTTTTTTCTTGACGTGGGGCATTTTGACACTGGTCCGGATATTGCATTATAGAAATTGAGTTTCTTTAATGCAGATATTTTTGTTGTAGAATGGCATTACACATAACGGTACGCATCCGTTGTATTTGAACTTAAGACAAAAAAAAAAAAGTTGAAAATAAAGCGTTTTCTTGATAATTACCATACAAGCTGTAATTTGTAATACTGCAGAGGTCCTTGTAAAAGTACACACACACGCACACACACATATATATATATATACTGTATGTTTGTGTTAAGTGTGCGTATCTACGCAAACACATAGATGAAACAATATTTTATGTTATATTCACAGTAACTTGTATCGCTTCCGCCTCGCTCTTTAACAGTACATGCGCTTCTCCACATGTCATAACGGAGTCCGAGACACGTTCGTCCACGACGGACGACTTCACCGAGTCGATAACAATTCTTCCATCGATCACTCCTATACCTTTATGTAATCCGGGTAACCCTATGTATTCCAGACGGTTATTTCCACTCGTGAAGAGGAGAGTGTGATGTCATGCAGCCTCTCTTTCGTTCACATGACGAGAGTGAATGCGAAGAAAGAGATTTTAGAAACAATGAAGAATTGACTGTGAACTTGTAGAATGCGGAGTGTTGGGTTCTGGTGTAGAGTGTGTGTGTGTGTGTGTGTGTGTATGTGTGTGTATATATATATATATATATATATATATATATATATATATATATATATATATATATGTATGTATGTATGTATGTATGTATGTATGTATGTATATACATGCATCTTCAGTATAAATCTACAGAACGAAATGCAGTTATATATATATATATATATACATAATATATATACATATTCATATACATATATATATATGTATATGAATATGTATATATATATAATATATATATATATATAAATATATATATATATGTATATATATATATACTTCGACTTCAGTAATTAAGAGGAAAGCAATTCCTGGAATAATCATTTATCACTGCCTGGGTAGTGGTAAACACTCCTTACTTAATGTGCATTATTTACATTCGCAATTATTCCCTCTCTACTTCTCTCTACCTTTCTTTCTCTTTTCCTTCTTGTTTTATTTCTTCTTTTCTAATCAATGGTAACTTTTCCACTACAACTACTTCCAAAAAAAAAAAAACCTCTTCCTGCAAAGTTGCTTCCGTCATTCACCTCATTCACTCAAGACTTAAAAACGATGAGAAATGAAGCTGATGACGTCTGACCTGGAGAACAATGAAGTGGGTGAGAATGCTTCCTCATGCTTGTGATCTTTCCTACCTACGTGAATACGCCGCACGTGTTTTAAAGACACAACCTGTCTCTCTCTGCCTCTATCTTTCTCTGTATGTATGTATGTATGTATATATATGTATATATATATATATATATATATATATATATATATATATATATATATATATATATATAAAGTTTTATATCCAGCTCTGTGTTGTACATGCATTATCTTTATATACATGTGCACTTTTATATGTGTGCAAAATTTCCTCGCGCCAAAAGGGTAGCCAATGTGAAACACAATCGAATGAGTGTTTTGCGGTGGTCTGGTTCTGCTGAGAGACTGGGAGAAAAGATGGGTTGCTAGTGAAAGGTGTGCCTTTCGAAAATTTGGGGGGGATGGTGGATAGAGGAACACAGAAGTTCTAGAACAAAATGTCCTTGATATTCAGGACACGAGAGACTGTATAATAAAAATTCAGTTATGAAAATAATCAAATTATTTACTTAAGATAAAAACATATTTTATATTTTATGAATAATACCATTTATTTATGTCATTGTGCATTTATTTCTTACAACAGTTTAATCACGCCATTGTCAGTTTCTTAGCCAAACGTGAGATTGTTTGAAAGGTAAACTTGTATAATGCACTTTATTGCCAATGGAAAAAAGCGAAGGCAATAAGGTTTCATTGCAAGAATACAAAGCAAATAATTATACAGAATCGACAGCATGACTGGTTAAGTCTTATTTATGACTTAAAGGGTGAAATTAGTGGTACAGAATACTATTAAATTTAGACCAAAGGTCAAGCGCTGGAACCTATGAGGTCCTTCAGCACTGAAAGGGATATTGACAGCAAGAAGGTTCGAAAGGTTTAATAGGAGTCAAACCTCGCAGTTGCAGTATGAAAGAACTATTACGAGAGTGTGGAAAGGAAGATGGAAGAAAGAGAATATGGACAGAGGTACAGCAAAAGAAGTGAAAAGGGTTGCAGCTACGGCCCCAGGGGGACGCCGCGCCGCAGCAAAGAACACCAAGTAACGCTTACAGTGCACCACGTGAGGTACACTGACGGCATTGTTCCTCTACAGGAGTGAATTTAGTGGCGACTGATGTCTCCATTTCCCTAAAGCCAACTCATTTCTTCGAAGTAATGTAATAATGGAGCACTTCGGCACTCCTTATACCAGCTCAAATTATACTGACATTTTGCTTCCTCACTGTCTCTACCGAAAGTTCTGATCGATAACCTGTATACTCCCGCAGAAAAGCAAAGAAGACCTTTGACCACTTATTACTCACCGCTAAAAGACTCTCTCCTCAAGTGTGAGGTCTCTGACTTGAAGGAAACACAAATATTTACGTTTCTGGGCGGCAATTGAATCCGCAAAGGTGCCATACATTGAGCTGGTGGTATGGAGCTTATTCATGAGGCTTTTTGTATTTTATTTACTTAGGTTTGCTTAGGAAGGATGAAATGCATTCCTTAATCGTTCTCTGTTTCATAGTTTGTCAATTGAGGGGAAGTCTTTTATCAGGTAATTACAAACTATATCTTTATAATTAATAAACTATATATATATAGTATTACGCAAGCTGTATATCAAAGTAAAATACACACACGCACATATATATACAGTATATATATACATATATAAACGAATACTTGTTCACGTAGTATACACCATGCCTGTATGCATGCACGTATGGATGACTGGATGGGTAGATGAACATCCTATCCATTATACATAACGAAATAAACTTACAATACATTGTGCAAAAGCACTTGAGTGTAAGTCAGTCAGAAAATGACTGGTCTCTTTCACTGTCTGTCAGTCTATCAGTCTCTCCCTCCTCAAAACCGCTCTTGGAGCCCCAGTCAATAAGGGCGAGAATCCCGTGGAAGCCTTAAATCAAGTGGAAGTTCTTAAGAGATAACCTAAGATTAACATCTCGAAATTATCGTCCTAGTAATTCGAGTTAATGAGGACCTCTTGTAATGATTAGCAAAAAAGCGGCAATCACGCCTCAGCTTTCATTATTTAAAACCTGCAGAGGCACAGTTATAATCAATGTCGTGCAATACACGCATACAGACGTAATTATGCGTGTATTTACAAGCGCACATTTGTATGTATATATGCATGTATGTATGCATGTATGTATGTATGTATGTGTGTGTATATTATATATATATATATATATATATATATATATATATATATATATATATATATATATATGATGACTAATGATGACGATCCGCTTTCCTTGAGGTCTGAACACTTAATACAAATACTACAATACTGATAAATTCTGAGAGAGAGAGAGAGAGAGAGAGAGAGAGAGAGAGAGAGAGAGAGAGAGAGAGAGAGAGAGAGCTTCGCCCATTGCCAGCCAAGAGTTTTCACAGTGGTTCTTCTGCATCGGAAATTCCGTAGGAATTCTCTCCCGTTACGAGAACCTGCTTTTTTTTGTCTTCTCGGGTTCCGAGAAGGTAGTGAGAGACCAAGTGGAGACGGGAGCGCGCGAGCTCGTTCGCGCCAAAGTACGTGCCGTAAGGTGACGTATTTCTTGCGCAAGAATGACGAAGCGTTTTTTTTTCATATTACGTTACAGCGTACGTCAAAGATATCAAGGCAAGATGTGCATTGGAAAGCTTGGATTTATTACGAGTTTTTCCGTAAAAGAAAAAATAATAGTATCGGTTTTTTACAAAAAAAAGTTGGCATTTGTGGCAGCGTAGATACTGATTTAGCCATAATAAATATACAGCCGAATGAGAACATGCAATAAACTACCTGATTATCTGCTTAGGTCGTCAGGGCACGATGGGATTTATTGGAAAGTACCTGAAGCTTTCCGCCTCGCCAAGGAATCGAGCTCGGGGGCTTTTCCAGGTAAGGGACATTCTGAACTTCCCGCATGCAAATTATACTGTGTATATATGTATATATATATATATATATATATATATATATATATACATATATATATATATATATATATATATATATATATATATATATATATAGAGAGAGAGAGAGAGAGAGAGAGAGAGAGAGAGAGAGAGAGAGAGAGAGAGAACCCAATACGAGGCTGTTGCATATGGAATATTTCTTAGAACGAAGTTAGATGACGTAATCGTCTAGATATAATATAAAATGCAGAGCCTATCCTAATGTAGAATTGTCTCCACGGAACTACCCTCTCATAGCCCTGGATGTGAACGCTGGGTTGTTCACAGATTTGCTTAATGAACTTCACAGTATTCATTTAGATCTTTTAGGTCAGTCGAGGGAGAGAGAGAGAGATGGCCAATTATTTTCGGTAGCAGTGAAGATTTCTATTAAACACATGCAATAATCATTCTTTCTCCTTCCCTGATTCTCACACAACCTTAATTAGTGATAACGGTATTTCTCTGAGGCTGTGAAAGCCACCGTGCAATATTAATTGAGTCACAAGGAAAGATTCGTCATATGTAAAATATAAACGACAATATTTACAGTCTTAGTTTATATTACAGTTAATCTTATTGAACTGAATTCTTAAAAAGGACCCAAGAGAAGATCGTTCCTTCTTTCTCTCTTTTCATTCTGCAGTCTTATTTAATCATACTGAAAGAGTCTGGGGGAGAGAAAAAGCTTTAAATATTACAAAATAAAAGTTCAATAAAAGGCCATCCATGGAAATCCTGAAGTCCGACATGCTTACGATCCATCTTTCTGATTTATGAGTCGATTAATAGCCCCAGAATACTCTCCCAGACTCCGGAAAGTAAAAAAGAGACTGAAAATGCATGAGAGAGAGAGAGAGAGAGAGAGAGAGAGAGAGAGAGAGAGAGAGAGAGAGGTTAGTTCGCAGAAGACTGAACATAAAATGTTAAGATGGGGACAATAGTCGTAAAAGGTGTCGGTTGACGATCTCTCTCTCTCTCTCTCTCTCTCTCTCTCTCTCTCTCTCTCTCTCTCTCTCTCCTTTATTGCTTTTCGAGAATGTAGTTCTCTGGTATCTCATAATTCTCTATCTCTCTCTCTCCCTCTCTCCTTTATTGCTCTTCGATAATGTAGTTCTCTGGTACCTCATAATACTCTCTCTCTCTCTCTCTCTCTCTCTCTCTCTCTCTTTATTGCTCTCTCCTTTATTGCTCTTCGAAAATTTAGTTCTCTGGTATCTCATAATTCTCTCTCTCTCTCTCTCCCCTTTATTGCTCTTCGAAAATGCAGTTTTCTCTCTCTCTCTCTCTCTCTCTCTCTCTCTCTCTCTCTCTCTCTCTCTCTCTCTCCTTTATTGCTCTTCGAGAATGTAGTCCTCTGGTCTCATAATTTTGATGGGTTACTGAAGTCACTACCGAGAATCTCTAAGTCGCCATTACGTTGAAACTCAGTGATGAGAAGCTGCAGAAAATAATTCCCCTTTCGTGGACCTAAACAAAAAGTTTGACCGGAAATACCTTAGATTATCTTGATAAGGACTTCAGGCACTGAGATGATGATGGCGGCGACGAAGAACAAATCTCAGAACACTGTCGTACTTATCACTGTTCTCACGACAGCAATAACCGTACTAGACGTGGTTTAAGTGGTCGCAAAAAGTAGTACTAACGGTCGCTTTGCAAAGTCCCCATTATATCCATAATAGCACTTGCTTAGATAAAAAAAAAAGTTGGTGATTGATGACAAGGAAATAGAGGCAACGACTACAAAAGCAGCATTTGCAATAACTGTTGTTGTTCTCGTGATCAAATTTGAACAAATTAACAACGAAAGATAAATATTACTTTGTGTAGAACTACGCAGCTTTAGCCCTTGTTGGCAAGATTCCTTATTGAAAACTGTCTAATTAAAAAAACTTTTTTTTTTTGCGGGAAAAATTCCTGGTTGTATTTGTATTGACACAATTTCCTTCACCATATACAAGATCCCCTTTACGAAACTGGGATTTATGCAATACTGGCTCTTTATAAAAAGCCCCTCTGAGTAAATGTACAGTTATTCAGTTGTGTTCCTTATGCACAGTTATGCAATTCAGCACATACAGCAAACATCCCTGGCTGTAACTGTAGCTATGTAATTTTGTCCGCTGTAAAAAATGACCCCTCTAAGAAAATGTACAGCTATGCAATTTCGCAAATTACAGAAGCGACTCCCATTAGAAAGTGTGCTGTTATGTACGTTTTTTTGTCCCGTTTTGGACCTGTTCCGTATTAGAAACTGTACTGCTATGCAATGTCCCTGGGGAAAAGATCCCTCCTGGCAACAGTACCTCTGAAAAAAAATTAACTCCCTATTAGAAACTGTATTCATGAAAATCTTTGTCTATGATGAAAGATCCCCAGTGCTAACTGCACCCCTCAGAGAAAGGCTCCCTATTAGAAATTGTACAGTTATGACCACCTTCATCAATATTTGTCCCTTAATAAACTCCCTATTAGAAAGTCTAATCGTGTAAATCTTTCCCTATTATGAAAGATCCCTAGTGGTACCTGCAACCCTCAAAGAAAAGCTCCCTATTAGAAATTGTACAAATATGACCATCTTTATCAATCTTTATCCCCTAATAAACTCCCTATTAGAAAGTATAATCATATAAATCATTCCCTACTATGAAAGATCCCTAGTGGTACCTGCAACCCTCAGAGAAAAGCTCCCTATTAGAACTTGTACAATTATGACCACCTTTATCTATCTTTATCCCTTAATAAACTCCCTATTAGAAAGTATAATCAAGTAAATCATTCCCTATTATGAAAGATCCCTAGTGGTACCTGCACCCCTCAGAGAAAACCTCCCTACTGGAAATTGCACAGTTATGACAATCTTTATCCCATATGGAAATGATCCCTAATAAAAAAATATACAGTTATGCTTCAGGGACCTGCTTGGATGTCGGGTGGATGGAAGGTCGAAGATCAACCTGCCTCCCTCCTCCCTCCTCCCCCAGGGCAAGAGCGAAACCAAGAAATCCTTTAGAATTTTCTCCAGACAAAAATTTCGGGAAGTCACTGCGCACGAGGGTCTCTGATATCAGGAATTTCTGTCGTTTTGCGTTTGCCGATGATTAACCTAAGGCCGCAACGTCCGTGACCATGGTTGTTGCAACGCCTGATAATATACACATTAATCAGTCGATCTCCTAAGATACGGCGGAGTTGAGGATGTTTTGTAATGCGCGGTTTAAGTTAAAAAATGGTTAATGGGTAGTTAAAAAATGGGTAAAGTGTAGTTAATGTTAAAAAATGGTTAAAGTGTAGTTAATGTTAAAACTTGGATAAAATGTAATGTTAAAAAATGGGTAATGTGTACTCAATGTTAAAAAATGGGTAATGTGTAGATAATGTTAAAAATGGGTGAAGTGTAGTTATGTTAAAAATGGTCAAGGTGTAGTTAATGTTAAAACATGGGTAAAGCGTAGTTAATGTTAAAAAATGGGTAATGTGTTCTTAATGTTAAAAAATGAGTAATGTGTACATAATGTTAAAAAATGGGTAATGTGTACATAATGTTAAAAAATGGGTAATGTGTAGATAATGTTAAAAAATGGGTAATGTGTAGACAATGTTAAAAAATGGGTAATGTGTAGATAATGTTAAAAATTAAGGAAGGTTCATGACACTAGGATTTTGAACACGACTGCAATAAACTCGTACCTGACAGACGAAGAAGAAGAAGAAGAAGAAGATAGAGAGAGAGAGAGAGAGAGAGAGAGAGAGAGAGAGAGAGAGTTTATAACTGTCCTCTTCGGAGACAACGTTATCAGAGTAACTGTCAACCTCCTGCGAGCTATCGCAGAGAAGTTAATCTTCTCCAGCGACTAAAAAGGCACGAGATTCCGCACGAGCTTTCACTTCTGACCATCGTCAATCGCAAATACGGAATTCCCAGAATGGCCGGGTGATGTCACTGAGAATCACCACGTCAATGGCGATTCCTGACAGTCTTTGAAAATGCTACGACGGTCTTCAGCAAATACCGCTGTCTAGCCCGGGCCCGGATACGACGAGACTAATAAAACCAAGTGATAGACCAATCTGCCTCTCAGAGAAAGGATGTTAGAGTCAGGAAGAACTCCAGAGGTTGGCAAGACAGGGAATTAAGCTGTCGATGAATCACTGAATCATGTCATCCTTAAGGGATTTCAGATTTCCATAAAGTAAATGTGGGAAGGAGTAGCATGATATAATAATATGGTAACGCTTGAAAAGTCTATTATCCCTCATGCAGGGCTGAGACATCTTATTGAAGTGAGTAAAGCTTGCAAAAAAAAAAAATAAAATAAAATAAATATTCCTTCAGAACAACAGGAATGTTCATATGCAAAAAGAAATGGACGAGTGGCTTTCACACGTAATCGTACAAGTGTTATGAAGAAGTACTAAATATAAGCGGATCGATTTCCGCAAACTACATCAACACACTTCGTATAAGACTCAACTCAGTGTTGTTGTTGTTCTTGTTTTGATTAAGTTGGTTTTATGCCAGCACGGGCTCTTGCCCGTAAGTCATTTAATGATATGAAAGTGAATGGTACCACATGCATATGAAAACCTTTTATTATTGTCATTGATGATCGTGCCAGTTAAAAAGTTAAGTATACCTTAGTTTAACCAGACCACTGAGCTGATTAACAGCTGAGCTGGCCCGAACGATTAGACTTATTTTACGTGGCTAAGAACCAACTGGTTACCTAGCAACGGGACCTACAGTTTATTGAGGAATCCGAACCACATTATACCGAGAAATGAATGTCTATCACCATAAATAAATTCCTCTAATTCTTCATTGGCCGGCCGGAGAGTCGAACGCGGGCCCAGCAGAGTGCTAGCCGAGTACGATATCGACCCGTCCAACGAGGAACTGATCGTGCCAGTGAAACAGTGGTATGAGTAAAATGAAAGGAAAATACGAATGACATTAGCGAGTACAAGCCCCCGAACCCGTTACATCCTATCAGCAGAAACATGGATACGTTGCGTAGCAGACGGGAGAGAGCAAATATTCCTTAAGGTTCCTGGCGCAGATAATGAGAAATGACGACTCAGGAACCACTTACACACGTGAGGGCTGAGCGCCGCCACAAGGGGTGGCCACCCCTCGTTGGGAGTGGATTCCATTGCGGCGAATTCGTAAACACCACGGAAGGAGCTCGTCGGAAGAGGATGACCTCCCAAATGCATACGGTTCCCTCGGATAATGGGGAGTCTACTTGAGAAGGGGAAGTGTTAGGCGCAGAGGCAGGAAGAGGAAGGGGAAGAAGAAGATAACGGAGAGGATGAATGCGAGGAGAAAGAGGGGCCGAGTAAGAGGAACAGAGGATGGAAATAGTACGTGGGAGGGAGGAGGCTGGATTCTCATGGTGGTGGCGGCTTGTTTAACAATGCTTTACAGTTATACGCCGCCCAGCTCGCTCGTAAATCTAGGGAAGGGGGGAGGGGTGTTCCTGAGGAAGGGGGGGGGGTTCCTAGGGAACCAGGGGTGGGGGAAGCCGGTCAGATGCAAAAGAGGAGGCTGGAGGAGACAAGGGAGATATGGTGATGTTGCTCCGTAGGGGGGCGAGACGATAAGACTATCTCATGCACGCGGAACGACTCAGATGCATTGATAGAGCGTTTCTCTCTATCTCTGTCTGTTTCTCTGTCTGTCGCTTTCGCAGTGAATTAGTCAGAGTTCAGGAAACAGGTGAAATTAGAATTAATATTTTGTCAGGTGCCAGGGGCCCAGGGCAAGGGTGCTTAACATTCCCATGTGTGTGTGTGACTATCTCGCTGAACGTGAGGATTTGCATATACTCTCCGAGTCTTACGGGACAGTAAGCAGATGCGCATGCGCACACTACTAATCTGCTCAGCTGCCCAAACGCACCACAGTGTATGTTTTAATATGACACTTGCTTCATTTAGTAGCATGATCATATACTTTTAACAAGTCTTGTCATGATTCGCTTCTCAGTCCTTTTCAAAAACAAAATCCTGGGGAAGTTTGCTGCACGTGAGGCTCATCTTTGTTTTATAATAAACTCGGTAAATAATAAACCCGTTAAATAATCGACCAGTTAAATAAATAAACCCGTTAAATAATAAACAGGGCGATAATCGTTGCTTTTTTAAATTTTTGTCTAAAAGCCACCTCATCTTCGTGGAGACTCAGGAACTGTCTGCGGGGGCAAATAATATCCCATATTTGGTTACTGGCATTCCTTAGAGGAGATCGAAGGATCTTGAGAAAGATACCAAATGTTCAAAGGGACAATATAATTCCTAGCAAATAGACTAAAAAAGGACAACAGGTCATAAAGGAAACTCATGAAATATTAAACCGCATCCTAAATGTATTTGATGCTTGGTACCGTTGTTGCAGTACTGGGGTTGAAGGAAAGAAGTTGACAGCAGCACAATTTGGATCCTAAGAAAAAAGTGTTGATAGCACAGCGACTCTTCCCTTCGTCTTTTCTCATGATCTGTTAAAATGACGAAAAAGCTTAATTTAAGCTCATTCTTTATCATCAAATATTCGTGTCCAAGACGTTTCTACCATGGTTGGTGTTCCATTTTATTTTGATGATTTTTGGTCCCAAGAATCAAGTCTGTCAGTTGCTAATTCCTCAGACACACACACACAAATATATACATACATACATATATATATATATATATATATATATATATATATATATATATATATATATATATATATATATATATATATATATAACAATCGTCAACTTTCACTACTTTCTCTCATCTCATTTTCCTGCCCAAGTCCTTTGTCCTAAAAGGGGTTTCTTCTCCCTATCTTCTCCTCTTAAAGTTCCAAGGACCTTTTCCCGACGTGAATATTACAAAGCTACCTATGTCCTCGAATGTGCACTTAATAAGAGTGTATGATGATAATAAAGGGAGGGTCCAGGCGCAAAGTCCCTGTCCTAAAGAAGCTTACGTTCTGTCACAAAGTTTTGACAAAGAGATCATTAATCTATAGGCCTACGTAATAGCCACCGGTAAGAGAGGCAGCTGGTCCCGGGCTGGTCGAGAGCCAGTCTAAAAGTGGAGTGTAATACCAGTAGATTAATGTAACACACAGAAAATGAATGGTTACACATTGCGTTATTTATTACTCGCAAAAGTCATTGTTACAGAGAGAGATAATATATGAATACTCAATACGTTTTATATACTAGGAAAGCACATTAAATACTTAAAGAGAACACTTAATCGCACTTCTAAACTGTTAAGAATTTGTCCTTAACATGGATGGGGAAAATTGAATCAAGACACAGTCAAAGAAGCTGGACAGCATTATAGGTGGGAAGAAATCACAGTGAACGGACGAAAAGTAAGAGGCAGACAGCAATGCTGCTGAGGAACGGAGAAGTAAGAAAAAAAAAAAAGACCTTTCTTACCACGCCCGGTATCATGGGTAATAAACTTTTAAATGACGACAATTTTATTTTACTGCGCATACTTCTACCCTCTGATTCTCATGCCATCATTAGCTTATTTTCACGAATGTGATCCTGCAGTAACTCAGCGTGGGTTCTGTGAATTCAAACGCCCATAAAAAGACGAAATTCACAAGAAAAGACGAAATTTGCAGGCTGAGGCTAACTCATTTCAGCGCTAGACGCTCTTGCATGCGGATGCTTGAGGACGATAACATCGAACAAGTATTTATTACTATGTGCAGTGGGGAATGGAATTCAATATAGAATTTAGGCCAGAGGCCAAGCGTTGGGACCTATGAGGGCATTAAGCTCCGAAAGGGAAATTGAGATTAGAGAAGTCTGAAAGGTGTAACAGGAGGAAATCCTCGCAGTTTCACTATGAAATAATTGTTACCAAAGGGTGGATAGCAAGAGGGAAGAAAGATAATATGAATGGAGGTACGGTAAAAGGAATGAAAGGGGTTGCAGCTAGGGGCCGAAGGGACGATGCAAAGAACCTCAAGTTATGCCTACAGTGCACAGCGTGAGGTGCACTGACGGCCCTACCCCCCTACGGAGTATGTGCAATGGTCATACCGACTAGCTTCTATCTGACTCTGTACATTAGTAACAAACTTCTATCACTATAAAGCTTAAGGCATTTCGAATAGTTTATAAAGATGTTCATCATTAAAATATAATATAGACTTACCACCAGTGACGGACATGAGAATTGGCCTTCCTCAAACATAAGGTGTTTCCTTACCTGTAAAAGAAAAGTTGGAAGTATTAGATTTTATTAAAGCAATATGAAAAAGGTAAATATTAATTATGTCTGGAGTCTAGAAAGCTCATTTAAAGGAAGCATAGAAAGCAGATATATGAAATGATTCAACCCTCCCGGAAACAGAGAATAAATAAAGGCTGACAATGTAATGATAGTTTAGTACTTGACAAATAATTAATTATTAATTAGATATCTCCACCCCCATATTAACATCATACTGTGACCTACGAAAAATGGTTGTTGTAAATTAAGCTGGCCTTATACCAGCACGAGCCCTTGCCCTGTGGCGTCCAAAAAGTGTGGTAAGGTTTTAAAGGGCATAAAAGGCCTAATGTGGACCTCAAAAACGAACCAACCAGCCAAGACTATATGCTGAAAGAAACGCGAAATGGAGAATTCAGAATGAGATCGCTGACATTCTTTTCGTCTCTTTAAATACACCGTCTGTAAACCATAATTATCTCTCTCTCTCTCTCTCTCTCTCTCTCTCTCTCTCTCTCTCTCTCTCTCTCTCTCTCTCTCTCTGTCAATCTCAGTCTGTCTGTCTGTTTCTCTTTGCCCTCCTTCAATCCTAAAACTAGAAAAGTGATCATCTATTCATTCATCACTATTCCCCATCCCCCACCTCTCTCTCTCTCTCTCTCTCTCTCTCTCTCTCTCTCTCTCTCAGACATGCACGTTTATTTAGAGACCGTCCGTTTATTTACAGGCAAAGATAATTCTTGTCCTTTCAAAACAGCATCCAATCGCTTTTTAAACAAAAGTTTCTTCCCCATATTGGCTATAAAATCCCACAGAAAACAACCCATATCAGACACTTGATCACAAGTAGACAGCTGATGGCAAAAGCAGTAATTTCAGTTTCACGAAAACAGACGAGTTACCTGAAACGTATCTGGTGGCAGAATCATTTTCGTTCACTAATGCTTCGTGGATAAGGAAATTTCTCATGAAGTCATTTATTTTTTGGAGATGAATGCCCTTCACCCTTTCTCTCTCTCTCTCTCTCTCTCTCTCTCTCTCTCTCTCTCTCTCTCTCTCTCTCTCACGAATCCACCCAGCTGCAAATGGGAACTGACATCTGCTGAAGTCAAGAAGAAGGGCGTGGGGCTAGCAACCTCACCCCTACCGACTTGCTGATGAACCACGAGGTTGCACCCTTCTGGTGTGGGCCTCCTACAAAAAGGGAGGAAGAGCCATATAATAAAAGAGAGAGAGAGAGAGAGAGAGAGAGAGAGAGAGAGAGAGAGAGAGAGAGAGAGAGAGAGAGAGAGAGAGAGAGAGAGAAGGAAAATTCCCAACAGAGAATTACGTAAGAAGAGACTGAGGAATGCCACAAAAAATGGGATGACATGACTATGGAAAATCAAAGCCCCGAATATTGTCAGGCCTTCCCAAATAGGAAAACTTTACTATGAAGTGAGAATATTCGTTTCAATACTACGTTGTGGAACAACCGCAATTAAATGGACAATCATGATCCTTTTTTTAATTAGGAGAATATTCATTTACATAACACGTCTTACAACAACTGCAATTAAATGGACAATCATGATCCTTTTTTTAATTAGGAGAATATTCATTTACATAAAACGTCGTAGAACAACTGCAATTAAATGGACAATCATGATCCTTTTTTTAATTAGGAGAATATTCATTTACATAACACGTCTTACAACAACTGCAATTAAATGGACAATCACGATATATTCTTTTTAATTAAAAGACGTTTGATCAAACTTATTCAGTGGTGATTCAGTCTGATGTGAACGGGGATCGCATCATCCACTAATTACTAAAAAAAAAAAAAGGTAAGAAGTAATAGTACCAAACAGCAGATGGCAGAAGAACGGGATTTTTTCTTTTTTTTATTAATTATATTTAATTTCAGATATTTGCGTCTCTTCTGGCCATAAGCAACGGTGTTCCTGTTTAAGCCTTTCTTCCTTTTCTTCCTGAGGAAGAAGAATGAGAGGAAAGAAGACAATAATCAGGGAGAAAGATGAGAAGATAATGGTTAATCCAGCTAGGATTGTCATCTCTCTCTCTCTCTCTCTCTCTCTCTCTCTCTCTCTTTCTTCCACGTCTAGCACGGTATTAATTTATTCCCGGCATTTTAAAAAGAGATGAGAATTGAAAAATAAAAATAAAACGAAGAATGGCAAAATTAATCTTCCGTCAGTTAAAAAAAAAATAAACGTCAAGTCGAGAAATCAACTGAATGCACCCACTGAGAATGTAGCAATAAACGCAACGCATCTCTCTCTCTCTCTCTCTCTCTCTCTCTCTCTCTCTCTCTCTCTCTCTCTCTCTCTCTCTTCGCTTCATCGCCCATCCACGATTGTTAACCGGTGGGAACTGACTCTTTCTTCAAACTGACATAATCAAGGAATAATTCTGCTGTAGATCTATGCTTTAACATTTAAAGGTAATATGTTACATAATGTTTTCTGAGTTCGTTACAGAGATGGAATACAACTTTAATAAATAACTGTATTGGATACAATAAATGGAACGATTTCGTATGTATACAATGACAGTATGGTTGATTGATTGATTTCTGGTTATCACGACTGGCGTTACAACATCTAAGTTACTGACGCCGTACAGTATCGTTGCAAACATACATATATACATGTTTGTATGTATTCATATGTATAGCAACACTATTTATGTTACATATCTTGGCATTTAGACTAGTTTTCTGAAAAAAAAAAAAGCTGTAATTCAGTGGACCTAAGCAGGGTATTAATTGTCTGGTACTTAGTCGAGGGTGGTTGGCAGAAGCCAGGAGAAAAGCATGGGCTAGCAACCTCATCCCAAATGCTTGCTTTTCAAAAATTGGAAGGTTAGCCGTCTCTGGAGTCAAGCCCCTCTAAGGAAGTAGGGTTTAAAAAGGGTGTGCGCATGTGTGTGTGTGTATATAGAATATATATATATATATATATATATATATATATATATATATATATATATATATATATATATATATATATGTTTAAATATATATATATATATGTATAAAAATATATGTATATATATATTTATATATATATATATATATATATATATATATATATATATATATATATATATATATGTAAGTATGAGAGAGAGAGAGAGAGAGAGAGAGAGCATTTTTGTATATACTATCTATGAACGGCGAGTGCATACATACGCCAGTATTTCCAAAATCCTTAGTGTTGTACCTGAGAAGCTAAACACTAACAGGAAAGGAAGTGGGCAGTATTGATGAACACATGGCTTCGGGGGCGGGGGTGGGGGCGGAACTTGGATGGTTGGTTTGGGGGCGGTGGCGTGTGGGTGTGGGGTGTGGGGGTGGGTGGGGGGTAGGGGAAGAGTGAAGTTAATCGTAAGACGGACACCTTGCGTAACGTTTCGCCCGAGCCCGAGACACGAATTACCGAAAGGCCACAGAAAATATTTCGAGGGCTCACTCTCCACTCTTCGAGTGAGTGAGGCGTCTCCTCCTGCCTCTCGGTAATTGGGAGCCTTGAAGGATATTCAGTCAGGCACTTATGAAGAGACATGAACGTGTCACATCCTTCGACAACAGAACTGAAATTAAAATTTAATGAAAGTCTTATGGATAATTGGATTTTACTGTAGTTTCTTCCCCCCCACACACCCGTCTACTCCATACCCACTGCATTCACGTGCCCCTACTCATTTCGACGTATATTCAAGCGCACACCTGGGTACACTTAAGCCGTCTTCGCCTTCGGTGTCTCCGTCGGTACTACTGAACAGTACTGCCAACATTTTTTTCATAAGGATAATAATGACTAGTCATTTACGAGTTATTTAGAAAAAAAAAAGCAAATGGCATAACTCAAAGTTAAATTTATGGGCACGAAAAGTTTTGTATGACATTGTTTTGAAACATGCAATACACACAAAGTATATATATATATATATATATATATATATATATATATATATATATATATATATATATATATATATATACGTATATATATACTGTATATATATTATACATATATATATATATTATATATATATATATGTATAGATAGACAGATAGATAAACTTTGTGTATGTACGCATAATTGCACTGTGCTTATTGTATGTAAATTGAGACACGCATTCTGAAAACACAGATGAATGTGACCTTCACCCTGTTCTTCATTCGCGTATTTTGACACCTAAAAACATTTTTATGAACGTGTACAGAGCGCGTATAAACATGACAAATGGGAAACAGATTACCAAGATAAACAACAGACCTTTATAAAAACCAGTACTCATGGGAGTGTAGGCAATAAAATACTAAACTTGCAATTAGTTGCCACAGAGCGATTAAACGATTAGCAGCTCATTCGTCTTAATTCGCGGAGTTTGGTCAAGATGATTCGTCAGAGGATTACTTAAAATCTGCCCCCAAGTCGAGAGAATGTAACTCAACCGTGACTGCAGGATATCTCGAGAACGCCTGGACAGGGTTGGATGAAACTGGCCTGATATATTCGTTAACTGACCTCGAGATTATCACCTCATCCATTCGGCTAGCAAGACGGACAAGTCCCTGTTTCGTCCTTTATATTGACCCACAAAGGCAAAGGTTCGAATCTTGGTCAGAGCAGATGTACTTACATGATTTCCTTTCGGTGTAACTTATTTCCAAGGTAAAGTAAAAGCCATATTATGTGGTACCGAGGCTTACACACACACACACACACACACACACACACATATATATATGTGTGTGTGTGTTTCTGTATGCTTACTTACACAAACATGCATATTTACTTGCGTGCTACAAGTAGCTGTCGGTGCTATAGTAGCGGCAGTAACCTTGGCGAATCTGGTAAGCCCAACGTAAAACGAATTATCACTGCCATAATTCGCAATGACCACATCTTGAGACAAATCGGCCATTGTGTTCTTCCTTATTTCTTTTCCATTTTATCCCTCTACTGTTAGGGACCTGGACTGTAGTCATTTTATTTTTCTTTTATTTTTCCCTCTCTCTTTACGCCTTTCGTTCTTGACTCGGTAAGGATGAGAGCGAAGACAGTAAGTGGGGAACAATAATAACTTGCTTTTTGTTGGAAGCTTCAAAGACGTAGAATTAGAAACGAACCTCTTCTGTCTATATTCATTAGTGTCTCTCTCTCTCTCTCTCTCTCTCTCTCTCTCTCTCTCTCTCTCTCTCCTACTACTACTACTACTACTACTACTACTACTACTACTAATAATAATAATAATAATAATAATAATATGAAGGAACCCAGAGGAGTAAATGTAAAGATACATTAGAAATATATATACAAAACAAGAACTATCGACAACCTGTTCGATTCTGCTCGACCGAGAAAGAGAACCGAGCAGGTTCTCGAAAGCTCTCGTTTGGACATGTATTCCTGATAAATATTTACATTTAAAACACTGTGGATTTCTCCACCATTTTAGTGACTCAAGAGATTTTAATCAATAACACCAATTACCCTTCACAAGAATTCACTGCAGAACACGAATTGCTCACTGTTCCATCTACCTACCAATATCCCTCTAATATAACCACTAGCCAAACCCACCATTAATAATAAAGCATGCGCAACGTCCAATCATTACCGCCACCGCCACTAGCGACGCGCAACTAGCTATACAGCTACTAGCGCCGTTATTTATGGCTCCTCGTGGCTGCATAGCTTATCGGATAAGAGCGAGAATGCGTCAGCTCTCTTCTCTTTGATCTGGCACCTCGATTGATCGGCCGGCCGACTTCCTTTCTTCCTCTCTCTTCTTATTTATTGTGTCTTTTGTCTCTCCGATTCCCGCTGAGAGAGAGAGAGAGAGAGAGAGAGAGAGAGAGAGAGAGAGAGAGAGAGAGAGAGAGAGAGAGAGAGAGAGAGAGATTTAGAAAAGAGAGAGAGAGAGAGAGAGAGAGAGAGAGAGAGAGAGAGAGAGAGAGAGAGAGAGAGAGGACTGACAGTAACAGAAAGATTGAGAGAGAGAGAGAGAGAGAGAGAGAGAGAGAGAGAGAGAGAGAGAGAGAGAGAGAGATTTAGAAAAGAGAGAGAGAGAGAGAGAGAGAGAGAGAGAGAGAGAGAGAGAGAGAGAGAGAGAGCACTGACAGTAACAGAAAGATTGAGAGAGAGAGAGAGAGAGAGAGAGAGAGAGAGAGAGAGAGAGAGAGAGAGAGAGAGAAAAGACTGACAGTAACAACGATTTAGAGAGAGAGAGAGAGAGAGAGAGAGAGAGAGATTTAGAAAAGAGAGAGAGAGAGAGAGAGAGAGAGAGAGAGAGAGAGAGAGAGAGAGAGAGAGAGAGAGAGAGAGGACTGACAGTAACAGAAAGATTGAGAGAGAGAGAGAGAGAGAGAGAGAGAGAGAGAGAGAGAGAGAGAGAGAGAGAGAGAGAGAAAAAGACTGACAGTAACAACGATTTAGAGAGAGAGAGAGAGAGAGAGAGAGAGAGAGAGAGAGAGAGAGAGAGAGAGAGAGAGAGAGAGGACTGACAGTAACAGAAAGATTGAGAGAGAGAGAGAGAGAGAGAGAAGACTGACTGTAACAGAAAGATTGAGAAGAGAGAGAGAGAGAGAGAGAGAGGACTGACAGTAACAGAAAGATTGAGAGAGAGAGAGAGAGAGAGAGAGAGAGAAGACTGACAGTAACAACGATTTAGAGAGAGAGAGAGAGAGAGAGAGAGAGAGAGAGAGAGAGAGAGAGAGAGAGAAGACTGACTGTAACAGAAAGATTGAGAAGAGAGAGAGAGAGAGAGAGAGAGAGAGAGAGAGAGAGAGAGGTTTTTCTAGTTAATTGCATACCCAGCACCGGAGAATTTTCTTCAACGGATTGCCAATGGCTCAAGGATAGTAACCATATTCTTACCTGCCGCTCCTTCAGTAAATTCCTTTATATTATTATTATTATTATTATTATTATTATTATTATTAGGTCTTGCTTCGTAAAGAAAGGAATGTTAAAAGGGTCACTGAAACCATAAGTGAGAAGAGAATTCCAAAGCTTGGTAGAAGATGGAAAGAAGCAGTCGGTGATTCGCCTAATCTAAATGAAGTATTTCCGATTTCCTCCAACTGTGGGAAGGGGTGGCCTAATGGGTGGAACGGGGCCGCTTGAGAAGGGTGACACGAAGGAAATAATCTAGAATTTAAATCTAATAATAATAATAATAATAATAATAATAATAATAATAATAATAATAATAATAATAATAATAATAACAGTAATGCAAGAGCAGTTTCGAGCTTTTTTTCGTGGAATTCGTAAAAATGAGAAGCATTTAAAAAACCACATTGCATAAAAATGAGAACATGTAAAAATAAAAAGAAACTACATTTTTTCACCGCCTCGACTGAATTAAAACGAAGACAAGGTAGGTATTAATATCAAAATATTTTATGTATCGTATTTTAGCGTTCATCTTTAACGACATCGAAGAAACGATAAAAATAAAGACTCTTTTCATCTCCTTTTAGAGTCATCATCCTCATCTGAATAAAAAATAAAATAGAAAATAAAAAAAAAATATTTATTCCGATCTCATGTAACACCACTTCCAGTTAAATCAAACTAAAATTAGATGTAAAAAAAAAAAAGCAAAAAAAAAAAAAACTAAAAATCCTGTATCTTAAATATCTCCTCCCAACGTCCAGCCGCAGCCAAATAATCGACAAACCTAAAAATATAAAAAGAAATTATTTTGTATATATACGGAAGTCGGTCACTGGTACCGAGCGAGGACATTCACCCCTTAAAGTGTCCGAGTGTGCGTCTAGCTAGCTGAGAGGCGTACACCGTGTGAACACTCCCTTGTGCGTGGGAACACACACACACACACACACACACACACACGACGCACAGACACACGGACGCACACATACTTAGGATCTTGGATGCCTGCGAGGAATAGCGGGAAGAGGCGAAGGGGTGCGCGCGCGCGCGCGTGTGTGTGTGTGTGTGTGTGTGTGTGTGAGAGAGAGAGAGAGAGAGAGAGAGAGAGAGAGAGAGAGAGAGAGAGACTTGAAGAAATAAATGAGATTGTTGCTGGGGTGTTAGTCTTCGAGTTTTAGCCGCAGTCATTCAAGAGTTAGCGAGACGAAGAGAGAGAGAGAGAGAGAGAGAGAGAGAGAGAGAGAGAGAGAGAGAGAGAGAGAGAATATTAGTTGAAGGACTGAATGAGACTGTCGCTGGAGTGTAAGCCTTCGAGTCATAGCTTCAGCCTTTTTAAGGGTTAGCAAGACGAACGAGAGAGAGAGAGAGAGAGAGAGAGAGAGAGAGAGAGAGAGAGAGAGAGAGATTATTCTAAATTGTCAGTCACCTCAAGCTCTGATGTAAAGTCCTGTTACGCCTGACAGCGTTGATAAGGAGTTGATGGACACACGATAATGATATGAAATTTGGTTTAACGTTTGCGGTTCGCCGTAATGGCAGCGGCTAATTGCGAGTGTTTTTGAATGTTTTCACTGTCAGCAATTATCCACGAAAAAGGACTCGGAAGAAACGGTTGGTGGGTGGTTCACAGCGCCGAGGGGGTGGCTCAAGAGAAAAACAAAAACAGTCTCTGCACCACACCACAGCCATGTTTAACTTGGCGAGTCGCTGAGTCAGCACAAGGGTGACCCAGTAACTAAGTAATAACTTGTAGGCACGCAAACGCAAGTGCACGCACACACGCCCAGGCACACATACGCATGCGCGCACACACACACACACACATGCATGCACGCACTAAGAGGAGTGGCCGACTGAAGGACATCCACTTCTATATATGTCACGACATAAGGCGTCTTCAAAATACCTGATATGTATCAAAGACAGAATACGTGTGTGGGTGTGTGTGTGTAAAGAGACTAAGTATACGACAGTGTGTATATATATATATATATATATATATATATATATATATATATATATATATATATATATATATATATATATATATATATATATATATATATATATATTATGTCTGTCCGTCCTCACTTTTTCTGTCCGCCCTCAGATCTTCAAAACTACTGAGGCTAGAGGGCTGCAAATTGGTGCGTTGATCATCCACCTTCCAATCATCAAACACACCAAATTGCAGCCTCAAGCCTCTGTAGTTTTTTGTTTTTATTTAAGGGTGAAGTTAGCAATAATCGTACGTCTGGCAGCGCTATACATACAAACAACACACGCCACCACCGGACCGTGGCTGAAAGTTTCATGGGCCGCGACTAAAAGTTTCATGGCCCGTGGCTGAAAGTTTTATACAGCATTATACCCTGTACAGAAAACTCGATTGCGTCGAAGAAACTTTGGCGCATTTTTTACTTTCTTTACTATTATATTACTATTAAACCAAATATTTATACTTCGGCCAATTTGGATAAATAGTAACAATTAAAATAGTCTTTTTTGACATTCATGACACTTTATATAAAAAGTCTCTCTGCCGCCCCGTAAGGAAATTGCAAAGGGCTCTTCTTGCATTGAGAAGACGCTCCGCCATCCATTTCCGCCAAGTCAGACCTTGCTTTTCCGTATCCGTCCCTCCTGTAACGGTCTCTCGAAGAAACCTCTGCCATCTCGGGGCATCTGCCTCATGTAGTCATCTGTTCCTGTAGCAGCGAGACGTGTCATCTGTCCGTCATATTCCGAAGTGCGAGTCTTCTGTGCGGCAAGCCTCGCGATGTAAGAAGTAACTCTTTCCGCCGCCGTCGGTAGATGGCGTCTGGGTCTTGACAAGGCGAGAGGTAAAAAAAGTACGGGTATTAAACTGACGATTTCTTCGTGAGTGGAAAGAGCTTCTCAAGGGGTTAATTAGGATGCTCTCCGGGCAAATAAGAAGTGTTGGAAAGTGCCTCTAAGTGGTTTAGTAGAGGTGACGGGTGAAAAGGGTGTTTCTTTAAGACGCTAATTGAAGGACGCAACTCCTTGAAAAAAATAAGTATGGGAGAATATTTCTAATCCATTTTCTCGTCTTACACACACTCATATTATATACATATACATATATATATACATATATATACATATATACATATAAATAAACGTCTTCATACCTTACGGTTGATCATTTTAAAAGGTTTCAGTCTAACGGGATAAGGTTGCTAACTCAATGTCCTCATCCTTTCTAGTTGCAAGCCACCACATTCGTCTACCTGCCATGTACATATTCTACTGGTCACACTGTTACATTCACTAGTCTCATGCAAATACATCTTCCGATGAAATGAGCTCTTCATCTCTCAGTTCCCTGACATCATTTGCAAAGTTTTCAATCTTGAATCCGAAAGAGGGAAAGAAATCAACTTCTCTGTAAAACGTTACGTTCTTATCAATAACTGACATATGGTTACCTATTCTCTGTACGCTTTGAAATCTTCCTTAAATATGGTACGTGTATTTGATGATACAATGATTACTCGACTCCTTTGTTAAATACAATATTACGCCCTTACTAGCTCTCAGTGTCTCTCGAACTGCTAAAAAAAAAAAAAAACATAACGAAGGCTTAAACTTGAAATGAGCTCTAGCACACGAAAGGTCTGCGAATCATTTAAATCTTCTGTGGAACGTTAATTTATCACACTTTGAGGATAACGAGTCTTTTTAATATCGTGTTTGCGTAATTCATGACAACCTCCTGTTTTATAAAACGTAATAATGTTAAAAAGAAGTCGAGATACGAAGAAATTATCACGTGAAAAAAAAAAAGGAACCGTACATCAGAATTAGTGAAGTTAACGGTCCAACCCAGTAAGAGAAAACGGGTATTATTCTTACGTAAGACTTAAGGAAAAAGAATGAGAGGGTGGAACAAGCAGATTACAAAAGACCTTCAACAAATAAGTTAATAAATAAACAGCTTTATCAAAATTTGGTTACATGAATGAGAATTAAATATATCAATATGCAAAGATAACCAAAGGTGAAAAATAGTAAGTGTGAAGTAAATATTTTTCGCGCATGTTTATTTTATTTCACTGTATGCAAAATTATTTAACAGGATTTTTTTTTTTGCTGAATATAAACCAAAAAAGATACCAAGCACTTTAACTGATTCAGCAATACCAATATGGAAGTGAAATTTCAGTCTGAGATAGCCCGTCGAATCTGAAGAGGTTTTTCTGAATTCTAATGTTGTAAAAAACTTTCAAAGCTATTTAATGCGTAGAAATATACTGTTCCGAACCGACCTTGCAATACTGTAAAATTAATGTATTAACATATATTTCTCCACATCCATGAAACTTGATGCAGACAAGTTAAAGTCTAAGGTTTCTACACATATATATCCAAAACAACTAAAGGTTTATCTATATTCTATAATCTATAGTCTATACCATACAGTTGGTTTCCTACCACCCAGGGTGTCAAATTCTAAGTTGATACTTTCTTAGTTCAATGTGTCTAACTAACCATTTGAAATGGTTGTCTTTCTAATGCAGTGATTTAATTTTTGTTATCAGCTATTACTATGTCCCACAATTGCTAAAAGAAAAAAAAAATACCGGAAAATTTGATTGGGCCATCGTCTGAAAAGGTTATCAGGTCGAAATGTAATGTAATAGATACGACAAAACATAATGTAATAAAACTAAGTTCTCATTTCTCTGAGTATAAAAATCATATGGAAGGTAAAACACACACACAATATATATATATATATATATATATATATATATATATATATATATATATATATATATATATCAACCTCTGTGAGAAATGAAGCCATATCATAAATAGTTTAGCATATTCATATACACACACACATGTATGAATGTATGTGTCATACCTATGAGCATAAAATGGATATGGTAAAAGAGGATAAATATATATGACACAGTGTGTGTGCCTACATATATGTATGTATGTATATAGATACACACTCTTTAACATAATATATATATATATATATATATATATATATATATATATATATATATATATAATATATATATATATAATTTATATATATATACAGTATATATATTACAAATAGCCAATAAATATTCGAATCACTATTCAATAAGAGTAACTTATAATAAACGCACGGACACTGACCGGGACTCGTGCCCATACCTTTTAGGGTCGGTGCATGGGAGACAATGACGTTAGGCGTTCAGCCTTCTTACCATCAAGTAAGCTGACTCACCATCTCTTACGTACTAACCCTTAAAGGTTTCGATATCATTGAGGTATCTGTGGCTTTTGAAGGTATATAAAACATGAAGGTCATATGCAAAATTACTGACGATTATTCTTACTTTCCTTTATCAGGAAAATGGTAAGTTACAGTTAACGTTCAATATCCCTTAGTCAGCTGGAAGTGGGAATTTTGATTCTTATCCTGTAGCCCCTCGCTCCGAGGCACCAAAGCCCTTATGTCGTGTCTCCAGAGGCTTCAATCCTACGAATTTCCTTCCCAGTCATTTATCCGGCACTGATATAAACTATAAAGTTGGAATTCAAGTGTCATGGACCCTTTTAAGATGACCTATCTATCTATCTATCTATCTATCTATCTATATATATATATATATATATATATATATATATATATATATATATATATATATAGATATAGTCGAAGCTATGCACAATGACGAGATGGTAAAAGGCCAACAATTCAATCTGAAGGAACTACCAAGTACATTATATTTAGTTTAAGCTAGTACACTGAAAACTAGCATAATATAAAGTATTTAGCGTAACGTTATTAGGTTCTGCTGAGGTATATCGCCTTGGTTAGTAATGGACGCCTCTGATTCTGTATTAAATTTTATATATACTTGAAATATAAGAAAGTTCACTATCAATGATTTCTCAAGAATCTTCCGTTTATTAGCTGAATTGGCCAAACCCATGCTTTGTTTTCAAGGGCTAAAATGTAAGAACATCGGCGTTTAAAAAACACAATATACGCAATCATACTAAAAAGAATACCATTAAATCATCACAATCGCTTTGACTCAACAACAACAAGTCATTTCAGAAAACATAACGCACACATTCACACACAATTAAAAAATAACAATAAATCATCTCGGATAACAATAA